>NW_023270739.1:3835199-4370880 GCF_011800145.1 Mirounga leonina | reverse complement strand
CGGGGCCGCGCGGCCGCCCGCCCCTCTTCCGCCGCCGCCGCCGCCGCCGCCGCCCTGTCCCCGGGGCAGCGCAGGTCGCCGGGCCTCAGGGCGCCCAGGGCCTCCCCTCCGAGGCGCCGCGGGCCCCCGCACGTGCCGTCCGAGCGCACCCGCGCGCGCGCCAGCCACTCGAGCAGCGGCCGGGCCTCGCAGCCGCACCACAGCGGGTTGCCCTGCAGCCGCAGCCGGCGCAGCCGCCCGGGGCCCTGCAGCGGCGGCAGGCCGGCCAGCTGGTTCCCGCGGAGGTCCAGGGTGTGCAGGCGGGGGCAGCGCGCGAAGGCCCTGGCGTCCAGCGCCTGCAGGGCGCCGTGGTCCAGCAGCAGCTCCCGGAGGCCGGGCAGCGCCAGCCCGTCCTCCTCGCCCACGTAGGTGAAGGGGTTGTGGCCCAGCTCGAGGCGGGCCAGGACGCGGGCCTGGGACAGGGCTGGCCCCGGCAGGGCCTGCAGCTCGTTGTGGTGCAGGCTGAGCCGGCGCAGGGCGGGCAGGCCGGCCAGGGCCTCGGGGGCCAGCACGCTGAGCGCGTTGTGGGCCAGCTGCAGCCAGCGCGCGCGCGCCAGCCCCTGGAAGGCCATGGCGGGCAGGTAGACCAGGGCGTTGTGGGCCAGGTTCAGTGTGGCCAGCGCGCCCAGCGCCCCGAACGTGCCCGGCCGCAGCTCCTCCAGCATGTTGCCCTCCAGCTCCAGCCGCTGCAGCGAGCGCAGCCCATCCAGGGCCTCCTGGGGCAGCGAGCTCAGGCGGTTGGAGGCCAGGTTGAGGAGGAGCAGGCGGCCCAGGCCGCGGAAGGCGCCCTCGGCCACCAGCTCCACCTGGCAGTGCCGCAGGTCCAGATGTGTCAGATAGGGCAGATCCTGGAAGGCAGCTGGCGGGATCACCTTCAGCATGTTGCCTTGGAGGTCCAGCCGCTGAGTCAGCTGAGCGGGGAGAGGCAGGGGGAGGCTGAAGAGCGTGAGGACTACAGCCTTTGCACGCGCTGTTCCCTCAGCTGCACGCTCCCCCCCCCTCACCTTTTCCTCATTCTCTTCGTCCTGCTCCCCGACACCGCCTCCAGGAAGCCTTCCCCCCTAGCCACCTGGGCACTTTTCACATCGGACTGTCGCTGCCTGTTCACTTTCTCTCTTCCCTCCTAGCCCTTGACTCCACAGAGCAGAGACCATATCTTATTCCAGTACATCCCCTGTTCTCTCTGGTTCTCTCCCACAGGGTTTGTAATTAATTCCGTATTTTTTTAAGATTTTTTATTTATCAGAGAGAGAGCACAAGCAGGGGGAGGGGCAGAGGAAGAAGCAGGCTCTGTGCTGAACAGGGAGCCCGATGTGGGGCTCGATCCCAGGACCCTGGGATCACGACCTGAGCCGAAGGCAGACGATGCTTCACCGACTGAGCCACCCAGGCGTCCCAATTCAATATTTATCTTCTAGGTCACTTACTTGTTCCAATCACATAGAATTGTAAATAGATTGTCTCCCTAGTGGTGGTTGTTATTCCCATTTTACAGATGTGAAGACTGAGGCTCAGAGAGGAAAGGCGACATGCCAAGGTCTCCCAGCCAGGCAGTGGCAGATCCCCTGCTGCCAACCCAGGCTCCTCCTGCTGTCCTCCCTGCCCCCCTCACCCTGCTGACCTCAGAGATGGCGTCTGGCACCTCCGTGAGGTTCTGGTGCCGACAGGCCACGTGCCGCCCGGGACTGTCGCAAATGCACGTCTGTGGGCAGCGTTGGGCAGCTGTATGCCAAGCTGGGCCCAGTGGCAGCAGAAGCAGCAGCACCAAGGAGACTCTCCGGGGCCTGGGAGAGGGAGGAATGGTCCGTTGTTCACAGGGGCAAGGGTCCCACGCTGTCCACTCACCGAGCCTAGCTCCTGTTTCCGGAGCCCCTGAGATGTCTTCCTTCTTTGGCCCCAGGGAAGGCGTCATTGCTCTGAGCCTCACGACGCTCCATGCAGCAAAGCTTCTATCGTTAGCCTTGTTTAACACTGGGGGAAACTGAGGCTCAGAAAGGCGACCTGGCAAGTCTCCTCGACCGCCTGCCCCTCGGCTCAGGGAGGCCTTGCTGAATGCAAGGATGACCTGAGGGCTCAGCGAGTGTGCCCAGGCTGTGATGAGGCTCCTGGGTCCAGGGGGAGGCCTGGCCCTCCCCAGTGTGAGGGTGCCAGAGACAGAAGCAGCCCGTCCCCAGACATGGTGGGAGGGAGCATAGTGGCACCCGCTGTAGGAAGACGGCCTGCAGCCAGAGGGGCACCCAGGCCGGGCCTAAGTGTTTAAGGCCAGGTTCGGGGGACCAGGTGTTACGGGGTCCGAGGGGCTCGAGGAGCCTTACTGGCTGGTCAGAGCCATGCTGGCAGGTGAGCAGGAGGCTTAGGCCTGTCGTCCATCCGATGCCACCCCACCAGCCCAGAACGGGACGGCTGAGGGGATGGTCCCGGGCTCTGCTTTGGGCGGCTCCATCCCCTTCCCCGTCCATCTTCCCCCAGCATATCCATCCATCCGCCAGTGGGACCCCTTCACCTCACAACCGCAACCGCTGCCTGTTGCCTCTTAGGGGTGATTGCTGGCTCCCCCACACTCTGCTCACCACCACCAACCGAAGGCAACCTTCCAAGATATTCCAAGATACAGACGGGCTCTGACACCGCCAACCTGAAGCCCTCCAGCATCTCCCCACTGCCTGACTCCTGATCCCACCTGGATCCGGAGCGCTCCGACTCCCCAGTGTCACCCTTGGCTCCCAGACCAGAAACACACACGACAGAGCTTCCTCCTCGTTGCCCGTGACTCCTAAGTCCCCCGGCTCTTCCTGCTGTTCTCAGCCCGCATCTCGGCCTCTGGGCAGCCCGTGCCAGGCCCTGGGCTGGGCCCCCACCCTCAGCCTCCTCACTGCTCCTCGCCCTCTATTGTTCAGTCTCCTTGAAGTCTCGGCCCCTTGAAGGCCGGGGCTGCTGGCATCCTCCCGAGGCTCAGGGTGGACCGGGGAAGGGGGGCCCGTGGGGACAGACCCCTCAGGGACAAGCGTCCAGGGTTGAGGCCTGCTGAGGTTGAGGACGCGCCCACGGCGGCTCGCTGGAGCATCCACCCTGCCATTCACCACCTTCCTCAGAAACCACTTCGGGGACAGCCTTGGAGAATCTCTCCCCCGACAGATCCCAGAGCCCCTGTCCCCCAACGCGTCAGAGGCCCAGAGAGGGCCAGGGGCTTGCCTGCAGCCCCTCAGCTTCTGTAGACCCCCCTGGTACCCTCCCAGGGCCCACACACTCACCCCTCCATGCCGCCTCGCCTCACACTGCCAGTCCAGCCTGGATGCGGTGGGAGCCCCCCTGTCGGGCCCGCAGGCCTGGCAGCCGGGACGGGGCTGAATGGGAGGCATTGTGGGCAGCCCAGCCCGAGGCTGAGGTGAAGGAGGGGCGGGCAGGGGCGGGAGAGTGGCTGGAGTTACAGGGCCTCCTGCCCGGCGCCGGCTCAGGGCTCAGGATCGCGGGCCAGGCCTGAGAGTCCAGCCAGGACAGCTGGGTCCCAGGCTGGCTGGCAGGGAGGGGCGTCTCGGGGCCAGCCTGTGGGTCCCAGACCTGGGCTCCCTCCCAGCTGTGGGCTGTCGGGCAGTATTAGTAACTAGCTCACGGGGTTGCTGTGGGGGCCCAGGAAAGCACCTGGAACATAGTAGGTGCTCGAGCATGGTTCACTCTGTCCTGTTTATTATACATTTACGTACATTGTTTAACACTGTACAAATGATATTCTGCAATTTTTTTATTTTTATTTTTTTTTAAGGCTTTATTTATTTGTCAGAGAGAGAGAAGAGAGAAAGCAAGCACAAGCAGGGGGAGCTGCAGGCAGAGGGAGACGGGGAAGCATGCTCCCTGCTGAGCAGGGAGCCCGATGTGGGGCTCGATCCCAGGAACCTGGGATCATGACCTGAGCCGAAGGCAGACGCTTAACAACTGAGCCACCCAGGCGCCCCTGCAATTTTTTTTTTCCACTCAACATCAAATTATCGAGTGATCCTGGCTGATTCTTCTTAGTCATGTTCATTTTAACGGCTGTGTAATATTCCATTGTGTACAGGTGGCAACTCTACTTATCCATTAATCTTGGAGATTTGGATTGCCTCTTTTTTTTTTTTGCTTCCAAAATTTTATTACAAATAATATTGCAAAACAACATCCAAATACTTACCTTCCTGGGCACATGTGCATTTAGTAAAAAATGCAACAGGGGCACCTGGGTGGGTCAGTCAGTTAAACCTCTGACTCTTAGCTCAGGTCTTGATCTCAGGGTCGTGAGTTCAAGCCCTGCCTTGGGCTCCACGCTGGGCATGGAGCCTACTTAAAACAAAACAAAACAAAAAAATTTTTTTTTAATGCAACAGTTCATGTAAACCATAGCAAACTTCTATACATCCTGTGATTGTTCAGATCCAGGTTGCTGGTGGATTTGCATCTGTTGTTATTCAGTTTGCGTGGATATTTTTTTTTTTAAACCAGAAATAGTGCCGGACCACAGGCTTGTGCTTTATTTCACTCGGCAATTTCATGTCAGTGGCATCAGAGTGTGCACTCTTCGGTTTTTTTCCATTCAACATTATGTTTGAGCTTCATCTGTGATGCATATTTTTAAAATCTGCTTAATTTTTATATAGCATTTCAGCACTCCATTCCATAAATATCCCACAGCAGTGGCATGGGGGGGTGGGGTGGGTGGAGACCAGAGGGCCATCTGCCCCAGATGCAGGCAACAAGGGGGTGTGCGGTTGGTAGGGAATTTAAATGCAAGGGGACCCAGTTGGTTTGCTTTTTATTGTCATCACGTGCTGGTGATTCTAAACACCGCTGATGCTAAAATATTCCTCCCTGCTTGGGTGGACCGTTCTCACCTCCGCTTTCTTGGTACCACATGGTGCAATTAATCCATTCCACTCTTTTTCTTTTTTTTTTTTTATTTGACAGAGAGAGACACAGTGAGAGAGGGAACACAAGCAGGGGGAGTGGGAGAGGGAGAAGCAAGCTTCCCGCCGAGCAGGGAGCCCGATGCAGGGCTCGATCCCAGGACCCTGGGATCATGACCTGAGCCGAAGGCAGACGCTTAACGACTGAGCCACCCAGGCGCCCCCCCATTCCACTCTTGAAGGACATTTGGGTTGTTTCCAGGCTGGGGCTATTATGAAGAGGGCTGCTTACGACATTTGCACGTTTTTGGTTTTCTTTTTAAAGATTTTATTTGAGAGCGAGCGAGAGGGAGTCAGCACGCACGAGCAGGGGGAGGGGGCAGAGGGAGAAGCAGGCTCTCCGCTGAGCAGGGAGCCTGATGTGGGGCTCGATTCCAGGACCCTGGGATCATGACCTGAGCCGAAGGCAGATGCTTAACCAACTGAGCCACCTGGGCGCCCCTGTTTGCACGTCTTTTGGAGAACATAGCACAACCCATCTCTGTCGGGGTAGACCTATGGGTGGAACTGCTGGCCATAGAATGTGCTTATTTTCAGCTTCAATGGATATTGCCAAACAGTTTGTCCGAGTGTTTGTACCAAATTACACTTTCCCCAGCAGTGTGGGAGCTCCATTGCTCCATTCTCACCAATGCTTGGTATCAACTGTTTTGCACTTTTGCCATTGTAAAAATAATAAACTCTTAAAAAAAATAAGCATCTTTTCATATGCTTTTTGTGAAGTCCCCATTTGAACATTTTTGTTCATTTTTCTAATGAGTTGATTTTATTTTTAAGTAATCTCTACACCTAATGGGGGGCTCGAACTCATGACCCCAAGACCAAGAGTGGCATGCTCTACCGACTGAGCCAGCCAGGCGCCCCTACGATGCCTTTTTTTTTTTTTAAGATTTATTTTAGAGAGAGAGCGAGTGAATGAGAGCAGGAGCAGGAGGGGGAGAGGGAGAGGGAGAGAGAATCTCAAGCCAACTCCATACTGAGCGCAGAGTCCAATGCGGGGCTCGATCTCAGGACCCTGAGATCATGATCTGAGCAGACACCAGGAGTCAGACGCTTAACCAACTGTGCCACCCAGATGCCCCCCATGAGACCTTTTTTTTTTTTTTAAAGATTTTATTTATTTATCTGAGAGAGAGAATGGGAGACAGAGAGCACGAGAGGGGGAGGATCAGAGGGAGAAGCAGACTCCCCGCTGAGCAGGGAGCCCAATGCGGGACTCGATCCCGGGACTCCAGGATCATGACCTGGGCCGAAGGCAGTCGCTTAACCAACTGAGCCACCCAGGCGCCCGAGACCTTTTGATAAACAAAATCCTATTCTCACTGCTACACAGTATCCATTGTGTCAATACCCTATAATGGCAAACTAAGGAAGGTCTTTAAGATATCCACCGACACAGGATCTCCTGAAAGATCAGTAGTTTTGGCTTTTACATTTAGGATTTTTTAAATTGTGCTAAAATGTACATTACATAAGATTTACAATCTTAACCCTGTAAGTGTACAATTTCGTGGCATTCAGTGCATTCACATTGCTGTGCAAACCATTACCACAATCCATTTCCAGAACCTTGTTGTCATCCCAAACAAAAATTTTACACCCAAGACACAGTAACTCTCCTGTCTTCACCCAGCCCCTAGTAACCTCTCTTCGAGCTACCTCTTATCTGTGCAGTCACACACTACTTGTCCTTTTATGTCTGGCTTTCACTGAGCACAGTGTTTCAAGGTCCATCCATGTTGTAGCATGTGTCCGAAGTTCATTCCTTTTTATGAATGAACAGTACTCCACTGTGTGTGTATTTTTAAAGATTTATTTATATTTATTTCAGTGAGAGAGAGAAAGCAGGGGGTTGGGCAGAGGGAGAGGGAGAGAGAGAAACTCAAGCAGACTCCCTGCTGAGTGTGGAGCCCAACACGGGGCTCGATCTCATGACCCTGAGATCAGATCTGAGCTGAAACCAAGAGTCGGACGCTCAACCGACTGCGCCACCCCGAATATGTATATTGATCACATTTCATCTGTTCCCCTATTAACGGACACTAGGCTGCTTGCACCTCTTGGCTCTTGTAAAGCTGCTGTGCACATGGACATACAGGTATTTGCTGGGGTCCCCCCATTCCCTTCTTTTGGGTTCACACGCACCAGAAGTGGGAGTGCAGGCGGTTGGAAGGCCCCTTTTCTCCACCTTGTTTCATTCTCTTCCCTCTGTCTCCTCCCAGAGGCAACCACTTTCCCGAGGTAGTATAACTTCACTATAATATATGGCATTAACAATTTTATTTTATTTATTTATTTTTTAAGATTTTATTTATTTATTTGAGAGAGCGAGAATGAGAGAGAGTACATGAGAGGGGGGAGGGTCAGAGGGAGAAGCAGGCTCCTCGCTGAGCAGGGAGCCCGATGTGGGACTCGATCTCGGGACTCCAGGATCATGACCTGAGCCGAAGGCAGTCGCTTAACCAACTGAGCCACCCAGGCGCCCGACATTAACAATTTTAAACTATCAACTGTACATACTGCTTTGCAAACTTGTTTTTTTCACTCAACATTTTCAAGGTTTATTCACATGAATGAAGACAGCTCCTGTATCTCCTGTATTCACTTTAACGGCTGCATTTAAAAAAAAATTTTTTTTAGGGGCGCCTGGGTGGCTCAGTCAGTTAAGTGTCTGCCTTCGGCTCAGGTCATGATCCCGGGGTCCTGGGATGGAGCCCCACATCGGGCTCCCTGCTTAGCAGGGAGTCTGCTTCTCCCTCTCCCCTGCTGCTGTCCTCTCTCTCTCCCTCCTCTCAAATAAATGAATAAAACCTTTATAAATTTTTATTTAAGTAATCTCTACACCCAACCTGGGGCTCGAACTCACAACCCTGAGATCAAGAGTCACATGCTCTTGGGACTGAGCCAGCCGGGCGCTCTGTAACTGTGGCATATTATCTCACTGCATGCGGCACCCGCTGTAATTAACCATTTTTTTTCCGAAGGACATTGAGGTTATTAATTTTCTGGACTCTTCCATGAAACTGCCCTTGTAACTTGTCACCTTGTGCACGTGTACAACGGTTTCTCTAGGGTAGATCCTTAGAAATGGAATTTGGGGTCACAGGCTACACATATCTTCACCTGAGTACCTGCCAGATTGCTCTTTGAGGTGGTTTTATTAGTCTGATATCCCTCCAACATGTGCAATGTAAAAGATTCAGCTCTTTCCTGGGGTCATGACCTCTCAATGACATCCGCCAGTCTGGTCCAAAATGGCGTCTCTGTGGCTTCATTTTGCATTTCCTTGATTTCCAGTAAAGGGGAACATATTTTTTGCTTCTCAGGTTGCATCCTCTGTGAACTGCCTGTTCATATCCTTTGCCCATTTTCAATTGGATGTACTATTCTCAACACTAATCCTCATGCAACATATGTGGCAGTCTTGTATTTTATCACCTTGCCAATTCTTAGGGTGTTTTGGTCATTGTTTTTCACTTTTTGACAGTAGCAAATTTCCTTATGCCTGTGCTTTTGTGATGTCAAACCATGCTCTTGTATTTTAACCTTTTTTAAAAAAAAATACATGGTTTTGTTGTTGTTGTTTTTTTTAATGGCTCTTAGATGGATAGATCTGGTTCACTTTGAACGTTTGGTGGATGGCTGTGGTCTAACTGTCCTTCCACTCCATCCTGTCCCCTGCTTTCCCCAGACTAACTCCTATCTTGAACACTGGGTTTACCACATACATGCGTATACCTAAACACAGTTGCTTTTGACCCCATGGTATGGTACTGAGATTTTCTTCACTCAGCATCCTTCCTGATTCATCCACACGATGCATGTAGCCAGGGTTGATGCGTTTTCATGGTTGTGTGATGTTACACTGTATAGCTTTGCATTTGATCCACTTTCCTGATATTGGCCTGAGTCGTTTCTAGGTTCCTAGGATCAGGAAATGTTGCTTGGGAGTGCCTTTGGCCATGCTTCCTGGGGGCTTCAGAATGGAATTATTGCTGGTTTAGCCCCAAGCCCATGGCTGGACTCCCTTTAGTGAGAATAGCCTGGTGCTGAGCAGGCCTTAAGTACTTGGGGGTAACATGCCGTCTAGGCCGAGGCATCTCTCATCTTGCAGACCCCAAGTCATGGCCCTCAGAGACATGAAGCCTGTGTAATCCCAGGGTTGGCTGTAGTCCTTGGGAGCGTTTGAGTCCGGGGAAGTTCCAAAAGCTACATAGCTCTCAGTAAGCAGCTGAGTTAGAGGCTGAGCCTCAGGCCCTTCCCTGCACCTGCAGCTGGTCAGGAGTTCTGAACTCTGAACTGGTCCGAAGGACTGAGTAGGGGCCAGGGCCTATACCCCTGAGACCAACAGGACCCTCCACAGTGTGCGGGTCCGAGGAGCCTGGCAGTGCTGGCCTGCGGCAAGGTTAAATGAGATCGTGGTGCACGTCTCAGTCTGAACTGAAGCTTGCGCCTTCATAACCTAGGAGGCCACAGGTGCCAGCACCAGGCAGCCTGGAAGGAAGAGCCAGGCCAGAGAACCTTGAGCAGGCCCCTAACTCAGCCCTGAGCCTCAGTTTCTCCATCTGTTAAATTATCACCTGTGACAAGTTCTACTTGAACCTCCAGACTCAGCGCTTACATCCCTTTTATATTAACAGCTATTTGAGAAAGAGCACATGTGCAGGAGGAGGGGGAGGGGTAGAGGACGAGGGAGAGGGAATCTCAAGCACACTCCCTGCTGAGCGCAGAGCCTGACGTGGGGCTTGATCTCACGATCCTGAGATCATGGACCTGAGCCGAAATCAAGAGTCGGATGCTTAACTAAGCCACCCAGGCGTCCCTTGCACCCCTAACTCTTGAAGACTTCCCTGACCTCACTGCCCACTGTCCCTTACACTAGGCCATGCCTGTTCGTCTCCTGCACCAGACTGGGAGCCTCCCAAAAGCTGTGCCTGTGGCCCAGAGCTCAAAACAGGGCCTGGCGAAGGGGTGGGGGTTGGAGTTGGTCAGACCTCCACCTGCCTTCTGCCATATCACCTCACATGGGGGGTAGGGGGGCAAGGCATGGGCATCTCTTCCGCCACCTGGCCAAGACAGATGGTGCCTGTTCCTGAGTGGTCCATAGCCAGTAAGGAAACGCTGCCCCCTAAGAAAGCCTGGAGGGACCGCTTCAATTCTGTAGGAGACACGGGCTCCCCAAGTGTGCCTGCTGTCTAAGGTAGGCAGTAAGGAGGGTCTGCTTAGCTGTCCTCACACCACATGTGGCAAAGGAAAGGAAGGATCCCAGGCAAGGTGCCCTCCACTCCAGGCCCTGTGGCCAGATACCCTGTGGTGGCTTCCCAGCCAAGCTCAACCCTGTGAAGTGACCTTGCTAGCCAGACCCGGGGGGTTCCTGACTGTGCAGCCAGAGGGGCTCGCGGCAAAATCCAGACCGTGTCCGGCTTCGCCAGGTCCATTAATGGAGCGATGCGGGGGCTAGAGAACTGCAGCCCAAAGCCTAGGTGAAGGGTAAGATGAGGCTGGACAGATGAAACAGGCCTAACCCAGGCCCGTCGGTGCGCAGAGGAGGAGATCCTTCCGCCCACCCCCCCGACCCCCAGGAGTCGCGGCCCACTCCTGGGCACGAACCGCCCAGCTGCTCAAGGACAGCTGGTGTGTCTGCACGCATCTGGGCCTGGGCAAGAGTGGCTGCCCCGTGGGACGACACGAGATTGGCGCAGGGGCTCTTCTGCGGACGGACAAGCCCGTACAGATCAAGGTGGGACTCCAGGTACTAAGCCCCAAGAACTGCCCACTTAAGGTGAAAAATCTCTCAGTCCCCACGCTTGCCACACATGACTTTATTTGTGAAGCCCCGGGCACAGCCCAGACACACAAAGAGCACAAAGGGGAAAGCACAGAGCGGGGGAGGGGGGGGGCGGGGGGGCGGGGGGGCAGCTCCAGCGCAGTCCCCACCCTGTCCAGATCCTTTAAGAGCGTCCTGAGCTCAGTTCAGGCTCCGCGGGCCCTGCCCCTGCCCCCTGGGCCGGAGAACAGGTTTGGGCCTGCCAAAGAGCCCCCCTCCAGCTTGGCCCCCAGGCCAGTCACAGACTTCTCAGCAGCAAGGGGCAGGCCCCATGGGTCTGGAGCCAGCACCATCTGCCACTGGCTTTTCTTCCTGTCCACACGGCCTGGGAACCAGGGTCTTGCCCTCTGCTGACCGCCCCATGGCCCCACCCCCGTAGCAGGTCCTGTCCTTCAGGCCGTAGAGCTCAGCCCAGCAGGGATGGATAGCGGGGATGGCAGTGGCTAGAGGCCCGGGCTTAGTGACAGGAGGCAAAGTCAGCCACCAGGTGAGCAGCCCCAGGCAGGGCGGGAAACTCAGCCCAGCCGCAACACAGAGGGAGGGGACGGCAGACGGACCAACTCCCCAGGCTTTGGGGCAGCCCAGAAGAGTGGGGAAGGCAAGGTGGGAGGGGACAGCCACCAGGGCCTCGAGCTGGAGGCATGGAGCAGCAGAGCGCCCTCAGATGGCAATGAGTTTAATGGCAGAGCAGCTTGCAGCCCTCTCAGGGGGGCCAGCTCCCCTCCAGTGGGACCAGGGCCAGTCCAGCAGGGAGACCTTAAAACCCCAGCCCTGACAGGAAGCGCACACCTGCACACGCACCACACCGACACGCACACTCGGGGACCGACACGACACAAGCGACGAAGACCCTCCCTGCCTCTGGCCAGAGTCCTTCATCCGAGTCCCTTCCCAAGTCACTGGTCCAGGCCGGGGCGGGGGGGGGGGGGGGGGCGGCTTCGCATCTAGACCTTGTACAGCGTCTGTAGCAGGTTGTGACGGGCAAAGGAGCAGGACTCCAGGGCACCATTAGGCCTGTGAGGAAAGAACAGTCAGTGTGGGGGGGACACCACACAGCCCAGGGCCAGGGACTGCAGGCTGCAGCAGGGGCCCTTTCCCCACTATTGGGGGGCGGGGGGGCATGGGTTTCTGAGGCTGACGGCTCTGGGAGGGAGAGGATAGGAGCCCGCCTTCCGTACACCGCAGGGTGAGGCGTGTGTGAAGCTCAGAGGGGCAGCAATGCACCCAAGGCCACACGGCCCGGAGCTGGCCGGAATGCAGGGCCGAGCAGCCAGGAAGCAGGCCCCTGCTCTCCACCCAGCAGCCTGTGTGAGGGCCCTTCCAGGGGACACAGGGCCACGGCGTCCTCACAGGCACTGGAATCCCACCCGGGCCCTCAGAGATGATGGGTTGGCCATTGTCACCATCAAGATCATGAATCTCACTACAGATGAAGAAAGGACGCTGGGTGAGTGTGGGGTGCGGCCAGGGTCTGCAGCCCACAGACACTGACCTGGTCTAGGATCGCCCTGGGATCCTAGACCACTGGGCCAGGAGTTGAGGGAGGGGGAATGTGCCTGTCACTCTGTGGTCACTCAGTCGCCTCAGAGGAGGCCTAAGGCACAGCTTTTACCAATCCCCCTCTTTTAAAGTAGAACAGACTGAGGCCTGAGCTGGGGGCGGGCAAGCGGCTGCGAGGAGGCAGCCTGCCCCTGACCAACAAGGGCAAGGGTGAGGGTTTCTTCTTGTGGGTCCACGCCCAGCCCAAGGGCAACAGAAAGGCAAAGGGAACAATTCTGACTAGAGGCCAAAGAAGACAAAAGGAGCCGGGCTTTGTCCGGGGTGGCAGGCAGGGGCTGGGGCCATCATGTGGAGATGTTCCAGGGAGCTAAGCCCTGGGGTCAAGTCCCCTACTGTGTGGGAACAGGCACGGGGAGAGTGTACCTTGTGGGGAGGCAGGGCCATGAGCTCTGCGGCCAGGGTGAGGGCTTGCCCTGGACTCTGGCAGAGGGGCCAAGCACTCAGCTCTTCACCCAACGTGGGGCTTGAACTCATGACTCCAAGATCGAGAGTCGCAGGCTCCACCGACTGAGCCAGCCAGGGGCCCCACAGCTCAACTTTTCACAAGGGCCAGTCTAGCTGCAGCAGAAGGGGTGGCGTGGGCCACGGCGGCAGTGGGGGCCAGGTGTGGTGGCAGGCAGGTGGGCAGACATGCGAGAGCACGAGGCCCAAGGAGCACATGGGACCGCAAGACGTCGTGGTGGCAAAGAGGCCGTGGCGCCGACAGTCCCGGAAGCTGGCCGGAGATCCTCACCACGCCGAGCCAGACTACCCCACATCACTTGTTCACGTCCCCCGAGGCAAGGGCTATGTCCTCTCTCCTTGCCCCATTCCCACTTTCCCCCAAGGCACTGGATTCACAGGAAGTGTGGATGGTCACAGACACCAGAGACAACCTCATGCAACAGCTTGGTGGGGCAGATAGGGAGACTGAGGCCTGAGAAAGGGCAGGAGTCGGCTGGGGCCACAGAGGACCTCAGTGAGGACAGGGGACGAGCCTTCCGACCCATCCCTCGTAGGCGCTGGGGTCTGAAGGCTCCTTGCTACCCAACTGTGGCCACTGCCCCACCATGGCCCAGGACGAGGCCAAGGTTTCCAGGTCTCTGAGCATCCGGCATCCACAGGGGAAGGGGCCTGTGGCTGCGGCAGGCGGGAGTGACAGGCCCCTCTGGCCTCAGCCCTGTGGCTGAGGAAACGGACACAGAACTGCTCCCAGAGACATCACTGAGGACAGGACCCCGATCAGCACTGTGGGCAAACCCCTGAACTATCCAGCGCTGCTTCATCAGGAAATGGGGGCTGTTCCATGTCCTGTTTCTCTCAGGAAAAGACACTGTTCCTGAGCCCCACATCCTCAGCCTGGCACAGCGGAGGAGAGACTCAAATACGGACGCTTGAGAGCCCCTCACAAGCCTGAACGAGCAGCCCAGGGAAGCCTCCACGGACTAGGGGTCTGCATCCATGGGACCCGGCTGCCACGTGAGCTGACGAGGGCACACTCACTTGGTCATGAACGCCAGCAGCAGGGGTGCAAGGGCCTTGGGGAAGTAGTCCTGCTGCACCATGTGGTTCAATACCATCAGAGGGCCGTACAAGTTGGCAATGGCCTTGATCTTGTCTTCACTCTGTGAAGGGAACACACAGCACCAGGCAGGGTGAGCTACAAGGTCCCCTGGGGTGGGAAGCCCTAGGTCTCCAGCACCCAGCCCCAGCTCCGAGATCCCCATGGTCGAGGTCAAGCTGAACCCCATCATGAAGGGAAGCTGCTTAAGCAGACCCGGGCCCCAGCAGGACTTAGGTGTGGGCCGGGGTGGGTGTGGCCCGAACTGCCCCTGGTTCCCCCCTGCACCCCCGTAGCCTCACCTTGAGCAGACCCATGTGGATGAGGAGCCGGGTAAGGAAGGCATTGGAGTTGAAGGAGGGTGAGCTAAAGGCCTTCCTCATCAAGGCATCTGCAAGGGAGAAGCGGCCATGGGGCAGGGAGTCCGCGGCAACAGACGGCTGCTCACCAGCCGAGGGCACGCGGCCCTGGCACACGCAGGCTGCGACCTGCCTCTGCCCCAGTCAGGTGAACACAGGGCGGCAGCCGGCGGTCCCACGTCCCAGACTGAGGGGACAGCCAGCACCAAGGGAAAGCTCAACCTGCTCAAGCTGTGACACCTTGCCCTTCTGGTCCTGACCTCAATGAGAAGGGGCTTGGGGACCTTGCACAACCCGCGAGGAAGATCATCCCGGGGGAGGTTTCAGCCACTGTGGAGGCAAGGGGGGGATGAGCAGAGAAGGGAGGGAAAGGAGGGGCGGGGGGTCTACCGGCCCTGTGTGGGTACCTGCTTCCAGGCTAGGCTGTTTAGGAAAACAGAATTCAGGTAACTTGCTCTCATCAATGCCCACGGGGCTGGGACCTCAGGGAGCTGACTTAGGGCTCCACCCCGGCCTCGCTCCCCACCGGCGCTCCTGCCTCCATGCTGCCCACAGCGCACCAATCCAGGACGAAGTGCCGCCCGGACCTCCACCCCTCTCTGCCCTTTCCCTCATGCCGAGCCCTTCCTCCCCTCCCTGCCTGACCAAGCCTGGCCCACACGGCGGGGCTCAGACACGCATGCTCAAGGTGCCACCGTGGAGGCAGTGGAGGGAACGGGGTAGCGAGGGAGGGTGGCGGCCGGACAAGAGATCTCGGGAAGCCCTGGGAACGCTATCGGGAGAGCAGGCATCCTCCAGGCTCCCAGGTGGAGGGACGGTGTGCACAGGCCCACAGATGAGGACAAAAGCTCAGTTCTCAGGACCTCTCCTGAGAGGACCGTCCCCATAAGGGCCTTGGGGCTGTGACTAGCTGGTCTCCCTATGGCAGATGCCACCTGGATGAGGTCTAACTAGACATAACTCTATGCCTTTGAAAAGGCCCCAGTCTCCCCATCTGCAAAAAATAAGAGAGGAGAGCAGCCAACCCACTCCCTAGCAAGAACCCAACAGAACAGGCAGGAGGGGCTGGAGAGTGGTACATACATTAGTGCTGGGACAAGGGGCTCCAGGGACTATAAATGTCCTGAGGCAGCAAGGAGGCAGAGCCAGCCACGGCCCACCCACCCCACCCAGTGTTACCTACTGCATCCTGCACGGCTGTCCTCACTGTGGCTTCGTCCTTAAACACAGAGGACACCTTCAGGAAGGCAGAGACCACCTTTTCTGGGTCGGATGTGTCAGTCTGAGGACACAAAAGACAACGGCAGGTCACAGGGGCCGGAGCCCCAGTGAAGATGCGCCTGCACTCTGCTGCTGGCTGGAAGAGGCCTGTCTCGCCAAGGCCCCTGGTGGGCAAGGATGGGTCCTGCCTCACCCCACGCTGTCCCCCTGGAGCTAGGCATGGGCCTGGCCCACTGCGGTACGTAATCCATACAGAGTGAGTGAGTCGGCATTAACCACGGTTATTCCCATGACCCAGCGATCCCTCCCCCTTTTTTTAAAGGTTTTATTTATTTATTTGTTTGTTTATTTATTTATTTATTTATTAGACAGAAAGAGAGACAGCGAGAGAGGGAACACAAACAGGGGGAGTGGGAGAGGGAGAAGCAGGCGCCCCGTGGAGCAGGGAGCCCGATGCGGGGCTCGATCCCAGGACCCCGGGATCATGACCTGCGTCGAAGGCAGACGCTTAACGACTGAGTCACCCAGGCGCCCCAGCGATCCCCTTCTTGTAATCTAACCTGAACAAATAATCCAGAGTACAGACAACATTCACATGCAAGGAAGTTTAACTTCACCGAGGTGGAGACAAGGGGAAACAGTGCGAGTGTCCAGACACAGTGCGCTGCCCAAGTGCGACCTCCACTCACGGGGATGGAGGGCACAACAGTTTTGCTAACACAGGAGATGACAAATGGTATTACAGGAAAAAGTGGGCCTTTCAACTCCTGTATCATGGGAAGGAAAAAAAAGAACACAGATAAAACATAAAAAGGACATCAGCCAAAAGGCCAAGCCAGCTCTGAGAACGGGCCCATTTAATTTCTCTATATTTATCACTTAGGCTCATCGAAACTATTTTCTCATCTGTAATACAGGGTAACGGGGTCTACATGGCGGGTTGCCAGAAGGCTTAAATACCAGAACCGAATACCCGGGACAGTGCCTGGCAGACAGGAGGCGCCTGCCAGCCGCCTCGGAACGAACTGGTGAGTAAGCAAACAAGCGAGGCTGGAGCAAGGGCACGGTAGGCATGTGGCCTCCGTGGGAGCTCTGGGCAGGACAGGTGTTCTAGAACAGCAGGTCCTGCAGAACCTGGGCGGGGAGCCTAGATGTGTGCACACGAGAGGGTCCTGGGAAAACTCCCTAACTCCCTAGGTGTCACTGAGTGTGGCATGCCTGCCTGTCCGGTGGTCCACACACGTCCCCCATGGCACGTCATCTGCAACCTCTGGAGGCTGACAGATACCTGGGTCACACTCACTCATGTGTCTGTGGATTTAAAGAACAAACGTCTAGGGGGGACTGGGTGGCTCAGTCGTTAAGCATCTGCCTTTGCCTCAAGGTCATGGTCCCAGGGTCCTGGGATCGAGCCCCGCATCGGGCTCCCTGCTCAGCCGGGAGCCTGCTTCTCCCTCTCCCGCTCCCCCTGCTTGGGTTCCCTCTCTCACTGTGTCTCTTTCTGTCAAATAAATAAAATCTTTAAAAAAAACTAAAAAACAAACATCTAGGTATTTATCCAGAGGATACAAACATAGTGATCCGAAGGGGCCCCTGCACCCCAGTGTTTACAGCAGCAAGGTCCACAAAAGCCGAACTATGCAAACAGCACAGATGTCCATCAACAAAGGATAATGTGGAAATACACAAATGGACTACTACTCAGCCATCAAAAAATGAAATCTTAGCATTTGCAATGACGTGGATGGAACTAGAGAATATTTTGCTAAACGAAATAAGTCAGAGAAAAACAAATATATGATTTCACTCTTACGTGGAATTTAAGAAACAAAACAGATGAACACAGGGGAAGCGCGGGACAAATGAGATGAAAACAGAGAGAGAGACAAACCATAAGAGACTCTTAACTACCGGGAACAAACTGAGGGCTGCTGGAGTCAGGTTGGTGGGGGGACTGGGCTAACTGGGGGACGGGCATTAAGGAGGCCACTTGATGGAATGAACACTGGGTGTTAGGTGCAACTGATGAATCACTAAATTCCACCCCGACACGAAAACACACACAAACACCGGGCAGCCCCCACTCCCACTGACAGCGTCCCCTCCCAATCCGAGGCACGCAGGGGCCTGGAGTTGGCAGCGCTGTTACCCACCTGCTGGGCTATCAGCACGGGGCTCTTGGGCCCGAGGCGCAGCAGCTTCTCTGGAGAGGGGAAAGCCAGGAACGTGGAGACGTCTGCAGGAGGCGGGGCGGACAGCACGGGGGCTGGCTCCTGAGGGACAGGGGGCCCAGGTGGCTCTGGAGAAGTCCAAACCCAGACTCCTCATGCAGAACATGCACCCCTCACTCCAGGCGGCCAAGGCTCAGAGTCTGGTCTCCCTCCGGTTCACGGGGCAGTCCCCCAAAGGGTGAGGGGCCCGCAGATGCTGCCCTGGCTGGCTCCTAGTGCAGGAGCCTCTGGGGAGGGGGCAAGCCACCTCCTTAGGCCAAGTGGCTCCTCCCTGGGACACACGATGTCCCAGAAATGATGCAGGAGGTGCGTGGGGGCTAAAGGGGACCCCACCAGGAGCCTGAGTCTAGCCGGGGGAAGCAATGCCAGCGAGCACCAGCGGCGCCCACACAACTGAAACAGGAGTGCCCAGCCACTTGTTGAAATGCTTTCCTAAACTGGGAAAAAACTGAAATTCAACACGAGCGTGGGGAACCTTGTCCAACCCGTAGTTCTCCAGAAGCTCTGAGTCTAAGGGGAACAGACCCGGGCGTCCTGACAACACCAGCCTCTTAGTGAAGCAAGGGGACACCAAGTGTCCCGGGTAGGCCACGGTCTCCAGAACGGGGGGCTGTCCCTACGGGTCACCAAGATGGGTCGGAAAAGAATTTCCATTTATGCTGATTTTTCACCCTATTCTTGCAGAGATATTTACACGTGTTTCATAATCAACAGTGCAGCGGCATGATACATGCCTTAGTCCTGTCACGATGCACAAATGAATAAACACACCTGGGCTGAGGTACAAATACAGCCACGCTGACAAGATTTTCTTCTTCCACTTACAGGAGTGTGCATTCAAGGACAGTTTGCACCCAAGGTACTTAAGCGGATCCCACACCTACTACCCGCCGTGAACATGGCTCAGGATTTCACATTCGAGGGCCAGGGCTCTGATCCTGGCAAACGACAGGGAACTCACTCCACTGTTTGGGTCCAGAATCTTCCTCGATGCTGTGGACTGCTCTCCTGGCCCTTGCTGTGCCTCTTCCTCCTCCTCCTCCTCTTCCTCCTCCTCCTCCTCCTCTTCTTCCTCCTCCTCTTCTTCTCCTTCCTCCTCCTCCTCCTCTTCCTCCTCCTCATCATCCTCGCCCTCATCATCACTGCAGAGGGGAATTGGCTAAAGCAGACCCTCCCTGCCCAGCAGCCTATGTGGGCTCCGAGGCCTGGCAACACAAACCCATAGACCCCAGGCAGGTGGGAGGGCGCCTGCAGAGGGCGGGGGAGCAGCTGCTCCCGGGGAGGGGTCCGGGGGGGGGGTATGTGGGTCACCAGGGAGCCCATCGTTCATCTCTCATCACCCAGGGAAGCCCATGCTGTGAACACGGAAGAACCAGATCTCATCCCTGTCCCAACGGGCCCCAGTCCCACCACGGAAACAGAAAAGGAAGAAAATGGTCTGTCACAGCTGAGGCCCGGGGCCTGGCAGGAACACTGCCCAGGCTGAGATGCCAGGACTGTGCCACCCATATCTCCCTGCCCACAGGAAGCTGCGGTTGTGGGGGGCAGGGGGATGGGGGTTTCTGGGACCATGAGCCTCTCGAGGCCATCTCTGAGCCCCCAATTCCTAGCAGCAGCACAGACCTAGCACTGAGGGGACACAAGTGAGGGGCTGACACGTGAATGAAGCTGACCTAGGGGCAGAGGGATGCTGAAGGCCCAAACCGACTCCCATCCAGATGGAGGAGGCAGCCCCACCGCCCTGGCCCCTGCTCCCGCTCCATGTGGGCTCCGCAAACCCATAACCCGCCCCCTGCAACAATCTCTTCCCTTCCAGACTCTGTCTCCAAGTCTGATTTTCAGAACAATCCTGACTGAGCCCACCCCCACTGCCACCCTGACCTCACTGCTCCCCTACCTGATCTATCTCAGCTCAGATCAAAGCTCATCCCTTCGGAAGTCTCCCCAACTCACCCACTCCGAAGGCCCTTATTGCCTCTTGGCTGAACATACAGAAACCTAACTTTCCTTGCCTGCCCATCCTGCCGGAATGAAGTCCCACGGGTCAGAAACCTTCACTGTCTTCCGCTCGCCTCCCTAACGCCCCCCCGCACAGCTCCTGGCACAGACAGGGGCTTGAACAACGGTTTCGGAACGAATGAAAGTAGAACCACAGGCGCCACGGCTCACAGCTCCCTACCTGAGGGAGGCCAGCACCTTGGCCATGTGGAAGCTGTCCAGCACTTCCTGGAGCTGCTCACAGCCTTCTGCTCCCAGCGTGTTGCCTGTTCACGGGCGGGAGGGGGCGGAGGGTAGGAAGGTCAAGAGGGGCAGCAGGGCCCGCCTGGCAGGCCTGGGCCAAGGCCCCCACCCCTATTACCGTTGAGGTCCAGCTTTTCCAGCTCGCTCTTGTCCGCCACGGCCTCAGCAACAGCCAGAGCAGCATCTCTCTTGATTTCACAGAACGACAAGTTCAGCTCCTAAAAATAAGAGGAAGGAGTAGAGGCAAGTAGAACCATAGGCCAGGAGACCGGGTCCTACTCTGAAGCCTCTGTTTTCCCCAAGGGAGGATGAGGCAGGCTCTGTCCTCCAGCCGGGCACGGTAACACCCACAGTAAAAACAAAGCCGTTTCCCTCGCGACGTGCCGGACACTCGGTATGTTCCCTCACGCTATACCCTAATGACCTCATCGCTCCCTCCTCCCATTTCAAAAAAGAAGACACCGGCTCACATCACATGGGTGATAGGAACCGCACACCATCGGGGGAAAGGTGTGGAAGGACGGGGCCAGGAACCCAGGCCCACCTGGCCTTCAAGACCACCCCACCCCTGCCCCGCACGGCAGCAGCCCCGAGGGTGGGGGAAGCCCCGGCGGCGCTGGCACCTTCAGCTTGGGCAGGCCCCCGCGCACGGCCTCTGCGATGGCGACGGCGCCCCTGGAGCGCACCAGGCAGTCCCCGAAGTTGATCATCTCCACCTGCCGCAAGGTCTTCAGCGTCTACGGGGAGGAAGCGAAGGCTGGGTGAGGGCGCAGGCCTCCGAGAGCCCGCGGCACACCCCACGCCCGTTGCCACACCTTCGCCCTCCCTCTCGCCTGGACTTCTCAGTACTTCACCAGCTCTTGTCCCCTCCCGGCCTCTGGCGAACCTCCCTCCACCCTACTTCCATGCTACAGCCAGACCCTTCTTTGTGAAGCACAAATCTGACCAAGTCGAATCCCCCTTAAAACCTTACACAATTCTCTAGTCACGGGACAGCCTCAGAGTTAGAAGGTCACAGGGTCTTGTCCCCCTCTCCTCTCCCCCAGCCCTCAGACACATCCTGAACCCTGGTCGTTTCAAACCAGGACCAATGCAACAAGGCTCCCTCCCACCTCTGGGCCTCCCCCATGCTGCTGATCCCTCTGCCCGAAACACCCCTCTCTGTCCACAGTCCATTTGTCCTATACAACTTGGCCAAAATGTGACCTCTCCCCCAAAGTCTGCCCGAAGTCTGATTTGAACTTCCCATGTGCTCCCTACACTTGCACACACTTGTGCTAACACCCCACAGGAGCAGGACTAGCCTTTTGTGGGGCTTGGGGCCCTGTGAGGTCCCGACAGCTAGCCAGCCAGCCGGATTCAGGCCCTGCACCATCGCTGGCCTGGCCCCGCCCCTCCCTCCCTGAACTAGGGGCTCCTCGGAGGCGGAGTCTGATTCAACTCTGCGTGGCCTGCACTCGGTACAGGGCTCAGTAAGCAGCTGATGAAAGAATCAATGAGAAAAACAGGCTGCAGCAGCCTCCCATGCAGCCCCATGGACAACTCCAGCACCAACAGCTGGGTGTCCAGAGGCAGCGCAGAGGAAGGTGGTATGGACATGCCCGAAAACAGCACAGGCAAGCCTGTGACATGTGCCCCGTTCTGGAATGTTCAAGAGAGCCAGGGCGCACACCTGGTGGATGGGCAGAGGAGCTCCCCTGCCGATGTGTGCGTTAAAAAGGCAGTAGCCAGGACACCTGGGTGGCTCAGTTGGTTAAGCGACTGCCTTCAGCTCAAGTCATGATCCTGGAGTCCCTGGATCGAGTCCCGCATCGGACTCCCCGCTCGGCAGGGAGTCTGCTTCTCCCTCTGACCCTCCCCTCTCTCATGCTCTCTCTCAAATAAATAAATAAAATCTTTAAAAGAAAAAAAAAAAAGGCAGTAGCCAGTCCCACTCGCCTCCACCATGACCCTGCCACTCCCGCCTCACCTTGGCCATGGCCACGGCGCCCTTCTCGGTGAAGGTGTTGTCATTCAGGTTGATGACACGCAGCAGGGGGTTGATGGCGAAAGCCTGGGCCAGGGCCGTGACGCCGGGGTGATTGATGCCATTCTGTGGCATGTGGACCTCCTCCAGAGTCCCAATGATCTGTGAGGGGCAGGAGGGACAGAGCAGGGGGGTGGGCTCCCGAGCTCCAGGGGCAGGCCCAGCACCAACAACATCCAGCAGGCAGGAAGGGGGCACCACACACTAGACACGGGGAGGGGCTGCCATCAGCTCGGGCCCAGGCTTGTCTGTGGCTATTTGGGGCATGAATCTCAAAGCAGAACTTTGGGCAGGGCTGTCTGATCCTCTCTACAATCTCATGAGGGAGACCTACCTGGGATTAGGAACTCCACCAGACAGAGAAGACTAGGGATCAGAAAGGCTAGGTAACTTACACAGGGCCACACAGCTCGGAACACAGGTTCTTCCATCTGGTGTCCTCTACCCTGCAAGGACCCTGGGCGCTGGCCTGGGGTCTGGCCACAGTCCCTCCTTGCAGACTGCATGCAGCTCCACTGTGCCTTTCTTGGGGCTCTCCTGCGCTATTTACACAGTACAGCTGGTGCCCCACATTCCCTCCTTTTCTGGGGGGTGGGGTCTTCACAAACACCTAGCCCTTTTTCATCCAACCTTCTGACACTCCGCTCTTCTTGGAACACCGTGTCCTCATTTGTTGGCATTTTCCTGATAGGCTGACTCCTATGTTGCTTTCCTATCTACCTCTCATTTTGGACACCAGAATCCCCCCACCAGGCATAGTCCAGTGCTCTTCCCCCATGCCCCCAGAGCACTGCTCTTCCTCTATCACGGTGTTCATCACCCTGGACGATCAATGCCACCTTCCTGTCTACACCCCACCAACCTCTGAGCTCCCAAGGAGAGCCATGTCCCAGCCTCTACTGCTACCAAGGATTGAGGCCAGGCCTGCGAGGACTCTCCACCTGGGTACCTTTTGTAGTCCCGCAGTGCCCAGAACCGCACAGGGGGTTCACAAGTAAACAGAGGCCAACGGAGGAACATTACCAGTCAGGGCTTCTCAGTATCTTCTGGTACCAGACCCTATGGGCAGTCTGGTAAAGCCCCTGACTCTCTCCTGAGCCTATTTTAAAATGTTAAGATAAATCATACACGACTACAAAGGAAATCCATTCAATTGGAAGAGAGTCCTCAAAATATTGAGAAAAAACCCCAAATGTGTGTTGCAGTAGTAAATGCACTCCTTAGTACAAAGGCACTGAATAACAGGACCTGGAGGCCAGTCCCCCGCTACCGTAATGCTGATGCGTGAGAAACAAAGATTTGTGTCTCTGTAACAACTATAACTTGATGTGAAAATACCTGTGATTTCTATGCTTACCAAAATCACGAGCATTTCGAAAGTTGCTGAGGTTTAAAATTTACATTCACAATTCAAGGTTAACACTACATTTTAGTTACATTAGTGGTAATAATCATGTAATCTTCTTCCATCCGCATTCAAAGACTCCCTGAATTCTATCCACAGACTAGAGACATCCCAGGGACCCCGAGGGAAGAACCCCACTCTAAGAGCATGGTGGACATCTGTTGGAGGCCTAGCAGACACAATGTACTCCCCCCCATTCCCAGCGCACCGGGGACAGCAAGTTGAACGAGGGGTGCAGAGAAGGCGTAACCTTTAACAGCATGGTGTCTATAAGGATGGCAATGAGGCGCCCCCAGCTCCGGAGGCACCTGGAAACCCCTGCAGCCAGGGGTCCAGCAAGGCCCAGGGCACTTCTCCCCTGCTATGTTCACTCTCTGCCTGAGGTAGATGAGCTCCGGCAGGGAGGCAACAGGGAAAGCCACTCTGGCCCGAGTGTGGTTAATGTTGCTAGGATACTGTTTGCCAAAGAAAACATTTAAATTAAGAGAAAAGAAAGGGACTCCAAAGTTCCCAGCGCCGTGGGGCAGGTGTGGCCCTCTTACAGAGCTCAAGGTCAGGGTCTCAGCAGTGTGGGGGGTGGGGGCAGGGCACTGGGGCAGCTGTGAAGGGTGAAGGGAGAGGAGAGTGGGAGGAGAGGCGGAGGGGATTAGGGTACCTGAGCCACTGCTCCCCTACTTCTCCATCTGAAAGGTAAGTCTGATGACTCCACCTCTGTGCCCCACCCAGTAGAGGCCAGAGACACCGACCCTCTGTGAGCCCAGGCCAGCGCCGGCCAGGCTGTTATCCCGCTCACTGCTCTGGCACCCCCGCTCCCATTTCTGAGCCTGACCTCACTCACTGATCAGAGCAACCTCACAATCTTCTCAAACAGCATTCCAGGGAGCCGCAGTGGTAGATCATGCAACCTTTCAGATACCTAACAGGAATTCTGCCCAGCTGCTGAATGAGCTAGCAGGTGCAGAGGGGGAAGCAACTCGCCCTAGGTCTCGCAGCTCAACTCCAGAGCTGGATGCACACCAGCTCTGTCAACCTGCAAAGCTTAGCCTGCCTTGGGGCATGGCGGGGAGGATGTGCAGAAACCACTCACCCCGAAAGCTTCTGCCAAGGCAGTGGCTCCGTCGTTCTCCAGACGGTTTCTGCCGGCCACGAAGACCTTCAGGCCCAGTGGCTTGCCTTGAGCACTGGATTTCCGGTGACACTCAGTCAGAGCCGCTGCCAGGATCTGGGGGGGTGGGGGGAGGGGGGGGAGGAAAGAGGCCCAGCCCTGAGGCAGGAGGCCCTGGTCTTCAACATCCCATGCCACCTACTGGCGGTGGCAGACCTGGGGACAAAGAATGGCTCACAGGCACCACGGTCATACTGCATGTGCACCTAGCACCTTACAGCTTGCTTCACGTGTGTGTCCCACTACCCTGTGGGGTCTAGCCTCATGTGAGAGGTGGGGACAGACACCCAGAGAGAAGGGAGACACCAACATGCAGAGGTCAACTGAAAGCCAGCTCCTGGGGAAGGGGCTTCACAGTCAGCTCACTATACTGCCGGAAGCCCTCTGTTGGGGGGGTGGGGGGACGGGAAACCATGGTGATTCCCACTTCCCAGCCGAAGAACCTCAAGCTCAGAGAGGGACAGAGACATTCCTATCGTTGCTAAACCAGTGGAAGACTCTGGACCAGAATCCAAATCTTCTGGAATCTCTCCCCCGTAGCCCTGCGCCTAAGGGGAGCTGGCCAAGACCACGACCCTGTCACACTCATTGGACACACACCATATGGTTGGAGGTGGTGCCAGGAGATAGCTTCTCCCTGGGTGATACCAACAGACCAAGAGTTAAAAAATGCTGGCTGGTTGCTGGGAATCAGAGAGGCCACGGTAAATAAAACAAAAGATTCACAAGAAGTGCAACAGGAGAGAAGCAACGTTTGTAGAGCATCTCCTAGATCACCGGCACTTTCAATAAAGAAAGGTACTTTCACACCTCGTTTCAACCACAAATTGAGCCTAGGAGGCAGGTGGGATTGGCTTGACTATAAACGAGGAGGCTGAGGCTCAGAGAGGTAACTGCATGGGCCAAGGGCCCACAGCAAAGGGACAGGGGAGCCACAAGCAGCAGCCAGGCCTGCCTGAGTGCACAGCTCGCCGTCCCTGGGGGCCGGAAGGGCGACCACCAGCCTGGCTCCTGGGGGTCATGCACATGCTCAGCCCAGAGACCGTGGACTTCTGCCATAAACCAGCCTCCTAAGGAACCTATGAGGAGGTGGGAGCCTACCGCACAAGCGCATCCCATTCTCCCCAGTTCCCTCTGGGGCCACCATGGTGAGGCGCCAGCTCCTACAAGAGTCCAACCTGGGGCCTCTGGGTCTGGAGAGCCCCAAGCACAGGGCTACATCTCACTCCCATGAATCCTTTGGGCCCCTCCAATTCCCACGTGTGTGGCACATGGGCCACAGTGAATGCACTCCGGCTGGAGGGAACAGATTACGAAGGACCCGGAGGCGCAGATCAACAAGGCCAGCACCCACAAGATGCCACAAAAAGGTCTCACTGAATCAGAGTGAGGGAGGTCAAGACAAGTACAAGTCAAATTCCAGAGTGGGGCAGGGCTGCCAGGGAGGCTCCCCTGGCCGCAGGGTTCCCACTGTCTTCGTCCCCGAGCCATGCCACATGCTGAAGTAAAGGCAAGGCCTACGACCAGCCCCGGGCAGCTCTAGGAGCCTCTGTTCCCCGGGCCGGCCGCGCGGCAGAGGAGAGCCCATGGAAAGCTGGGGCGTTTCCCAGGCGCGTCTCCAGCTCCCTCAGCACACCCCACTCTAGGTTGGCCTGGACCGATTTTCTGTGCTGAGGCCAACAGTTTAATGTCTTCACACATGCACACAGCTTACTGCCCAATTAGACTGGGGGGTGGGGCTGGCTGAGCCGGCTGGGAGCACAGCCCGGCGCTCCCTCCCATGGGGCAAGAGGCAACGGGCACCCCTCACAGGGGAGGCCGCGCTGGCACAACACTGGCTCCCCTTGCTGCTCTAACGGGCAGAGAAGCAGGTTCAAATCCCACATTAGTCCCACCCCAGCGATGCCATCTGGGGACTTGACCCAAGGTCTCTAGCCCCAAATCCGGCTGGTTAAGTGGAAAACTGGGAATAGCATCACCCCCTTTTTGGTGTGGGTGGGAGAATTAGGGTAATGCATTTAACACATCTGCAAAAAGAAGACGTCCCCAGTCGCTGTAGGTTCCTGCGTCCCAGCCCTTTTCTCTTTTTGGTCAGAACGTGAGTGGGGATAGGGAGGATGGGAATTGGCCTTTCTAGCGTCTGGGCCTAATGGAGCCAGAATGGACCAAAAAAGAGAATAAACAAGGCTGGGCTCCCTCCATGCAGGGTCTGGGAAGAGAAGAGACGCCTTTCTGCACTGACCAGCCCGACAGGCTGGCAGGATGAGGGAGGCACCTCGGGCAAGGCCCAGTCCAGGAAAAAGGTGAGCTGTGCCCAGGCCTAAGGGGTTTCTCTTTCTGGGCTCCCTCCCCTCCACACACACCGGGCCTCACGTGGCTCTGCCAACTGTTCTGAGGGCACAGCAGCTCTGGGATGCCCAAGCCCGGCGCTCTGCAGAGCCAGCAGGTCACTGCCTCTGTGTTGCCAAGACAACACGAGAACCGGGGATGGTTGCTTGGCAACTCCGCCCTCCAGGCCTCCACCACCTCTCCCCACTGGCCACAGGCTGCTGCCTTTGAGGCCTTTCTGCTCTGAAGAGAAAAACAACCGGCCAGCCAGCCATCCCAGATGGTGGCCAAGGGCACACACTTCAGGAGACGAGGCAGGCAGGGAGAGAGGGAGGATGAGGGACGATGGGGACGTGGGGGAGGGCCCGCCGCACCCACCTTGCCACCGCCAATGCCCATGCCACAGTTGTTGAGCTTGAGCTCATGAAGGGTGAAGCAGGAGGAGCTCTTGAGCAGGGCCTCAAAGCCTCGCACGCCGTCGGGCCCGAATGCGTTGTCGCTCAGGTCCAGCTCCACCAGCTGCGCCCCGGCTGTGATGAGTCCCTCCCCTAGTGAGGTCTAGACACAGAGAAGGTTCAGCTCAGTTTCACAGACACCTCCCAGGGGCAGCTCCTATGCCAGGCCCCCCCTGCCCTCAGTGGGCACCCAGGCAGAGACACAGACCATTTCGCTACAGAGCTATCCTTATTTTAAACCCAGGACCAGAAACCCTGAAGAAGACTCCCAATCCAGGTGGGGCATGGGGTGTGGTATACATGGGGGTGGTCAGGGAAAGCTTCCTATAGGAGGGGGCACTTGAGCTCAGGCTGAATGAGAATCAGTCAACCGAACAGGAGATTCCAGCCAACAGTACAAACATGAACAAAGAGACATAAGCATGAAGCAGCATACTGTGTGTCTAGAGACAAGCAGTGGACTCCAGAAGAGGATGAGGCTGGAAGGAAAGAGAGGAATCAAATCAGGCTAGAGCCCTGAATGTCAGGCCAAGGACCATGAACTTGAGTCCGAGGGTTCTGAGGGCTTTGATGTGGGTGAGGGATATAGAAGACACATTCCCCCAAACCTGAGGAGGGCAGACTGGGGGCCAAGTGCCCGCCCAGGAGTGTGAGACAGTGATTCAGGCAGCAAAGAAGGAAGCTAGCTGGCCAGTGTGGTGGGAGACAGAAGAGAGGAAACAGAGCCTCGGGTCGGTTCTAGGTCCCACAGAGGGAAGGAGACCTGCAGAAGCTGCACGTTCAGTGGACGTGCAGGAAGGAGGCGGGCACCACTGATGCCTCCAGGGTTCCCAGTGGTGACTGGTGAGATGGGTGCCTATCTCTGAGCCACAGCCCAAGACCAATGTAGCAAGATGCTAAGCTCTCCTGGGAACCTGCTGGGCTGGGGATACCTACAGTTCCCCAGGAGAGACGGGTGAGGAGAGAAGGCTCTGCCAGAGACTGGGGGCAGAAACGGGGCCAGGCATGCATCGTGCATGGGGTTCCCAGGGGACACAGTGGGGGAGGGGAGACACTCTCCCTGCCTTGGCCATGAACAGGATACCTGAGGCAGTTTCCACTGTCCTCCCCAACATTGACTCAGCAACGGAGGGCCATTCTCGGGCTGCCCCTGTCCACAGAAGGCCCAGCCCCTGTCACCTGGTCCCACTGGCCTCTAGCCCTCCAGCAGCCAGAGCTGCTGAAACCCTCTGTGTCTGCCCTACCTTCCCTCCATCTCATGCCTTTCCCTGACCCCAAAATCTCTTGTCCCCCTATGACTCACTCTGGTCGTTGGTAATATGGAGATAAGAATATCTCCCTCAATGACTGAGAAACTTAAATGCTAAAATTCAGGTAAAACAATGTGCACAGGGCCCATAGTTCGTATCTCCCAAGTACATTTTCTTCACCCCCTCTTCTAACTTTAAATCCTTTTACTGGGCGCCTGGGTGGCTCAGTTGGTTGGGCAACTGCCTTTGGCTCAGGTCATGATCCTGGGGTCCTGGGATAGAGTCCCACACTGGGCTTCCCTTGCTCTGCGGGGAGCCTGCTTCTCTCTCTCCCTCTACCTGCCACTCCCCCTGCTTGTGCTCTCTCTCTCTGTCAAATAAATAAAATCTTAAAAAAAAAAAAATCCTTTTACTTACAAACCCCCAAATGAATTTACTTAACCTACACTCTAAATCCTCCCTTCACATGGTTCTTGTTCACCCTTTGAGGCTGGTAACTAATGGAATCAGCTCCCCAAGGGCTTCCTCAATCCCCCAAAGGAGGAGCCCTCCTTCTGGGGTCCCCATTAGGACATCTGTAACTTTTTTTTTTAAAGATTTTATTTATTTTCTGACAGAGAGAGAGACAGCGAGAGAGGGAACATAGCAGGGGGAGTGGGAGAGGGAGAAGCAGGCTCCCCACTGAGCAGGGAGCCTGATGTGGGTCTTGATCCTAGGACCCTGGGATCGACCTGAGCCGAAGGCAGACACCCAACCACTGAGCCACCCAGATACCCAACTTATTAATTTATTCATTCATTCTTTCAAATGTAAACTCTATGCCCAACATGGGGCTTGAACTTGACCCTGAGATGGAGTCACTTGCTCTACCGATGGAGCCAGCCAGCTGCCCCTGGACTGAGGTGCTTTAGAAATGAGGGTGGTCCCTGGCACCTCAGGAACCACAGTGCTGGCTAGATGCATGGAGGTCTAAGAAGGCAGCCCCAGCAAAACCAGGGTGAGAGACCCAGTAACACAGAGCCATGCTAATAATTGACCAAGAACCTCACCCTGAAGGCACCTCATGGGCTAGGCCCCATGTTACTGAAAGGCTGCCTATTACCAGCCCTGCCTCTTTCCCTTGAGCCCCAGGCAAGCCACATTCTGCTCAGTGACGCCCTCCCTCCCAGCCCACCCACCCACCCCAGGCTGGGAACCTGACCCCAAGGCAAGCTGAGCCCCAGGAATGGGGAAATGGAAATCAGAGGGGATGGAAGCCACCCACCATGAGAAGCAAAGCCGAAGAGTGGTATGGAGAAAGGGAGGGCCCAGAGGGAGATGGGGGGGGCCACAGAAGGGCGTGAGGGAACAGAACAGGGAGGTGCAACGCTAAGAGGGATGAGAGCGGAGGGAGCGAGATCCACAGTGGGGGTGAAGCCAAAAAGCTCAGGAGTGAACCCTGGGATCCCGGGGCTCTGCTGCACCTCCTGCGACTGGGCCTCGAGTCTCCCAGAGGCCGAGCCTGTCAGGACACGGGCAGATGCTGCACTTGCCCGGCTTCCATTCAGCACCTCAGTCACCCACAGCGTGAACAAAGTCTGAAAACAGTCCAGGGAATTGCCAAAGGGGTCCCTTGTCCCCAGGGGAGGGGAACAGTGGCCAGTGCCCTTACCAGAGCTGGTGGGATCTCGGACCGCAGCCTCCCGGTGAACATGTCGCTCCAATGGCATCGCTTTGGGAGGAGGAGGAAGACAAGAGTCAGTGGAGCCCCTCAGAGGTGGCCTGCAGGCAATGCCTCATCCTTGTGGCCATGGACTACTGAGCATTACAATACTTCTGAAATTGGGTTTCCTCAATGAAAAGCTGGTCCAGCTCTGGCTGAAGCTGGGAGTACCTGGAGACCCCCAAAGCAGAAGTGTGGAGGAAAATGCCCAACCCTCTAGTTTTCCAGGAGAGAAACCAGGCCGAGAAGGAAGAGACTGGCCCCAGGCCCCAGGCCCCAAGGCAGGGCAGTGGCAGGACCAGGGCCAATACGCCAGACTCCTTGTTTCCAATGCCGGTTTCTCATACACTGTGGGCCCAAATGACACGTGACAGAAGATTTGGGTGGCAGAGGCAGAAAGTAAGCAATACGGATCCATCAGCGAGAAAGTTACTCGTTTTTTAAGGTGCCTTTTTTTTTTTTTTAAGTAATCTCTATGCCCAACATGGGGCTCGAACTCATGATCCTGAGATCAAGAGTCTCATGCTCTACTGACTGAGCCAGCCAGGCGCCCCTCAAGACTCTTTCCATCCCTTCTGATCACCTCCAGAAGGCGGTCTTTCTTTGGGGCTGGTGGATCTTACCCACCTCTCCACTTCTTGCTTGTTTGCCTTTTGAACAAAGGGTGAGTAGGCCTCATGCTCAGAAGCTTTAGGTGACATCTTTTAGGTGACTAGAGTTTAATAACGCTATTTTGTTATCTTTATGGTAAGGAATACCACTTTCCATTTACAGAAGAGATCAAGTTTACTTTTAAATTACATCAAAGTGAGCTGATTTAAAGAAAATACTAGGAAAAGCCACAAAGGTGGTGGCCCTAGGACTAGATCGTGTTACCACACAGGCCAGCAGAATTTAGTTTCTAAGCACACAGCCCTACCCTCCAACTCTGGTCACTCTGTCCACCCAAAATATCAGCTCTGGCAGCTCCAGCCTCTCCTGGGCCAAACCTGGGCATGACAGAACCCAGAGAAAGCAACTTTCCCCTGAAAATCCAGTCCTTGAAATGTATGAACTAAATTCAACCTTAAGTACTAGGCAAACTGATTTCTGTAGAATTCTCAAGGCCTCCAATAAAGCAAATCACCAACCCACATGGAGCCTTAGAGGACAGTCTACCTGGGTCTGCTCAGTGAGATACACCTGAATGCAGGTGCTCAGGGCCACGACAGGCAGCCACAGCCTGAGCACTGGAACCCCTGACAACTGGCATCTCACCCGGAAGCTTCCCCAACCCAACTCTGATGGGCCAAGGGTCAGCATGGGGGTTTGGCGCACAAGAACGAGGTTCCAATTCTGACTTAACCTGACTCCAGGCCCACCACTATTCCCTGCCCATCTCTGACCCCCACTATCCCATCTCTGCAATACAGCTTTTGGCCTCAACAATCTCTCAGTGAGCAGTAGTTACTACAGAGCAGTTATGAGGCTGGGCTGTTATCTGGGCCCCAGTCCCAGCCCCCTCCTGACACGTGTGGCCCTGGACCTCACCTCCCTCATCTGTCAAGACCTAACTTATGCCTGTGTTCCAACAGGAGAGGGAACATCTCTCGCACTAGCACCTTGGCCAGAGCACTACTGGGGTCAAGGGCAGCTCCCACCTGCCCCAGCCCTGACCCCATGGGGGTGGGGTGACTTAAGGCCCTAGGTCTGCTCAGGATGACACGTTGCACGTGGCACTCCTGTGGTCACGCTCTCTCATGACACAAGCCCACATGTGCTCACCACGGCAACCTCACAGGGAAGAAAAAGTTTTGATAAAGGACCCCCGACTCAGAGCGGAGTTTGGTGCAAGGCCACAGAAAACAAATAAGGTGGTGGTACCAGGGCTTCAACCCAGACCCTCAGATGACAAAGCTCAGCTTCTGCAGCCTCCAGGCCACATCTCTTCCATTCCTGCCCTTCACTGGCCACTGTGAAGGGTTGATTTTTTTCATAGGAAAATGTCCCAGTGTCTGCTCAGGGAAACGACAGGCCCTGGGCAGAAGAGAAGATACAACCACCATCTTAGCTATTACCCGACCATGATGTTCCTGAGGAAACAAACAGTAAGGACTACCTCACGAGCCAGCCATTCCGTTCGCCCTGGCCCTGCATCCTTTCCCTTCAGCAAGCACAGGGGGGCCAGGAAAGAGCACCGGACTTCAGAGTCTGCCACGTGGCTTACTGATCAGCATTAGGATCCTGGGCTGTTTACTCAGCTCCTCCGAGCCTCAGTTCCCTTGACTTACAAATGGACACAGTGTTTATTACCGGGGGTGCCCGGAGGACTAAAGACACAAGCCGTGCATACACTGAGCATCATTTGCAGTCGGAAAAGCAGGTCTCTCCCTCATCACTCTGCAGAGGCTTTATGTGCTGATGCACACTAGGATTCCCAGGAATGAAGAGTGTGTAGGGACGCCCTCCTGATATTTTCAACACCTGATATCCCAACTCTTCTCACAGAGCATCCTGAAGGACTGCTCTTTAGTGGGACCCCCTTTAGGACACAATGGAATAGAAGGATCTCTGTATCGGCCAAAGAGGAGCATCACTTGGATCTAACCTTTAAGAAAGAACCCGCCATTCAGCCGTGAGGAGTGCAGCACCTTCCCAAACCCACCACAGCATCTGAGCTGAGGTCTGGCCACTTCTGCCCAATACACGACTCTTCTATGGGCAGTCTTTGCTCTGGAGCCCCCTGCTGGGGAGGCTCAGCGCTTGCCAGAACAGCCCCATAGTCCAAGGCTTGGTGGCCAATTCTGTGCCCTTCCCTCCTCACAGACGCCAAATCTACAATGCTAGCTAGGCTCTCCGTGTCCAGTTCTGCTTCTTCCCCCTTTATCTTTCATGCATATTACCTGATAAACCTCTGACACTCCTGTCTGTTACTGGGGGATCCAAATGGACACATCACCCAGGGAGAGGGGCCCTGGCCAGTGCTGTGCACTCTGGGGAAGCCAGAGCAAGACGAGTTGTTCGTGGTGACCACCAACAAGGCAGGACCTAGGAGGGTCTGGACATAGGCAGGGGCTGTGGTGGCATGAGTAGAAGCTTGTCCCCAACCAGTCTGGGCCTGCTCACCATGCAGATCTCACCTTTAACTCTGACTTCTTCTCCAAGGCCTTGGCGATGACCCTGGCTGCCTCCACGCCCACCGTGTTGCCCTCCAGGCGCAGAGCCTCTAAGCCATCAAAGTCTTCAATCTCTTTAATCACGTCTTTGGCTGCCAAGGACCAAAGAACAGAAACTTAGATTTTGGGAGTCAAAAACAGCTGAGGCAGAAGAGAGTCCAGCCGCTACCTCGTCACTCACAATTCCAACAGCAATAGTATACCTGCTGCGTGCTGGGCCCTGGCTTGCAAGGAAGAATCAGGCGGGCTCACAATCTAGCAGGGGACACGGCTACAAAGAAAATTCCTCTGTACTGAGTGTTAAAACAGGCGCAGAGGGAAGGCTTGGGAGCCAAAGGAGGAAAGAAACTGGCCACGTGGGGCAAAGAAGGGGCTTAGGGCACCTTATGGTGGTGTGTGTGGAGCCTCCCTCTGCAGGGATTGCACAAGGCCAGGCAAGGGGGGCGCCTAGGTGGCTCAGTTGGTTAAGCAGAGGCCTTCGGGGGCGGGGGGGGGGGGGGGGCGCCTGGGTGGCTCAGATAGTTAAGCGTCTGCCTTCGGCTCAGGTCATGATCCCAGGGTCCTGGGATCGAGCCCCGCATCGGGCTCCCTGCTTGGCAGGGAGCCTGCTTCTCCCTCTCCCTCTACTGTTCCCCCTACTTGTGCTCTCTCGCTCTGTCAAATAAATAAATAAAATCTTTAAAAAAAGCATCCGCCTTCAGCTTGAGTTATGATCTCAGGGTCCTGGGATCAAGCCCCACATAGAGCTCTCTGCTCAGCAGGGAGCCTGCTTCTCCCTCTCCTTCCTGCTCGCGTTCTCTCTATCTCTGTCTCTCTCTCAAACAAACAAACAAACAAATAAATAAATAAAAAGAGGCCAAGCAGGGAAATGGCATCCAAGTTGAGAGGACCAGCAGGTACAACAGCATAAAGGCTCTCAGAGTTACATGAATCATGTGCAGGGCGTTCATTACTGTATTGTTTTTGTTACAATGAAAAATTCCAAGCAAGCTAAATGTCCATCAACAGAGAATAGGTTAATTCACTGGAGTACATTATACAGTTACATTGACATCATTATGAATGGTGACACAGTGTTTACCTGACTTGGAAAATATTCATGTCATAGTGATAAGTGAAAAATGGGGTTTTCCACAGGTTTTTGATCTGATCACACTTTTAAAATGTTATACCTATTAGAAAATACATAAATAAAAATAAAAAATAAAATGCTATATATTCGATCTTACACACACACACACACCCCAAGGTCTAAAAGGATAAAAACCCAATGTTAAAACAATTATCTCTAGGTGCTGCCATTATGGGTGATTCTGTGCTTTTCCATCATCTGCTCAATTTATTCCTAATGTATCACGTTATAAAACAGCTTTTAAAGTATCTCTAATTATGATCCTAATTGAGAAAGAAAGAAAAGAGAGAGAGAGAAAGAAAGAAAGAGAGAAAGAAAATAAAGAAAAGAAAAAAAGGAAAGGGGAACTCAGCTATGGTTAGGAAAAAAGCTAGAAAGAAAAATGCACCAAAATTAATAGTAGTTGTATCCTGGGGTATGAGATAATGAAGATGTGGGTTTTTTGCCTTCTTTCAATGTTTCTGTATTCTGTAATGAGCACATGTTAATTTTACAATCTGAACAAAAACACACAAGGGGCATGAGACAAAACCCCTCTAGCCTGGCTGGCACAAGACCAGTGGGGTGAGGCGATGGGGAAGAGATGGAGATGTGTACAGGAGAGAAAAGTTGGACTTGACCTTTTAGGTGACAAAGGCCACAGAAAGGGTTTCAGAAAGGTGGTGCTTCGCCACCTGTAAGGAGCTTGCAGAGAAGCTGTCCCAGTGGGGCCTCTGAACATACCTCCCTCCCTAGGCCACCAGTGACACTTCCTTAGGATCCCTGCTGAACTCCCAGCCAGGTCAGATCCTGCTTGGCAGGTTTCACAGCCTGGTCTCCCCGCAGACGCTGCCTGCTACAATTTTACACTCTTCTAAGTGATGACTTGATCATCACGTGGAGACTTTGTTCATACCCCCTTCCTCACTGGGTCATGAGCTCCGGCCAGGACTTGGCCTCAGCTCACTACCATGCCCCACAGAGAGGAATGCTTAGCATTCTCCCCCACACAGCCTAGTTACTACTACGTCTATCTCACAGTGGAGTAAACTGAGACACAGAGAGAGTACATACATGCCTACTGAGGTCACACAGTCAGAAAGTGGTGACCAACATTTATTTTCCTTTTCTTATTTCACAACCAGGAAGACTGGACAGGTATGAGCCTTCTATTTGCTAGAAGGGGAAGCTGAGGTTTCAAGGAATGAAGCAACTCTGCCCATGAATTTAAGAGAAGAGCAGAGCTAGGCTTCAGACTGGTCTTATAAAACTCTACCCATGAGCTCCTCCTCAAATCCTTGCTTCTGTGCATAACCGTGGACTAAATGGAGCACCCCCCACCCCCGCAGGAAGCCCCTCAATCCTTCCTTCTTCCCTGGATCCCAGGTGCCCAGGTGTCCTCCGTGACTGGCACACAGTGCGCTGCGCGAGGGCTGAAATAATCTCTCAGCGCTTTGGAAGACCTGCTCCAGAACGGAGCCCCTCGAACACCCAGGGACTGGCCAGGTGAACAATGAGGGAGGACAGCTGCTCATGGGAATGTCTGTGCAATCAAGAGCCAGGCAACAGAGATGCAGGGGCCCCAAGGGAAGACTTCTGCCATACAAGTGATGCACGCACAGAGCGAGTTCAGCCCTGGGGAGAGTCACAGGCACAACGCGAGCTGGGAAGAAAAAGCACAATTGGGAAGAGCAGGGACAGGAGAGTGGGGGGATCACCGCTGGGTGGCCTTTCTCGTTCATCTTCAATCCATGTGGAGTTCTATGTAACTCAAATACAGGCTAGGGCTGCATCCCAACCACTGTCGGATAACCAGCTGTCAGGAGGCTGAGCGGCAGGGCTTGCTTTTCAGCCTCCACCACCTCACACAGTGACAGGCTTCAGGTGGTCACCATGCAGCCATGGAAAAGCAGAAAGGCCTTTCTTTGGTCCTTAAATGACTTACTGGGGAGAGAAAAGAGCCTTGTTCCAATCATCAGTTTGGTGGCTTCCTCACACAGGCCCTTGCTCCTGATGGGGCCGGCTCACTCGCAGCCAAGATGGAGGCCCTTTGTGGGCCCAGGACTTGGCCGCCAGGTTCCCCTGCACAGCATTCAAGGGCCTCTGCACTGCGCTCCCTATGGCATCCTGATTTCTTCTCTCCCGTGCCCACCCTACGTGTCTCATCTCTGCCTAACTCATGTCGTCCTCCCTGCCTCTAGCGCCTTTTCGCCTTCAAAGACAGTTCAAACACCACCTCACCCATGGAGACTTCTAGGGCCCTCCTAAACTAGAAGTGACCCCTTTCCCTCGCCGTACTTGCCACAGCTTTCTGTTCATGTCGATCAGAGTATCCTTCACCTTCTGCCCCCCAGTAGTTATCTGAGTACCTCCTTCCTCCTCCAGGAGAGGAGCTCCTCAGAGGCTGGGGCTGTAAGCTGGGCATCCCTGGTGACTTAAAAATGGAGGCAGCATGTCCAGCCTGCGCCAGTGAAGTGGTGATCTGCACGGATTTTAAGGCTAGACAAGCTTGAGTTTTTGTTTTGTTTTTTTTTAAGATTTTATTTATTTGAGAGAGAGAGCTCATGAGAGGGAGGAGGGTCAGAGGGAGAAGCAGACTCCCTGCCGAGCAGGGAGCCCGATGCGGGACTCAATCCCGGGACTCCGGGATCATGACCTGAGCCGAAGGCAGTCACTTAACCAACTGAGCCACCCGGGCGCCCGACAAGCTTGAGTTCTAATCCCAGCTCCACTGCTTCTAGCTGCGCCCTTAGGCGAGTCCTTTCACTTCCCTGGGCTTTCATTTTCCCATCTATAGAATGGGGATGAAACCCACCTGAAGGACTTTTGTGAAAATAAACTGAGATACTACTTGCGTGGCACTTAAGACAGCCTGACTCAGTGTTCAGTGAATGGCATTTAATAGCAAATTTATGTTTACTGAACTGAGCTGAAGGTCTGCTGAGAAACACAGGAACACGGATTCAGCTGGAACTCTGTTAAAATCCTGGCTCTGCTATGTACCAGCTGTATGACCTTGGGCAAATTAGGTCTTCCAAATCATTTTTCCTTATTTATAAAAATGGTAACATTTCCACCTTCCTCCCTCCCTCCCGGATGATGCATGATCGAAAGTGACAAGAGCACAGGGAGGAGCTCTATCAATTTTAAGGCCGTTTAGAGCTATTAGGAATGTGCACGGCCACGCTCCCAGCAACCCAAGGACTCAAGCAGTTTCTGAGCCAGTGCAGGGGAGCAAGCCTGCCTGCACCGCATGACAACCAGGCAAGTCCAGACCAGTTTCCCTGGTTGGGCCAGAACCTCAAGAGGCCGTTCAAGTACTGACGTAGGTGCCTTCACTTCCAAACACCAGGGGATTCAGGGTTGACCAGTGTTAGCCACGCTTTGGCTAGGGATGAAAAGACAGGGCCTGCATTCTGGTTCCTAATTCCCTCCAGTCCTCATTCCTCTACACAGACAAGTCTTCATCCATCCCTCTCCCAGGAGCATTCAGCTGCATGGACCGGACCTCCAAGAGGGCCTTACCTCTGGGGAAGGCAACCAGTATTCCCAGACCAGCCTGGGATCATGGTGGTAAAGATCTAATAGGAAGTCAGGGGCTATATCCTGAGACTGCTGTCATGGTCACTCATTGTTTACTATCCTCTCCAAGACATAAAGGGACCCTTCCCACCTGCCAACCTAAGCTGTTACCAGCAAGGATGGCCTCCCAAAAACATGATTAGCAGGGAAGCCTATATGTGCTTGTGGACACATCATCTCTGAGCCTCACTGAGATGGGCCCAAAGATATCTCACAGAACTACTAGGACAAACAACGTAATAACACAGCTAAACAAGCCGGAACACGAGTAAGAGTAAGTGGTCATTTGCACACTCCTTTTCCTCCCCTGGGCCAGCCCAAGCAGGAACTCACCATCTTCTGCAGTGTTGAGTTTGAGGCTCTTGCCCTTGAAACTCAGCTGTCCCCCGGCCACCTGGGTTTTGGCAAGCGTCTCTGCTAGCTTGGCAATGTCTTCAGAGGCCATGCTGGCCACGTTGCTGGGCTCCCCTGGAAATCTGCAAACTGAGCAGGATGAAGTTTCATTAAGAGAGAGGAGTCTCCTGGGGACCCCCGGCTGGGAAGGGCAGGGTAGGACATCAGCCTTTTCAGGGGCTTGACCCCCTCTCCCCCCACTATGGAGACTCCAACAGCTAAACTACTGGGAGAAATGAAAACAGCGTTAGGGAGGGAACAATTCTAGAAAGGTGGAGAAAGTGGCAAGAATGTAGTAAAATCATATTTTAGCCTCTGGACAGTCACTATCTCACTTTAACTCCTCCCCTGCCCAAATGCCCCAGCTGGGACACCAAGCATAGCCATGTGAGTTGCCCATTTTCTGGGCCCCCAGTGAATGACAGTTGAGTCCCAGACCAATAGCTGCAAAGAGCCCCAAGCACACACCTGCTTGATCATCTTGGCTGCTCTCTGTTTGAGGGTCCCATTCCCCAAACAGGACTAAGATGGCTACGGGATCCAGGTCATCCATCCCAGGAAATGCCCCACCACCCACGCTGACATGTCTCTGGGGTTGGGGCACACGGGTCAGCCCACTGCACGTCAGTTTCAACCTTGGCCAGGAGACTGGGCAACCCATGTCGGCCAGACCTCAGGGGTTCCTAGGAGACCAGAGGTCTCTACATCACAACAGCCACCATCACAATAGATCCAGGGCAGAGTTACTGAAGAAAGGAGCTTCCAGCTTGGCAGAACTCAGAACACTGGCAGAAAGGACCACTCCATTTCCCCAAAGAGGAAATGGCAGGTAATCAGGGGAGACCAAGGAAGACTGATATGGGGGACAGAACCAGGAGGTGCCCACAGAGACTCCGTCTTATCCAGAACATGTTCTTCCCCAATCTATTCATCCTCAAGATACAATTGTGATGGCCCTCCAAGCCTCTCATTCCCCCCAGGCTTCCTCTGGGCTCCTACAGCCAGCTTCCCACCTCCTTCTCCTTATCTTAACCCTGATCACCCTGGTTTGCCTATCTTTACCAGTAAGCATGAATCATTCTTCTGGGTAAGGAGGTGTCCATTCATTCAAGAAACATTTAATGTGTACTACTGTGTTCTGGACATTGCTCCAGATACTGGAAGCACAGCAGTGAATGAAACAAAAATCATACCCTCTTAGGGGCACCTGGGTGGCTCAGTTGGTTAAGCAACTGCCTTCGGCTCAGGTCATGATCCTGGAGTCCCGGGATCGAGTCCTGCATCGGGCTCCCTGCTTGGCAGGGAGTCTGCTTCTCCCTCTGACCCTCCTCCCTCTCATGCTCTCTCTCTCTCTCAAATAAATAAATAAATAAATAAATAAATAAATAAATCATACCCTCTTAAAATAAGTGTTCTTTTTTTTTTTTAAGATTTTATTTTTTTAAGTACTCTCTATGCCCAATGTGAGGCATAACACCAAGATCAAGAGTCGCCAGCTCTACCAACTGAGCCAGCCAGGCACCCCTTAGAGCATGTGTTCTAAACAAGATATGCAGTATCTTAAGACAGTGATAAGAAGAAAAATAAACAGAGAAGAGGGTAAGGAGTTTTCTGGGGGTTGCAATTTAAAACAGATTGGTTAGAGGAGTGCCTGGTGGCTCAGTTGGTTAAGCGTCCGACTAATGATCCCAGCTCAGGTCTTGATCTCAGGGTCATGAGTTCAAGCCCCATGTTCAGCTCCACACTGGGCATAGAGCCTACTTAAAAAAAAAAAACAAAAACAAACAAACAAAAAAACCCCACAACAAATCAGAATGATTTAGAGAAGATATTATTAGGAAAGAAACAAAGACTTGAAGGATATCAAGGCCTGGGCCAGGCAGATATCTGGGGGGGTGAGAGCATTCTTGCAAATGGAATAGCAAAAGCAAAGGCTCTTGTGGGGGGAAAAAGGGAGATTAGAAGAACTGCAGGGAGGCCAGTGGGGCTGGAGGGCAGAGAGGGAAGGAGAAAGAAAGCAAGAAATGAGAAAAGAGAATTAGCAAGAGGCCCAAGTCACAAAGGCCATTTAAAGAATCTGGCTTTTACTCTGAGTGAAAAGAGAAGAGCAGGCTCTGACAGATGTTTTTTTTTTTTTTAAGATTTTATTTATTTATTTGAGAGAGAGAGAATGAGAGAGCACATGAGAGGGGGGAGGGTCAGAGGGAGAAGCAGGCTCCCCGCCGAGCAGGGAGCCCGACGCGGGACTCGATCCCGGGGCTCCAGGATCATGACCTGAGCCGAAGGCAGTCGCTTAACCGACTGAGCCACCCAGGCGCCCCTGACAAATGTTTTGACAGGCATCTCGAAGGCGCTCCAAGAATGAAGAGATGAAACTGAATAAACATTAGCCTGAAACCCCGCCGCCACTTGCAGTTCTGGGATGGGACAATTTGAGGCAAGAAAAATGGTGGTGGGGCTCCCAGATATGTTCCTATTGGAACACAGACCTTCGCAGCTAGAAAAGGGCCTATTCCTCAGTCCAATACACACGCACCACCCACTTTAAAGACTACGAAACCGAAGCACAGAGAGGTGCTTGATTTGCCCCAGGTCTGCAAAGGGTCAGCAGCAGAGCAAAGACGGAGAGTAAATACACAAACGGTCCTCTCCTTTCTGGGAACGAAAGTCGCAGATTTTCTCAGAGGCACATCCATCGCGCCTGCGAAGCGTCAGCAGTGGCCCACGGCGATCCCAGGGGCGACGGGCGTGGGACTCTTGGGGGGCGGCGGCAGGGGAGCGACGCGCGAGTGCGGGCGGCGAATGACAGGCGGGCGGCGCGGGAGCCCCATCCGGGATCCCCGGCGGACGCGCACCGCCCCCAGGTGTCACCGACGCCAACGGGAGACGCCACTGCTGGCAGCTGCGCCAGACGCCCTCTCCAAGCCTCAGCTTCCCCATCTGGGAGAGGGGGCTGCGCCCCCCAGCACCCCCTCTCTCAGCCCCTCCCGCGCTTGGCCGTCGAAGCGCAGGGGAGAAGGCCGACACCCAGAAGGCGCTCAGGGGCGCCACATCCTCCTCGCCCAGTTGCAGGGCCGCGCCGCCCCCCGCGCCCATCCCAGGCAGGTGACGGGGAAAGGAAAGGGACCCCGACCCTTACCGTAAACAGGCGGCGCCGGCGCGTGGGGCGACCTGAGCGCGCGCGTCCGCCCGGCAAGGGCGGGGAATGATTTAGGGTCCGGGTCAGGTCAGGTCGGGGTCGCCGCCTCTGAGCCCAGAGGTCCCGATACCCGGCCCGCTCTTCCGTCAGCTCTCCCGGCAGTTCTCGCCACTCCCGTTTCCGACACCACCTGCTCCCCGCACCGCGGCGGATGATGGCGGAGGAGGAGGATTTTGAAAGCCGGCAGTTTCTTTCCTTCGATTTGATTTGTTCGAGGCCCAGGCCGGGTTCACCTTCCCCCGCGCGCGTGGCCTCTCGGGTATGGTAGTCCAGTTCTTCTGCGCGGGGCGCGGCGACCGCGGCAGGGGCGCGCCCGCGAACTACCAGTCCCGTGACCCACCGCGTCCCAGCGCGCCTCCGCCGGCTCCCTCTGCGCCCTCCCTTTTCGGCTTCGGGCTCTTTCTCCAGGAGGCCACAGGGCGGCGTGTAACCCCGGGCGCCCAGGGAGACTACAATTCCCTCCATGCCTTGCGGTCCAGCCTACTCAGCCCTTCCGGAAAGGTTGACGCTCACGTAACTTTATTGACAAAGGCTGGTGCTCCTGAAGGCGAGCTGTTGGGTCTGTTCGGCAAGAAATAGGCATCCATTTCCTCAAAGGAAAGCCTCGCCTTTTTTCTCCCATGAAATTGAAAGGCCATTCGAAGTCTTTCACATAAACAGCCGCAAGTTATTTGATAATTAAAAAGGGAAATAGTTAACCCTATGGTAGAGAAGCTGAGACACCATCTTAACCAAATGGTCCACGTTAACATGAGTAATACGACAAACTGACGTCCATTGCACACCTGCTGATGTGAGACACTGAGAAGGACACAGCGTCACCATGCAGTCAGCAGTGCATAAAATTAATCTAATCCTGAGGAAGCATCAGCCAAACCCAAACTGAGTTACAGTTTCTTCGGCTACAGTTTCTTCGGCTACAGTTTCTTCGGCTACTCTTGCAAAAATGTCTGTGTCATGAAAGACAAAGAAAATCTGAGGAACTGTTGCAGATTAAAGGAGACTAAAAAGACATGACAACTAAATGCAACCAATGGTCGTGGATTGGATCCTGGACTGGGGAGGAAATTACTGTAAAGGGCAATATGGAGACAATTAGCAAAACTCGACGGTATATTAGATGATAGTATTGTATCAATGTTAAATTTATTGATTTTTATTATTGTGCTGGGTTATGTAAGAGATTGCCTTTGTTCTTGGTAATGAATGCTGAAATAATTAGGGGTGTGATATCAGCAGCTGACTTGCCAATGGTTCAAAAAATGTGTATATACATAGAGAGAGTGCACATGTGACCAGATGTTCAAAGTAAGTGAATCTGGGTGAGGGGGTATATGGGAGTTCTTTGCACTTTTGCCACTTTTCCCTAGGTTTGAATTTTTTAGGTATCAGAACACAAATAGCTTTTCTTTTTTTCTTTTCGCAAAGAACATTTTATCCATTATATAAATAACATGTGTTTGCTATAAATACTTCAACCAACATAGAACAGGATACAGAGAAAAGTAAACATTACCCGAGAAACTCCAGCACCCAGACATAATCACCATCAACATATGCAGCCTTCTCCAAAGTCACCTCTCACAACTTGGCCCACGCACATGCTTTTGCTTTACCTGCAATTGAAAGTTAAATATATTATGTGCCAGATCTTTTCACACACAGTTAATTTAATCTTTACAACCACAAAGGAAGCGGGCATCCTTGCACCCCTTCCAGCACAGAGATGAGAAAACAAACTCCATACCCTGGTTCACACCACTACTGAGATGTGGATCTTCTTTCCACCCTCCCTCTCCTCCTCTGCCTACAAGGCCCATATCAAATGCCACCTCCTCCGGGAGGCTTTTCTACACCACTCTGTCCAGAATGAGTCACCTTCCTCTGGGCCCCACAGTGGTTGATCTGCAGCTCTGAAGGCTTTTTCACAACGTTAATGGTTATTACTGGTAGCATCCTTGTCAACCTGGGAGAGCTTTGGGGCAGGTACTGTGCCCATCTTGGCAGCATCTTTTCCAGGATTCACCTGTCATTAAGTGCTTCACGTTTCCTCATTTGAACTGGATTCCAGTCAGGGTCACTGGATGTTTGCTTAAAATGAGTCATCATCCGAGAAGGCTGAGATGCTCCCAATTAGGCCTGATGCTATTCCTGTGCTGTTTACAGCTAGGACCTATCAAATCAGTCTGGATTTTCCTTGGGGTGATCCCCAGCCTCCCTTTTCCGGTTTTCCTTCCTGAGGCCTTCCTTGACCCTCTGACAAGGACCTCCCAAAGGGAAGAGGAGGGCGGACGGTAGGATATCTTAGGCGATCTTCCCTGTCCTCGCCTAGCTGATGGATCCTAGGGTTTTCAGAATTGGAAGGGAATTCTTAGTAAGAAACAACAGGCTTCAGGGCGCCTGGCTGGTTCGGTTGGTAGAGCATGTGACTGTTGATCTCAGGGTCATGAGTTCAAGCCCAACAATGGGTATGGAGCCTATTTAATTTCAAAAGAAAGAAAAAGAAACAACAGCCTTCAAGGGCCAGAGAAGTGTTAGGAGGTAATGGGAGCCTGGTGGGGCTTGTGGAGAACCGGAGAGTAAATGTTCTGCCTGAACATGTTCACATTCAAAGCTCAAAATCACCAAACCAGCCAGACATCAGTCCTTAGCAATCCAGATTCTGTTACTCCTGAATCTAGATTCTATCTCAAACCACTTTAAAATGGGAAGACTGTTTTTTTGTTTTGTTTTGTTTTAAGATTTTATTTATTCATTTGACAGAGAGACAGAGAGAGAGGGAACACAAGCAGGGGGAGTGTGAGGGAAAAGCAGGCTTCTGGCAGAGCCAAGAGCCCGATGTGGGGCTCGATCCCAGGACCCCAGGATCATGACCTGAGCAGAAGGCAGACGCTTAAAGACTGAGCCACTCAGGCGCCGAAGGCTGGGGTTTAAAAAGAGAAGGAGATTACCCAATGGTACACAGTGTCAGAGGAGTCCAGAGCCATCAGTGTTTCCAAGCAACGCATTTGTCATCTCTCCTCTTTCTCCAACTCTCTCCCTTTCAAGTTATCACCTGAGAGGTAGTTTGACTTGCCCAGTAAATGGAATCATAGCCTTTGACCCATGGATTGAGTCATCTCAGGCCACGCCTTTCTTCTTTTCAACACAAAGAATTGAGGACCAGAGAGGTTAAGTAACCTCCCCAAATTACACAGTAACTTAGACAAGAGACAGTAGTTTGTGTTTTTTTTAAGTAAGCTCTATGCCCAACATGGGGTTTGAACTCATGACCCCGTAATCAAGAGTGGCATGCTCTTTCAACTGAGTCAGCCAGGCGCCCCAATATAAGAGACAGCAGAAGCCAGATCTCTCGGGTCCTTTTCAACACACATGTAAAACAAGTGATTTTGTGAGTATGAGGTGGGTATAAGGGGAAAGGGGAATGTTTTAGACCTTTCTGTCTCTGTTATGCAGCTTTTCCCCCTTTTTTTTTTTTAAAGAATGTTTTGAAGAGAAAAGCAGGCTGCCTCTGATTCATTTGGTTTACTTTAACTGAGTGTTTTAAATTCCATTGTGGTGCCTGAAAACAAATTTAATTGCTAATTGTAAATGGAATAAATAACAATATTTATACTGTTACTAAGAACTACTAAGGCTGCAGACTTGCCATTTAATGAGATCAAAAACAAAGGCCTGAATTATGCCAAACATGTGAGGAATGTGGAGAGAGATTCCCAAGACCCATCGGTGCTGGTGCTTGCCTAGGGCCCCTAGAGAAAGGTGGGCCTGGCCTCCCAGCATTGCAGGGGAGCCTGCCCCCTCACCCCCAAGGGTCACCTCCCCTGGTGGGAAGGGGTTGCTACATCATCTGTTAAAGGCCACTCAAACCACATTCTCCCCTGGGTTCAAGCTCAGGGCTCCCCATCAGAATACATGACCTTTTTTAAACTTTGATAAATAACCATAATTAAAATAATTCATTCCCCCCACAAATAGTAATCTAGTATCTACTATGTCCCAGGCACTGTTCTGGCTCTGAGAATCCAAAGGTAAGTGAGACAGAAAAGGATGTTGTCTATGGAGGAGGTTAAATGCTGGTCTAAAGTTTCTGGAGAGTTTCCTGATACCAAATACTTTTGGTAGATTATTTTCTCTTTTAAGAATTCTTTTGCTCCAGGGCGCCGGGGTGGCTCAGTTGGTTTTAAGGATCTGCCTTCAGCTCAGGTCCTGATCCCAGAGTCCTGGGATCCAGCCCCGCATTGGGCTCCCATCTCAGCGGGGAGCCTGCTCCTCCCTCTGCTACTTCCCCTGCTTGCATGCGCACTCTCTCTCAAATAAATAAATAAAATCTTAAAAAAAAAAAAAAGCAATTCTTTTGTTCCTGGGGGCACCTAGGTAGCATAGTCGGTTAAGCGTCCAACTCTTGGTTTCAGCTCAGGTGGTGATCTCGGCATCCTGGAATGGAGCCCCACATCAGGCTCCACACCCAGCATGGAGTCTGCTTGGGATTCTCTCTCCCTCTTCCTCTGCCCCCTCCCCTGTGTGCTCTCTCTCTCTTTTTCAAAGATTATATTTATTTGAGAGAGAGAGAGGGTGAGAACACAAGCAGGGGGAGGGGCAGAGGGAGAGAGAGAAGCAGACTCCTTGCTGAGTGGGGAGCCCCACGTGGGGCTCAGTCCCAGGACCCCAGGATCATGACCTGAGCCGAAGGTAGATGCTTAACCGACTGAGCCACCCAGGTGCCCCAAATAAATAAATCTTAAAAAAAAAAGAATTATTTTCTTCCAAAATGGAAATAATTTTTTAAATAAATACTGACAGAGGCGCCTGGGTGGTTCAGTCGGTTAAGCGGCTACCTTTGGCTCAGGTCATGATCCCAGGGTCCTGGGATTGAGCCCCGCATCGGGCTCCCTGCTCAGCAGAGAGCCTGCTTCTCCCTTTCCCTCTGCCTGCCGCTCTGCCTACTGGTGCTCTCTATCTCTCTGTCAAATAAATAAATAAATAATATATTTAATAAATAAATAAATACTGACAAATTTTTTAAAAATAGTAAAAATGCAAAAGAGCATTAAGAATAAAGTTAAGGGGGTTGTCTGGGTGGCTCAGTCGGTTAAGCGTCTGCCTTCTGCTCAGGTCATGATCCCAGAGTCCTGGGATCAAGTCTCGCTTCAGGCTCCTTGCTCAGCAGGGAGCCTGCTTCCCCCTCTGCCTGCCACTCCCCCTGCTTGTGCTCTCTCTCTCTCTCTGACAAATAAATAAATAAAATCTTAATAAAAGAGGAATAAAGTTAAGGGGTGCTTGGCTGGCTCAGTCAGTGGAGTATGTGACTCTTGATCTCAGAGTCATGAGTTCAAGCCCCACATTGGGCGAAGAGTTTACTTAAAAAAAAGAAGAGTAAGTTAAAAATTACCTGTTCTGTTTTGTTTTTTTTGTTTTGTTTTGAACAAAAATGTTATGTGGGTGGATGAGTGGATGGGCGGATGGATGGATGAATGAATAGGTGATTGAGCAACATAGCAAAATGTTTACAATTATAACATGATCTAGGGCATGTGAATATTCACTGCTCAGTCCTTTCAGCTTTCTGTACGCTTGGACATTTTTGTAATAACACGTTGGGAACAACGTGACCATGTTTTGTTGCATTTCCTCCCCTGTATGCTAGTTTGGGGACTAGCCTATCTCAGCCTCTAGGTTCATGAGTCCCCTCCCCTTCTCTCTTTTTAAGTCACTCTCACCTTTGACAATCTGAATTCTCTGGACTAGTTCCCAGAAGAATTTATTATTTATTTTTAGTTAATCACACAGTTATCAACGTTTTGCATGCAAGGACTTGTTTAATCCTCACAATGACCCTGTTGGGAAAGTGCTCTTATCATCACCGACCTGAGCCATAAGTTGTGCATCACATCTCCAGGGCCCTTCCCTCAACCCCAAATTAGGATCCCTTGCTGGAGGGCTGGGACATGGAACTATGCTAGAGCTGTGGGGACATGGGGTTTCTCTAGGACCCAGCATGGGGCCTCGCACCGAACGTTTGTTGAGTGACTGAATGAACATTGCACAGGCTTGTGGCAAAGGTCGCCATGCACTCATAGCCTCCCCACCAGAAGATAACAAGGCATCTCTGAGGGCCCGACCACGGCAGGCCTGAGCTCAGCAGAGGAGGTGCTCCCTGCAGAAGGGATAACTAAACGACATAACTGTCAGTTCCTCAAAGGTGAGAGCGTGAGTGTCTGACTCCCATTCTCCAGCAACCCTCTCAGGGGACTGGTCCTTAGGGGTGATCAGGGATGTATCCAAACAAGATGTCCACATCATGGGGCAGGGGTCAGGCTTTATAGGTAGACAGGCCTGGGTCTGGATTCTGTCTCTGCCTCTTTCTTAGCTGTGTGGCCTCAGCCAAATCACTTAACTGCTTTCTGTCTGTTTTTTTCACCCAAAACCAGGTCAAAACAATCCCTACCTTATAGGGCTTTAGGGGGGAGGGGTTAAGAGAATCAACATGTACAGAGTACTTGGCTCATAGTAAATAAGACGTGGTAGGTGTTGCTGCTATTTAGGCTTCAGTGTGTGGACACAGAGCATTTGCTGCCCAGTGACACTGGCCTTCCCAGAAAACATCCTACTGGCGCCAGCCTCGAGGGTTTTCTCTCAAAAGCACCACCACATAGGGCTGACATCTTGTAAAGGCCCATTTACCAGCTCAGGCAGCATGGACAGTTTAACTGGTTGATGTCAAATCGAAAGGGGGGTGGTGGTGTCCAGCTGAATCCCCTTTAAATGATGGACAGTCTTTTAAGGATATGTGCTCTTTTGCTGGCCGCTTGGGATGGTGGAATCACATCGTTTGCCAGCTAGTTCATTTGAGGCAAGATGTGGGGATCCAACTGGCCTCAGCATCCTCCTTCCATAACATGGGAGTGATAGTAACAGTGATGCCTAATCTGATCAATTGTCAAGAGTGTTTCACTGTACATTGTACGGGGGCATATTTATCAGATACTCTTATCCTTGGGGCGCCTGGGTGGCTCAGTCGTTAAGCGTCTGCCTTCGGCTCGGGTCATGATCCCAGGGTCCTGGGATCGAGCCCCGCATCGGGCTCCAGGGAAGCCTGCTTCTCCCTCTCCCGCTCCCCCTGCCTGTGTTCCTTCTCTCGCTGTGTCTCTCTCTGTCAAGTAAATAAATAAAATCTTAAAAAAGAAAAAGATATTCTTATCCTTGTTTTACAAATGAGGAAATTGATGATGCTGTAAGACTGCACAGTCACCCAGCTAGCAAGAGGTGGGAGCTGGGACTCCGCCCCACCCTGGTCTTCCAATGCCACCACATCACCCAGCTCCCCTAAATTGCCAGGCTCTGCCTGTGGCTGCCTTTGACCCATGATCTTGGGTCTATCCCAGGTGACCCAGGGATTGATTTCCCAGGAAATATCAGAATCCCCAAGGGGTGCTTGTCAGAAATGCCGAATTCGAATCTCTTGAGAGCAGGGGATTAGGAATCTTCATTTTAAGCCAGCCCTGCTCTGCAGTAAGTCTGAGGGTCTCTGGACTCTGCTTTTCATTTCTGGACATAAATGCCCATCCTCTTCATGCCAGAGGCTGCCTTTTTGTTTCTTAGAGTATCAGGGGGACAGAAAGCATTCACAGGAAAAGGAGTTTGAGAACATCTGATGGTGCAGGTGCATTTTTCCCCCGCTTTCAAGGCTTCCTTAAGGCAGGTAGTAAAAATCGTGGGAGGTCGTATAAAACACACAGGCTCTGGAGTCAGAATTGCCACGTGGGACAAATCAATCTCCAGGCCTTAGTCTTCTTTCTGTAAAATGGGCAAGCTAAAACCAACATTCCAGGGGCACCTGGGTCGCTCAGTCGGTTAAGCATCTGACTCTTGATTTCGGCTCAGGTCATGATCTTGGGGTCCTAAGAACAAGCCCCCCCCCCCCCACCCAGGGCTCCTCGCTCAATGGGGAGCCTGTTCTCTCCCTCTGCCCCTCCCCCCACTCATCCTCTCTCTCTCTCTCTCTCTCAACTAAATACATCTAAAAAAATAAATAAAACCAACCTTCCAGGATCATTGTGAGAATTAAATAAGCAGACACATCTGCAGGTTCTTGCCATCCTAGCACTTACTGCAGTGTGTTTAAAATGTTAAAAATTTGTCCCACAGGGGAACCTGCGTCTGCCTTTGGCTCAGGGTATGATCCCAGTGGAATGGAGCCCCATGTCAGGCTCTGTGCTCAGCGGGGAGCCTGCTTCTCCCTCTCCCTCTGCTGCTCCCCCTGCTTGTGCTCTCTCTCTGTCAAATAAATAAATACGATCTTTTTTTTTTTTAAGATTTTATTTATTTGACACAGAGAGACACACAGAGAGAGGAAACACAAGCAGGGGGAGTGGGAGAGGGAGAAGCAGGCTTCCTGCCAAGCAAGGAGCCCGATGCGGGGCTCGATTCTAGGACCCCGGGATCATGACCTGAGCCAAAGGCAGACGCCTAACGACTGAGCCACCCAGGTGCCCCTAAATAAATAAAATCTTAAAAGAAAAAAAAAAAATTTGTCCCACCAATATACCCCCAGCTCCTAAGATGTCTCTGGCGCAAAGGTGTGGGGAAGAGATAACATTTATAAAGCCCACCCGGCTCACAGCTGATCCTCAATAAATTAAACACACACATATGTACGTGTTATACATACATACACACCTGTAAGTACGTGTGTGTATAAATACAAGCGCATGTGTGTGTGTACGAAATTAGGAGGGGGAAAGAAGGACATTTGAGAGAACTCTCACGGGGTGTGGGAGTCCTGTGGAATCAGCGCGGGCGGTGGTAGCGAGGATAACACTGCATTTGGAATCAGCAGCTCTGGATTCAAGTCCAGTCTGGGCCCCAGCCGCTCTGAGGCAGTGCCCAGGGATGTCTTACAGCCCATCTCTCTGGTTCATCTCCCTTTTCCTACTGGGTCGTCTAAGTAGCCTCAAATCCTTTCGCGAAAGATCTCCAACATAAAACACCAGCCGACTGAGGGTCTGATGCCTCTCTGAGCCTCCAGTCCTCATCGGTGAAAAGGGCACAAAGCAGCTGGGGTTTGGGGGAGCCCTCTCTGAGAGCACCCGGCAACGCGGGGGCTTTTGACACCTATGGGGAAGGGCCGAGGCGCTGAGTTCGGCCAGCATCAGCCCAGAAATACAGACCTGCCCAACGAAAAAGCCCTAAAAGGGAAGGCCACGTTTCAAGAACATAAAGGTGGATTCCAGGCATGAGCTTGCCGCGGGGCAGGGGGACTTCCCCGCCCCCAGGTGCGCAGCCCGCGCCGCCCACCCCGGGCGCGAGGCGAGGGGAGCCGCGCTCTAGGACCCGAGGAGGAAGAGCTGCAGCGAGACGGTGCCTCCAGCGGGTGCTGCCGCGAGCGGCCGGCCGAGGGGGCTGGAAATGAAAGTAAAGCGCTCCGGAGCCACATGGACCGAGCTGCCGGGGCGGCGGCGCCGGGAGCAGGATGCGGCCGCCCGTAATTAAATAGCATTTACTCTTATTATTACTAATAATAATAACGTAATCATACCTCTAGTCATAGCATACCATTTATCGGGCTCGGCGCAGGCCCGCGGGGAGCGCAGCCCGGCCGAGGTGAGTGCTGCGCGCGGCCCGAGCCCCGCGGGGCAGGGCCGGGGCCCGACTGGGTCCCGGCGGCCGGCGCGGGAGGGCTCAGGGGCGCCCGGGGGCCGCGCCGGGCCGGGAGGGGGCGCGGGGAGCCCTGGCCAGGCCCGAGCTGCGCGGGGCCACCCGCAAAGTGCCTTTTGCAGAAATAAAGAGCCGCCAAGTCCTCATTTCCTCCTTTTGGGGGCTCCCCCTCCCCGTCCCCGTTCCCTGCCCCAAAGTTTCAAAGTTGTGCGGCCGGGGGCACCTGCCGCTGGGTGATTTGGCCGCCCCTGCAGCTCCCAGGGGGGTGCCGCGGAATTTTCTTCCGTGGGGGGCTCCCGCCTCGGCGTCCGGAGCTTTGGGGAGCGCGGATGCTTTGCCGGCCCCCGCGAAGGGGGTCGAGGGGGCTGGCAGGGGCGTCTCTGGCAGCGCGCCCCTTCCTTTTGTGTGCGCCTCGGCCCCGCAGCGCCAAGAGTTGAAGGGACCGCAGCAAGGGCCGAGGACCGCGGCCGCCGACGGGTCGCCTCTGCCGGCTGCGGCGGCCACGCGAGCCCGGGGATCCGGGGCCTGCGGCCCGGCCCGGGGGGAGGGGGCGGCAGGAAAGGGGGGCGCGGTCTGGGCAGGGGGGCATTTCCGGTCGCGAGATCCATCCCTGGGCTCCGAGGCCTGAGCGGGGCGGGTCGCCGGGCTGGGAGTGCGCGGGGACTGGGGTGGGGGGAGGGCGGCTCCAGCGCCTGGGGGGCGCCCCCCGGAGATCGGCGCCCCGGAGTCACTGACCCAGGCCTCGGACCCTCCTCCCACCGTCAGCGGGTCTCAGGGACTCCCCCACCTTCCCTCCCCGGGCCTGCTCCCTCCTTTCCCCTCTTTCCCTTTAAAATCTCTCTGGCTCCGATGTTTATAAGGTGCCTGGTTTGGGGGTCTTTCACAGAGACAAAGCAGTTTTCCCAGGAGGAAAAAAAAAAAAACAAAAAAACGTCGAAACGTTCCCTCTGCCCCTGATGGCTGTGGTGCCGACATGGCATCAATGGGGAAGAGTAGGGGCTGGGGCCAGGAAAGGGGGCTGGGGAGTCTGGGGCTGGAGAAGGGGGCTGGGCCTGGACTGGGGGACTGGGGGCCCATAGCAGCTTTGCCGGGGATTTCAGTTCTCTGGGGTTGCTCACAGAGACTTTGGTGTCTAGGTACTAGATTTTGAACCCCAACTTCTTACATTTTCCTCAGCATCTGCAATTCATCCAGTCCCATGAAAATAGCAGAATGCAGATCCTTGGATTTTCACACAAATGGGATAATTATAGTACATTTAGCAACTGTTGGACACAAAATTCCAGCGGAATCTTTACTTCTACTACCAAGACTACTACTGTCCCTCTCTCCACATACAACCATACCCACCAAAGTCTTCTTTCCCCATTTGGACTTCCTGTAGAAATTGGACTGCGAGGGAGAAGTGATGCCTGGCCAAAATGCTATTGTGGCAGGTTTGAGGCGTGGGGTACCTTAAGCTGGGAAGGAGAAACCTGTGTTGAGGAGGGATGAGATCTGAGGATGGGAGAGAGATTTTGTGGTCCCTGAGCTGGAACCAGGTTTGTGTTCCACGGAGGCTGTGAATTCTAGGCTGTTGGCTTTTTGTTTGGGATGGACAATTAAGAATGCGGGTGTGGGTGGATTATTGGGGGCTAAGAAGCTCTGTGGGATGAGCTAGTCTCTAGGTATAAGAAAGTTAAGGCGTCAGTAGGTTTGGATTTGAGACTCTGAAAATAATAATCCCTTAAATAGAACTTTTTAGTGTATAACAAAAGGGCTTTCACATATGCCGGCTCATCTGCGCTCCATAGCAACCATGTCAGGTAGACATTATTCAATCCTCGTTTTCCAGATGAGAAACCTGAGGCTTCTAGAATCGAGTGTCCCCCTGGAAAGTCACATAGCAGAGCTAGGATTCCCACTTAGTTTTCAGACTCCAAATCTTCAGCCTTTCCCAGAGGCCTGGGCCGCCTTAGCAAGTTAGATTTTGAACGCCTTCTGTGAGCATGGTGAGATGCTGTGGGGCAGGCTTGGGGTTGAGTTTGTCACCTAGATTCTGGCTGGAAAGAGAAAGTCAACTCTAGTAGAACCCATGAGAGGACCAAGACATGCTCAGTACTGGAGTCAATGCAGTGGGAGGGAGCAGAAGAGAGAGCTCTCAGGGTAACCTGGCAAAGTTAGAAAAGGCTTCCTCTGGCAAAGTTAGAAAAGGCTTCCTCCGGCAAGTGGATCTTGAGCTTGACAGAATGGGGAGGTTTGGCTGGGGGAGAGAAGAGGAAAGGAATTCCTGAGCTGGCCATAGTTGCTTCTGTGCCGGGAGGCTGATGGATATTCTGACTCTTACAGTGGTTCCATGAGGGGGTGGGCATTTTTATCTCCATTTCACAGATGGAAAAACTGAGGAATGCAGGATTCATGTGGCTGGCCCGATGTCAGCCAGCTGGATTGGAACCCAGGCGTATGTGACTGTTGAATGTACTACATCAGGATTGGTGTCAGAATTGGCTCACCTCCATTTCAAATGTGTAGACAAAGAACAGAGACCAGGACAGTCTGATTTGGTAAATGCAATGGGGGTGGGGGAGTTTTACTGAACTCCCTTATATCCCAGGGCCTCACGGGGCTGGCCCAGTGAAAGGACTTAGGAGATTTCTGGAAGCATGCCTGGAGAAGGCAGAATGGTGGTGAAGGAGGACTGGGCTCTGAGTGTGAAATCTAAGTTCACTTCCTCAGTGCCTAAGGGTGCCTGGCTCGACACCTTGAAGGAGCTTGTCCTTTGGAAAGGAGAACAATATGGGTGATTAACCTGAGCTTCCCAAGGGCAGACACTGGGTCTGATTCACCCCCTGTGCCCCAGGCCCCAGTGGAGGTGCCCAGAGGACACATTCAGCCAACGTGTTGTCATATTGAATTATACTCCAGTGTAGGGGAGGAAGGGTTTTTTTTTTTTGTCTCTGGGGTGAAGGTCTTCCTAGAAGTGCCATTTGAACATTTGGGAGGTGGGTTCAGAAAGGCCAGAGAAGGCATCCTGAGGAGAGGCAGCGAGCCGGGCAAAGGCAGGGCAGTGTGAAGAAGGAAGCGGCAGGTCATCTGGTCCTGCCACGCGTGGGGGGCAGGCATGAGTTCACGTCCCTTGGGCTCTCTGGCCCCAAATTTCCCTTTCTAAAAATGAGCCCTGCGGTTTGATGGTGTGTGACGGTGACCTGTGGGGAGAAGCCCAGTGCCCGGGAGTCAGGGCAGGAGAGTCAGAAGAGAGGAACTACACGTGGAGGGGTTTTAAAATTTTTAATCATGTAGCCGTTACCCAAGCCAGCATTTCCTATAGCCCGGCCCTGTTGTGAGTGCTTTTTTCCTAGATGAGCTTACTTAACCTTCACAGCAGCCATACAGGGAAGCACTGTAATTGTCCCCATTTTACAGATGAAGAAACTGTCAAGGGAGGTTAAGTGGCAGAGCTGGAGAGCAGAGCCAGGCAGCCTGGCTCTTGAGTTGGCTCCGCGTGGGACTAGGGACGGGGAAGGACGGGGCGGAGGGAGTGACCAGGCGGGCAGTGGTAACTTCAGGTGGCAGAGGTGGAGGTGTCCTCTGAGGAAGTCTGGCTGCAAGCTGAAGCTGGAGCCTCAGGAGCCTCAGCCTGGGCTGATGAAGTGACTGGTACGTGTCAGCTCCCAGGAGCCCCCACAGAAGCCAGCTCCTTTCATCATGTTTAATGGCCCATAGAAAACAGGCTCGCTTTCCTTTCTCTGTCATCACCAGCTACGGGGCTCCTTCCTGCCTTATTTATTTCCCTAGGAAGTCTGTTTCTCGGCTAGCGCCCTGATGGCTTCTGCAGGTGTGTGAGCACCGTTGCCCCGTCAGGCCGTGGGGGCCACCGCTGCATTCAGAAGCTGGCTGTGGCCGACTTCAGTCCAGCCGCGGGTCCCAGGCCCCCACCCCGAGCTTGATGGCAGCAGTGGCCGTTCGGGACACCAGCCACCACGTACTTAAGGCTGCCGTGTGCCGGCCCTGTGCTTGGCACTTTCTGGGCCTTCTCTGCCTGAATCCACTCAACAACTCTCTGAGGCAGGAACGAGTTTTAGCAGCCCCATCTTGCAGATGAGGAGACAGGGTCCAAGATCACCAGCCTGTGGTGGAGCCGGGACTCAGGGGGTCAGAGGGGGCCAGGCATTTTGCACTCCCGAGCCCAAGGTCTTTGCCGCTCTGCAAGAGAGGTGCCTTCAGGGAATTTTGTTTTGTTAGTCAGTCATCTCTGCGTCCAATGTGGGGCTCAAACTCGCGACTCTGAGATCAAGGGTCGCGTGCTCTACCGACTGAGCCAGCCAGGCGCCCCACGAGTTCTTTTAGTCTCCATGAAGCTCTTATCTCTCTGGAAATCTCAATTATCTATCATTTGTATTGTGCTTTGGCCCATATTCTCATGAATCCTCTTGACACTCCTTTAAAAGGCAAGAAGTCCCTGTTTTGCAGAAGAAGAAAGTGGAGGGGTCACCCGCCCTCCCGCTCTTCCTACCCTGTCCACACTGTGACTTGGAAAGGGAAGGTCCCACATTCCCTGGGACTGAGAGCCATGTCTTCCGAAGTGCTGGGGACAGCCAGTGAGCATCCATTGATCACTTGCTGTGAGGGCTGCAGGGGAGGTTGAGGCTGACCCTGCTGGGGTTTACAGAGGTTCATCTATGCTTTTGTTCTCTGGAGCATTCGGTGTCATGCCCTGTCTGCCTGCAGGCAGAGGAATTTAGGGCAGGGAGTCCAAAGTCCTCAGTTTCATTCCCAGCTCCAGCACACACTAGCTGCGTGTTCTGGGGCACAATCATATTGTCACTCTTGGCCTCAGTCTCTTGTTCTGTGAAATGGCCTCACCGATTCAGTCCCATCTTCCCTGGGTGTGCTGTGAGACTCAAATGAAGAGAATTTGAAAACCATAAAGACCACTGGTGTGACAGCGTGCTTATGGTGGCCATAACCTCCAGAATGTTCCTGAATCTTCTCCACTGCCTACCTTGATCTGGGCCCAGACCACTGCAGTAGCTTGCTAACACTTCTCCCAGCTTCCCCTCTTTTAATCTACCCTCAATGCAGCAGCCTGACGGATCTTCTCAAGATTTATTTATTTATTTTTTTAAAGATTTTATTTATTTATTTGACAGAGAGAGACACAGCGAGAGAGGGAACACAAGCAGGGGGAGTGGAGGAGGGAGAAGCAGGCTTCCCGCTGAGCAGGGAGCCAGATGCGGGGCTCGATCCCAGGACTCTGGGATCATGACCTGAACCGAAGGCAGACGCTTAACGACTGAGCCACCCAGGCGCCCCTCTTTTCAAGATTTAAATGGGACTTTGTCACTGCTCTGCTGAAAAGCTTCCAGTGGCTTCCTGACACACACAGAATGCAATGCAGTGCTGGCTCCCCAGTCTGGCCTGCAGGTAGCTTTCTAACCAGCCTTACCTGTCCCGTCGAAACTTGCTTCCTACTCGGCTTGCCCTCACTTCTAGTGCCGTAGTCACACTGGCCTTCTGTCTTTTCCTCGAACATGCTGAGTTTTTGTTCCCACCTCAGGGCCATTACCTTTGCTGGACCCTCTGCTGGTCCACGCTTACCTACCTTCTATGTTCCCATGGCGGGCTCCTTCTTGTTTCTCTTAAATGCCGCCTCCCCGAAGGGCCATCACTCCCTGCCACGTTTCCGATTTCAGTTTGCTTGTAACTCTTCTCTGTAGCTTTACTTGTCGTGTGCATTTAACATTGGCCTGTTTGTCTTCCCATGCCTGGACCTCATGTTCCACAAGGTCAGGGACTCTATTAACCTCGCTCCCCCAGCATGCAGCAGAGCCCCTGGCACATCAAGGTGCTCTGTGGTTATTTGTTGAATAAATGAGTAATAGTAGCAGGGTGTCCGGAAGAGCTCTTGCCAAAAAAGAACGGCCTAGATAGATAGAAACTGAAAAGGAATTGGTGTTGACTGATCAGAGAGCACTTACGGGGTAATTTTGTAAGTAGCCAGGTGCTGTATAACAGTATGGCTGCAGGAGAAACACAAATGTTTGACCTCCTCTTGGATACGGGGGTCAGGGGCATGCTGTGTACATTTTCAAAATCGTCTTGCAGGGTGGCTATATCATTAGCTCCATCTCCCAAATGACAAAACCGAGGCTCAGAGAGGTGCTCTCAAAGCTAGGGCGGGGCTGTGCTGGGATTGGAACCAGGTCTCCCGGACCCCTGGAGACAGAGTTGTGGGTTTGAACCCTTCCCATGCAGTGTGGCCCCCAAGTAGCCGTGAGCGGAAGACAAGAAAGTAAAAGCGCTTTGTAACCAGAGCTCTGCAGGTGGGGAGGGGTTATGCTCTGCCGATTGGTTTGGCTTAGAGTGGGGCCTTGGGGGAGGCCTGAGGGAAGGTTCCTGAACTTTGGTTTCTGTTCAAGGTAGCTAAAAGAAAACACACTGCAAGTTGCTGAGGCCTGTGGGCGGTCCATTTCTCGAGGTCATTCCTTGAGGTGGTTTCTGGGGGAGCCTGATGCAGTGTTAGTACTGCTAGCTTTCTTCCTCAGCTGCTGGGTAGCCTTGGGCAGGTCAGAGACTCCCCAAGCCGCACTTCTGTTTAAGACTTTTTTTTTTTTTTTAAAGATTTTATTTATTTATTTGACCGAGAGAGACAGCGAGAGGGAACACAAGCAGTGGGAGTGGGAGAAGCAGGCTTGCGGGGAGCAGGGAACCTGATGCGGGGCTCGATCCCAGGACCCTGGGATCATGACCTGAGCCGAAGGCAGACACTTAACGACTGAGCCACCCAGGCATCCCCGTTTAAGACTTTTTTTTTCAAGCCTAGCTTTTCTGTGGAGAGTGGGGAGTGGGGATAATAGCACCTGCCTTTGAGATTGTGGTAGGGATAAACGTAATTCCTTAGGGGGCGCCTGGGTGGCTCAGTCGTTAAGCTCCTGCCTTCGGCTCAGGTCATGATCCCAGCGTTCTGGGATCGAGCCCCACATCGGGCTCCCCGCTCGGCGGGAAGCCTGCCTCTCCCCCCTCCATCCCCCTGCCTGTGCTCCTCTCTCACTGTGTCTCTCTCTGTCAAATAAAAAAATAAAATCTTTAAAAAAAACAAAAAACAAAAAACAAACATGATTCCTTAGGACAGGGCTTCTAAATTGTCTCTGCATTGCAGACCCGTTGGGCAGGCTGAGGGAGCCCATGAACACCTTTTCAGAATACTGTTTTTATTTTTTATTTATTTATTTATTTTTATTATTATTATTTTTTAAAGATTTTATTTATTTATTTGAGACAGAGAGAATGAGAGACAGAGAGCATGAGAGGGAGGAGGGTCAGAGGGAGAAGCAGACTCCCTGCCGAGCAGGGAGCCCGATGCGGGACTCGATCCCGGGACTCCAGGATCATGACCTGAGCCGAAGGCAGTCGCTTAACCAACTGAGCCACCCAGGCGCCCTATTTTTTATTTATTTACAAGATTTCATTTATTTATTTGAGAGAGAGAGAGCGAGCATGAGCAGGGGGAGGGGCAGAGGGAGAAACAGACTCCCTGCTGAGCACAGAGCCCCACCCGTGGCTCGATCCTTGGAGGAGCCGAAATCAAGAGTTGGACACTTCACCAACTGAGCCACCCAGGTGCCCTCAGAATCCTGTTTTTAATTGCATAAAGTAAAATACACAGGATTGCAAAGGAAACCAGTTCTCCTGAACTGTAGCTGGGCTCTTCTATCAATGCACTCACTGTAAAACAAGATCTGGCAGTGAGTCTAATCTAAGCACCATAATTTTGAAGTTGTGACGAGCGGAAACAGTATTTTGTTGTGCCGACAGTAGCTGAAATGTGACAGGGAAAGAGCTGCGATTTCTAGCACGGCACCACTGCGGTGTATTGCCTGCATTCGGAATTGAAGGGAATGCTAAATACCAGGTAGGGGTTCGTGAAAAGAACTTGTAAATGTTTTTTCCCATCCCAGTTCACGGCCCCCTGAATTCTCGCTGTGGGCCCCAGGTTCAAAACCCTTGCCATAGGGGCGCCTGGGTGGCTCAGTTGGTTAAGCGACTGCCTTCGGCTCAGGTCATGATCCTGGAGTCCCGGGATCGAGTCCCGCATCGGGCTCCCTGCTCGGCAGGGAGTCTGCTTCTCCCTCTGACCCTCCTCCCTCTCATGCTCTCTGTCTCTCATTCTCTCTCTCGCAAATAAATAAAATCTTAAAAAAAAAAAAAAACCCTTGCCATAAAAGGTACATGACACCCAACACATAAGCTCCAGAAATGAGCCCAGACCCCTCCTCGACCTCCTTGGAGCAGAGGGTCCTCAGGTGGACAGACAGGGTGCCAAGCCTCTGGGGAAGGGATCAATGCTGATCTGGAATTCTGACTAGTGAGGTCGAGGACAGTGGAATGGAACCTTTGCTGGTCTCTGAGTGAGCTGTGAGGGCCTGGTGAGTCAGGAGAAGTGTCAGGCATCTTTGGAGATGAGGTAACCTCAGGTAGTGTTCATGCGGCGTGTGGCAAGTCTGCAGTCTGGACCGACTGCTCCTTTTCTATGAATCCTGGGGTAGGGGAGGGCCAGGCAGGTGGAGTGGGGGGTGAGGTTGGAGGCAGCCTGTGGGGATGGGGGAGGAAGCACCTCTGAGTTGGGAGGTGAGAGTGTGTGGGCTCCAGAGCCCAGCTGCCAGGGTTCAAGTTCCCACTCTGTCACTTACAACCTGTGTGGCCCTTGGAGGTTAGTTTACCTCCTTGTGCCTTGGTCTCCTCATCTGTAAAATGGGGATGATAATAGTACCTTCTTACGGGGTGTTGTGAAATTTTTTAAAGATTTATTTATTTATTTGAGAGAGAGAGAGAGAGTGGGGAGGGGCAGAGGGAGAGAGAAATGTTAGCAGACTCCTTGCTGAGCTCAGAGCCCGGTGCAGGGTTCCATCTCACAACCCTGAGATCATGACCTGAGCTGAAACCAAGAGTCGGACGCTTAACTGACTGCGCCACCGAGGGGCCCAGAGAATTAAGTATTATATTTAAAATTCTTACCAGGTAAGAGAAGAAGCTTAATAAAGGATTGAAATCAGCATCTTCACTGCTCCTGGGTGCGGCCCAGAGCTGAATCGGGTGCAGCTTCTTCCTTCACGGGGCTCATAGTTTAGGGAGAGATGGGGACATAAGCACACACTGTTGGTTAACTAGGGTAAGTGCAATGGTTGTGGTGAGCTTCGGGTGCTGCGTTAGGCTGGGGGTTGGGGAAAGAGTCTTCCTGCTAGAGAAGCCACCTCAGCTGGGCTTTAAAGAAGCACCGGGCGCTAGCTGGGGTGGGAAGGAAGCAGTGGGTGTGAGGGTTGTTCCAGGCAGAGCGGGCGGCTTGGGTCTGACATTGTCAGCGGGTAACCTTCCAGGCCAGCCATGGGGCTGGAGGGGAGGCCAGGCACTCCCTACAGTACTGTGTGTCTGGGATGAGCAGCTTGGCCTTTGTCCTTCTGGTAGTGGGTGTCATGAAGGTTTTGTTTGTTTTTCAACTTTTTTCCACAGGAAGTAGCAAAAATAGTAGAGTTCCCTTTACGCAGCTTCCTCTGACGATGGTATATAGTGGTATCAAAACCAGAAAATCGGTATTGGTACGTTAAGAGCCTATAGAGCTTACTCAGTTTTCACCTTAAAAAAAACCAACTGCATTCATCTGTGTGTGTGCATGTGTGCACCTGGAAGGGTTTTGAGCAGGGAGTGACATTGATATATGTGTTGGACAAATATCCTCAACCACCAAATGGCAGCAGATTGGAGGGGGCTTGTTGGAGGCTGTTGGCAGGAGAAGCTGAAGGCCTGGGAGCTGTGGTCATGGAGATGGTGAGAGGAGCTGCAGAGTGGAGAACTGTTTCAGAGGTAAAGGTGGAAGGAACTGGGGACTGAGAACAGGATGGCAGTTGGAGCTATGACTGGAGTTTGGGGGAAATGGAGGAGGAGTAGGAGCAGGGGAGATGCTGCTGAGTTAAGTTTGGAATACGGTTAAGTTGGAGGAGCACCCAACTGGGATGGGCACCAGGGAGGACTTTCTGGGCACGGAGGCATCCGAGCTGGGTCTTAACAGATGAATAGGAGTTGGGTAGGTACGTGTGTGGGGAGAGGGCATTCCAGGTAGAGGGCTCAGGATTTGGAAAAGCATGGAGGTCCTAAGTAGCCTGTGTGTTGGACATCTAGGTAGCACCACTTAGAGGGTAAGAGACATAAATATGAAATATTGGGGAGGGGGCAAGCCTGGCGGGAGGAACAGATTTGTGAGTCATCAACATGACTCATGAGATCATGAAATGTAAGAGCTCATCTGGGGAGAGCATGCAGAGTGAGGAGAGCAGGAGCACTGTCCCTTAAACGGAAGCTCGGACACATTGGTCTTGAGACCTGGGCAGAGGAAGAAGAGCTCCTAACAGACAGAACAGGACCGATCAGAGAGGTGTGAGAAGGACCTGGCAGTTGCAGCCAAGAGTCCCGAAAAAGGCGAGTGACAAACTGTCCCTCTGCTGGACTCAGCAACCAGGAGGTCCCTGGGATGGGGAGGACCCTTGGCAAGCACCTTTGGTGGAGTGGAAGGGGGGGCTGCTGAGATTTGGGGAGTGGAGTATGTAGAGATGGAGTATGGAGTATGGGGAGAATGGAGTATGGGGAGGTGAGGATGTAGAGACTGTAGACTACTATTTCACAAAATGTGACCAAGAAAAGGAGAGAGGTTGTGCATTATTCAGAAGGGGATTCAGGATCAGGGGAGGTAATTATTTGGGGGTGGGGGAGACTTGAGCATGATGACAGGTTGAGGGGTCCTAGGGCTGGGTCTGATTGCTTAATGGGCAACAGAGATGTGTGTGGGCCCCGGGGCCAGGCTGATGGGATTTAAATCCGAGCTCTACCATGTGCCAGCTGTGTGACCTTGGGGGAGTCACGTAACTTCTCTGTGCCTCTCTTTTCTCCTCTGCAAAATTCGGATGATAGGCTATCTCACAGGGTGTGCTGGAAGGTATTATGTATAAAGAGATCATGACATGCCAAAAAGAGAGAGAGATCATGCTAGCCCCTGGCACGTGGTAACCCCTCAGCAAATGTTACTATTATTATTACTTGATTATTTCAGTGTCCATTTTTTTTTTAATTTATTCAACTCATTCATTCTTATCTATATAATGCCTGGGTTGGATGAATTGATTCATTGATCCATTTCTTTTACCACCATTAATGGGGCACTTGCTCTGCACCGAGGACGGGGCCTAGGCGTTGAGATTTTGAAGAGGCTGGTGCAGTCCCTTCCTGGTCTGATGAAGATCTGAATCTCTGAAATTCTGTCATCATCAAACTCTTCTCAAAAGTGAGGGAAAAGGGGCGCCTGGGTGGTCGGTTAAGCGGCTGCCTTCAGCTCAGGTCATGATCCCAGGATCCTGGGATCAAGCCCTGCGTTAGGCTCCCTGCTCGGCGGGAAGCCTGCTTCTCCCTCTCCCACTCCCCCTGCTTCTCCCTCTCCCACTCCCCTTGCTTGTGTTCCTGTTCTCGCTATCTCTCTCTCTGTCAAATAAATAAATAAAATCTTAAAAAAAAAAAAGTGAGTGAAAAAAAAGAAAAAGAAAAAATATGCTTCCATCATGGTTTTCAGGTCAGTGGTTTGGTCTTTCTCCTGGAAGAACAGCCCATGGACACTTGGGCAGACCTGGAAACACTGGGTTTGAAAGCAGGCTTCTGGTTCCCACTTGGTCTTTGCCCTACCAGGTTGGCCTCAAGTCAGTCATCTCATTTTGTATTTTAGATTACAAAGCAACTTGTGTACTCTGTGCAAAAAATCCAAATCATGCTGAGGTCCATCAAGCAGAAAGTGTTCTGTGTCCTGTTGCCCCTTGGCAGATCCCAGTCCCCAGAGAGAACCAGTTAGATTGGAGACTGCCTTTCAAACGTCCTCTTGATTAAACACACACTGCACACAGATGTGATCATACAACACAGAATGTTGTGGAATCTGCTGCTTTTTTTCTTTCTCAACTATGAATGGCGGCATCTCCATGACAAGGCATGTAACAGATTGAATAGCTGCACTGCATTCCATGGGAGGGTATACTACACCTCAGTGGATTAATTCTCTACTGGCGGACATTAAAGTTCCTTCTCGTTTTTCACTCTTAAAAAAAAATACATCCTGTACAAATACAACTGAGTGCTTGTACAAGGATTTTAGTAGATTAAAATCTTGGAAGTGAAGTTTCTGGGTCAAAAGGAAAGGGCGCTTTATCATGTTGAAGGCTTTAGGCTGCAAGTAACAGAATTCCTACCTCAAAACGGGAGTTCATTATAATTTCACGTGATAAATGAGGCAGAGCAGTTCCAGGATCAGCTACTTTAGGGGTCAGACACATTCAGTGGCTTTAAGCTGTCTTTCTGCCCCGCCATCCCCAGTGCGTGCGTCGCACTACACGCCGTCATACAGCAGCAGAAAAGGAATCACGGCTTCGGTCCTTTTTTAAGGGTGAAGAAAACCGTTCCCAGGATCCCCTTGGCAGACTTCCCCTCCTCTCTCATTGGCCGGGATGATGTCATGTGCCCTTGCCTAATCCAATCACCGGCAAGTAAAAGGACCATTATGATTGGCTGAGTCCAGTGCAGGTTCAGCTGAATGACTGGGAAAGGAACGGTCTGGGGGCTGTGCTGGGGAGGATGAAGGGCAACCGGCTGCCTTGCTCTTTTTGGTGGATGTTGCCACACTGCGTCACGGAAATGCTGCCAGTCCACGCTCTCAGTGTACTTGTGGCATTGGAGAGTGCCCATGCCTCTGCCTGCATCAGCCAGGCTGGCCAATCACAGTAGTCTCAGAGGGGCCAAGGGGCGTCTTGTTGTTTATCCTGTGGTTCTTTTATCAGTGAGTTCGAGTGTCTTTTCTTCATGACTCGTAGTTCCTGTGGATTTCCCGATTACGTTCTTTGCGCCTCTTTTTAAGTAATCATAATCATCCTACAATAGTCATGGTTGATATTAAGTGCTTATTCCAGGCCTGGCATCTCATTGAATCTTCACAACAACCCTGTAAAGAAGGTATTAGTATTCTTGGGGCGCCTGGGTGGCTCTGTGGGTTAGGCATGGGACTCTTGATTTCGGCTGGGGTCATGATCTCGGGGTGGTGGGATCAAGCCTGGAGTTGGGACTTTGACTTTGACTCCCCACTCTGCTTCTCCCTCTGCTCCTCCCCCATTCACGCGCTCAGGCCCACTCTCACTCTCTATCAAGTAAATAAATAAAGTCTTTTAAAAAGAAGAAGGAGGTACCAGTGTCCCTGTTTTAGAGATGAGGGAAGTGAAACACGAGAAGTGAAGCAACTTGTGTACAGTTACTAAGGAACAGGGCTTCGATTTGAACTTGCTTGTGAACCTGGGTATGTGGTCCCACCCTGTGCTGCCATGCTGAGGGAATTGTTTCTTGCTGGTTCCTTAATTCATGGCTATATTTCTGGGAAGAGCCATTTGAGATTTGAGGTAAGTCTAGCTTGAAATTCCCAAATTATAAGAACATGGACCTAGAGTAGGGAAGAGGGGACTGCCCCTCCTGGCAGTGGGATCCTGGGGGAGTTTTGGGCCTGTTTTCTCCTTGGACTTTCTCCCTTCCTTCCTTCCTTCCTTCCTTCCTTCCTTCCTTCCTTCCTTCCTTCCTTTCTTCTTCTTCTTTTTTTTTTTTCCCCTTGCACTTTTTTCTTTAAAAAGAGATAAGATTTGTTTGATTTACATGCTTCTTGCTCTTCCACCAGGTGCAGTGACCAAGCATGCCCCACCCCTATCCTCACCCTCAAGGAACTCATCTCGCTCTTCAGCTGAGAACAAATGCTCTTTTAACCACTGTCTCAGTCTGTTGCGGATGCTATAAGAAACTACCATAGACTGAGTGGCTTAAACAACAGAAATTTATTTTCTCACAGGTCAGGAAGCTAGAAGGCCGGGATTAAGGTGCTGGCAGATTCAGTTTCTGATGGGAACTCTCTTCCTGGCTTGCAGATGGCTGCCTTCTCGTTGTGGCCTCATCTGACCTTTCCTCCCTGTGTGGGCAGGGAGAGAGGGAGAGCTCTCTGGCGTCTCTTCTAATAAAAACACTAACCCTGGGATGCCTGGGTGGTTCAGTCAGGTAAGCGGCTGCCTTCGGCTGAGGTCATGATCCCAGGGTCCTGGGATCAAGTCCCACATCGGGCTCCCTGCTCCGTGGGAAGCCTGCTTCTCCCTCTGCGTGCAGCTCCCCCTGCTTGTACTCTCGCTCACTCTCTCTTGCCCATGCTCTCTCTCTCTCTCTCGCAAATGAATAAATAAAATCTTTAAAAAAAAAATAAAAACACTAACCCTATCAGACTATGGCCCCACCCTATGACCTCATTTAACCTTAATTACCTCCTTTGAGGCCCTATTTCCAAAGTCATAAAGGGGGTTAGGGCTTCAACATATGATTTTGGGGGGACACAAACATTCAGTGTATAAATTCTGACCCTTGCCCCCCCAAATTCATGTTCTTTTTTTTTTTTTTTAAAGATTTTATTTATTTATTTGAGAGAGAGAGAATGAGAGAGATTGGGGAGGGTCAGAGGGAGAAACAGACTCCCTGCCTAGCAGGGAGCCCGATGTGGGACTCGATCCTGGGACTCCAGGATCATGACCTGAGCCGAAGGCAGTCGCTTAACCAACTGAGCCACCCAGGTGCCCCCCAAATTCATGTTCTTATCAGATGCAAAATACATTCATTCCATCCCAACAGCCCCCAAAGTCTTAACTTGTTCGCATCAACTCTAAAGTCTATAAAGTCCCAAGTCTCATCTAAATATCTAAATCAGGTCTGGGTGAGACTGGAGGCAGATTCATCCGGAGTAAATTCCTCTCCAGCTGTGAACCTGTGAAACCAGACAGGTTATGTGCTCCCAAAAATCAATGGTGAGACAGGCAAAGAATAGACATTCCCATTCCAAAAGGGATCATTCAGAAAGAAGAGAGAAGTGACGGGCCCAAGCAAGTCTAAAACCCACTGGGGCAAATTCCATTTGATTTAAAGGCTTGAGAATCATCTTTGACTTGCTGTTTCTCCTTGCCCACCGGAGTACAGCACACCTCCCCACAGCTCTGCCAGTGGGTCACCCCCCCGCCCCCCCCACAGCTCTGAAAAGGAATTGGTGGCCCCATCAAGGCAGCTCTGATGATCTGTGACTCAGGGTCAAACTTCCCTTTTCTTGAAGGATAAAGCATGTTTGCCTCCAAGGAGCTCTATGGTCCAGTCCTGTAGAATCCAAGAAGTCCAGCAGCTTTCCTGCATTCTGTCATCCAGTTTTCTCTGTCCCCTCTGGTTCTAATTGGTAGTGTTTCTGCTGCTATAATCCCATCTCTATTTCTGACTTTTGCTGATAGCTGAGTTGATATGTGGTCCATACCCATACTCATCTCCTTGTCAAATGGTTGTTCAGCCACATCCTTAGTGTTCTCTTCAGGACACATGTCCTCATTTTTTTGCGATAAGGATAGGCTGAGCATTTTCCAGTTCTTCAAGTTCTGATTCCTTTTGTTTAACAATTCCTTCTTCAGTTCATCTCTTTTCTCTCAAGTTTTACTCTAAGCAGTAAGGAGGACGCATGCCACACATTCCATACTTTGCTTAGAAATCTCTGCTGGGGCGCCTGGGTGGCTCAGTCGTTAAGCGTCTGCCTTCGGCTCAGGTCATGATCCCAGGGTCCTGGGATCGAGCCCCGCATCGGGCTCCCTGCTCAGCTGGGAGTCTGCTTCTCCCTCTCCCACTTCCCCTGCTTGTGTTCCTGCTCTCGCTGTGTCTCTCTCTAAATAAATAAAATCTTTAAAAAAAATTAAAAAAAAGAAATCTCTACTTCGGGGCACCTGGGTAGCTCAGTCATTAAGCATCTGCCTTCAGCTCCCACTCCCCCTGCTTGTGTTCCCTCTCTCGCTGTGTCTCTCTCTGTCAAATAAATAAAACCTTTAAAAAGAAAAAAAAAGAAATTTCCTCTGCTTAGGGGCCCCTGGGTAGCTCAGTTGGTTAAGTGTCCGACTCTTGGTTTCGGCTCAGGCCATGATCTCAGGGTCGTGGGATGGAGTCCTGTGTCGAGCCCTGTGACGGGCTCCATGTTGAATGTGGAGTCTGCTTCAGATTCTCTCTGTCCCTCTCCCTCTCTCTCTGCCCCGCCCCCCACTTGTGCTTGCTCTCTCGGTCTCAAATAAACGATTAAAGCTCTTAAAAAAAAAAAGAAATCTCCTCTGCTAAATAACCAAAGTCAGACGCTTAACCGACTGAGCCACCCGGGCACCCCAGCTTGGCACATTGTTAACAAGGCTGTCCGATGCCCATCTCCCCACGCCCTTTGAACCCAGGCTCCAGGATCACTATGCGGCCTTGAATAACTTTCCTGGCCTCTTGGAGTACTATTTTCCTGCCTGGCGGGGTTGTGGTGAAACTTAAATAAATAGCGTTAATGATGACTCGTTTTCATGTAGGACAAAGCCAGACACAGAGCTGCTTTTTTGTTCAAAACCTCCTGTGACGGGGCACCTGGGTGGCTCAGTCGTTAAGTGTCTGCCTTTGGCTCAGGTCATGATCCCAGGGTCCTGGAATCGAGCCCCACATCGGGCTCCCTTCTTCGCGGGAAGCCTGCTTCTCCCTCTCCCACTCCCCCAGCTTGTGTTCCCTCTCTCGCTGTCTCTCTCTCTGTCAAATAAATAAATAAAATCTTTATAAAAAAAAAACACACTCCTGTGACTTCTCTTCTTACTTAGGGGGAAGCCACAGTCCTTGCCCCACAGACGAGACCATATGTATGGTCTTCCCTGCTAATTTCTCTGAGCTGCCCATCCTCCACTCTCCCCACTGCCCACTCTGCTCTGTCCACACTGGCCTCCTTGCTCTTCCTCAAATACACCAATCAGTCTCTACCTCAGGATCTTTGCACTCACTGTTCCTTCTGCCTGAACACTTTTCACCACATGGCTTGCTCCTCCATCATTTCGATCTCTGTTCAAATGTCAAGAAGACCTTCCCTGAGTCCCCTATATAATTATAGCATCCTGTCACTCTATCACCTTATTTTTTCCTTCACTATATGTATCCTTCCTGTGTTCCATTATGCATTTATTTGTCATATCTCTCCTCCAACCAGAACAGACACTCTGAAAGAGGAGAGATTTTGTCACCTTTGTTAATTGCTAAATCCCCAGGGCCTAGAACATTGAAGGAATCCCTTAAGGGGTCGATGCACAGGTGGATGGATGGATGGGTCCACTGAAGCTCCTTTTTCTTCATGTTGTAGAGTGCCCCTGCCGCCTGGTTTCCTGGCTGGACGGTGAGCCCTTCAAGGGCAGGGATCTTGTTTCTGTCATGGCCGAGTCCCCTGCACCCAGAGCAGGACTTGGCCCAGCGGAAAAGCCACTCACATTTAATGACAGAATTGAGGGCATGGTTGTGCTTTGCCCACTTCCCCCAGCTCACCCAGGGCCACTGTCTGGCAGACTCTCTGGTTTTCCTCTCCAGACGGTGTGCTTTATACTTTACCTGCCCTTCCATCCAGGCATCTGGCACTTAGCAAGTGCTCTGTAGTTTGTTTTCTGGGATGGGCATGGCCGGGCAAAGCCAGATCTGGTACCAGACTACGCAGCTGTTTGGGTGGTCTGTGCCCTTCCTGTCGTTAGCAAGGATCACTGGAGCTACCAGCAGAAGGCCCTTCGATCAGGGGGAGGTAAGCCCAGTATCTGGTGCACGGTGGGCACCCAGGAAATGTGGGTTTCCTTCCCTTGCTGCCACCTGACCCTCTAGCTTTCTCCTAGCTGTGGGCCAGGCCTGACCCCTGTTGGCAGCCTCGGAGTGGGTTGGGGCCTGGGCTTCCCCATCATAGCTGGGCAGATTGCAGGATGCCACAGGGAATTGGGGGGTTCAGATCAGTCTCAGTGCACATGTTTCTGGACAGGTGTCCTGTAAGAATTGTCCCTTCTCTCCCAAGCTACCCAAGAAACCTTCATTCTCCTTCACATCCAGCTCAAGGAGCACCTCCTGCAGAGCCTTCCCTGGCTTCCCCCAATGGGCGCACCTCTCCTTCCTCTCAGGCCCCAGGCCCTTTGCACCCACTACTAGCCTGCACCACAGCTGGTGGCTTACCTGTCTTTTCCCTCCCGCTGGACCAGGAGTTCCTGGAGGGCGGGGCTGGGCCTGAGCTACCAATTCGTTTTGTATCTCCCCTGCCCCCATGCCTAGCACTGAGTAGGAAGGTCATGGATGTTGGTTGGAGTGGATTATACCCTGGCTTTCTGGGGCTATCTCTGCCCTTGGCACAGAGGAGACTAACTCAATACATTACGGGAGTCAGAAAAATCTTCCCAAAGGAGGGGGGGATGGTGGTTTCCTCTGCATCCTGGGCCCCCATAAGACCTGGGCCTCCAGCTTGGTGTTACTTTGTATTATTGAGAATTTTAGCAGTGGTTGTACTCTTACTGGGAAGGGGGTGTCTGAAGGCCTGAGGCATATGCATCTCTACTGGGCATCCCTAGTTTATTATGGCCGATCTTGCACATGGTGGTACTCTTTCTTTAAGCATCACTAGGACCCAGCCCCTTGGGGCAGCCCTACCAACTTCTACCAGCCTGGCAGCATTGCTTATGAGATGAAATCTATTTGCCAGCCCTGGCCTAGGGCCTTTACACTCAAGAGAAGGACTCTAGCATGGTCAATAATAGACCCTAGAACAGGACATTGGAAGAAGCATAATATTTTCACACAGAGAAGTCTTCCCCCCTGAATCGCCCCACAGACACATCTGCGTTTTCTGGGCCCCACGAGTATTCACAAACACCAAGCGCAGGCTCAGGTGCCTAGGAAGGTTACCGAGCAGTTCCACCTCTACTGTGCCTTTCAGGAGGGAGAGCGACAGTATTTTTACTGGTATAAAATCAGTAGTTCCAGGCCGGGCCTCCGCGTGCTGGCTGAGCCTCACTTTCCTCGTCTCTCAAAATGTGGGTCCCAGAACGGCCCAGCCCCAGGGTCATTGGTCAGGATCAGATAAAATGGGGGAGATGACAGGGATTTCATAAACAATTGGATGCAGCCTGTCAGAAGGCCCTCTCTCCCTGACGCCAATGAGCCAACTCCTATTCACCCTTCAAAACCCAGTTCAAATGTGGTCCTCTTTGTTTCCCAAATGTTTCCACTTTATTGTACCTCATCCCAGCCTCTGTTTGCCACAAAAGTCTGGTTTGGAGTGGAGGTGCCGGGATATTCTTTCCAGGTCTCTAAGTAGGTTAGAAGAGCTGTGTAGAGGGTGGGCACCCTGGCCTTCTCACCTGTATATAATGGGCATATAGCAGATATTGAATTGAATGCCCAGCATAGGAATTCTGATCCAAAAGTCACCACTTGCTAAGTATCCCAGGCCCTGGAATGAGTGCCTTCTCTGTAGTAATCCTGTCGGTAGGTGCTGTCTGTAATCTCCACCGTACAAAGCAGGGAACTGCAAATCAGGGCGGGCAGAGTAGCCTGCTCTGGGATTTGAACCCTCTCCATAGTGCATGCACACAGCGATGCTGCTGCTTTGGGATTTTGGTGGTCGGAGAGGAGGATTCACACTGGGCCGGGTGAGGAACCTTCTACCTAGCGCCCGGGGCAGGGAATGTTTTTTTCCTTGGCTTTGGATTCAGACTTCAGAATTACCTCTTGGGATGGATATGGGCACTGCTTGTTGCTCTTAAGTCTGTTCAGACTGCATGGGAACACTGCTCTCTGACCACCGTGGTCTTCTGAGAGAGCTACAGGCTGAGCCGGGCTTCGGGAAGATAACAGGCCAACTGCCCCCACACGGCGTGAGCCGGTGCAGGGAACCGTGATCAGCCGAAATTAAAGCGAGTCATCAAGAGGCTCTACGTGGGGCAGGGCAGGGTCTGATTTGAGGGCTCGAGAGCCTATCCCTTCCCCGTGATGGCCTCAGGGAGGTGGGGGGCAGTGAGGAGGCTGGTCCGCTTGTCTGGGCACAGGAAACACTCCCAAGTGGTGGGGAGGGGTGGGGGCTGGATTCTGACCTGGGTCAGAGTGACAGGGCTTGGTGGTCGTGACCCTGTGGTGCTGGTTGTCTAGGCCTGTGGGGGTCTGGCCCCCTCTCACCGGTCCCCTGCCCTTGCTGGGCCACACTGCATGGTGATAGGTACACCCTTGTCTCTCCCACCAGGTGAGCTTCCCTTGCAGGGCCAGGACTGGGTCTCAGCCGTCGGTGGCTCCCCAGGCTCCCAGGAAATAGAATGAATTGAGCATATGATGGTCCCATCGAAGGGAAGGGGAGAGACTCTGTGGAGGGTCTAGGCTTCGAAGGAGGGATAGAGTTTCCTTTAGAGGATGACGGCACAGGTAGAAGGAACCACAAGGGCAAAAGCCAGGAGACAGGAAGGCCACCACAGCCCGTTCTGGCTGGAGGCCCAGAGGAGCGTGTGGTTGTGAGGGGGATGAGCCCTTGTGTCCCAGACAGGGAAGCCTAGGATAGAGAGACCAAACAAAAGGTGTGCCTGGCAAGGCCCAGGGAGCCCAGGGCCATCACCGCCTGCCTCCTGCAGGAGAACAGGGTCCTAGTTGTGTCCATCCCGGGACACACTTGCAGGTTTTGGCAAGAGGGAGGAGCAGGGTTGGATGACGCGTGTTCCCGGGGTGGTTGGACTGTCGCCCCACCCCAGGTGCTCTGCCCATGTGTCTCCTGAGTGCTCACGACAGCGGTGAGGCAGGGGCCACCATCAGCCCCATTTTCCCCATCAGGAGACCGAGGCCCAAAGTCACAGTCGCACGCAAGCGTAAGTGGTAGCATTCCCACCCAGGTCTGTCGGAGTCCCGAGCCCTGGCCCTCGGGCCCAGCGGGCAAGCAGATGTTAGTGGGCACGTGGCGATGGCCCAGGCCCTGGTGTGAAGAGCACTGTTCTGGGAGCCTGAAGACTCAGTGTGGCTTCACCCCTCCCTGGGAAGGACACACGGGAAGAACGAGATTTGGGGAACTGAGCTCCCCTGATCCCACGCTTGTTATCTCTAGAGCCTCACAGCTGCCCTTCCAGGCGGGGCTTGTCAGCTGACAAGCTGCACAGAGGAGGAAAGTGAGGCCCAGAGCAACGCAATGGCCACATGGCGTCTCACAACTCTTGAGTGTGGCCGAGGACACGGTGTGTGGTCTGATGGGGCTGTTTGCCTGCTCACTGGTCAAGTGATCTTGGGAAAGAAACTTCATACCTTGTGCCTCACTGTCCTCATCTGTAAAATGGGTTAGTGACCCCTACCCTTCTTACGAGACAGGATTGTGAGGACGTGGTTGATGCAGATGGAAATAAAGAACAAGGAAGCGGGCCGCCTGGGTGGCTCAGTCGATGAAGTGTCTGCCTTCGGCTCAGGTCATGAGCCCAGGATCCTGGGATCGAGCCCCGAATCGGGCTCCCTGCTTAGTAGGGAGCCTGCTTCTCCCTCTTTTCCCTGCTCATGCTCTCTCTCATTGTCTCTCTCTCAAATAAATAAAATCTTAAAAAAAAAAAAAAAAAGAACAAGGAAGTAAGGAAGTCCGGGAAGGTATTAATTTGACACACTTGCTCCCTCCCCAAAGTAGCTGGGTGTTTTTCACACCTTTTTACATCTTGGTGCGCCTGCTTGTATCTGCACTCTAGCCCTCTGCTGATGGAGCTCCCCCCTTCCCAGCACAGCCCGCAGTCCTCTCTCCGGGACCATTTGGTGGGGGAGAGAGTGATCATGGAAGGGACCCGTGAGTAGCCTGGACAGAAAGTGCTGGCTTGAGATCAGGCAGCTTCCAGCCCCCTTCCCACTAGGGGGTGGGAGCCCCAGGCTCAGGTTCTGACCCAGGGGAAGGCCCACATCCCTTCTGGGCTGCCACTGGGTGGGACAAGCTGACCTCCAATGGGCCTTCTAGTCCATACATGGTGCCGAGGAAGCCGGGTGGGCTGTCTAGATCTGGCCAGGAGCTCCCGGTGCCCGGGGGGGGCTTGCCCTAAAGGTACCTGAACTCTAGCTGCTCTGCCTGAGCCTCCCTTCTCCTTAAGCAGTTTTCACTCCCTGCCTCTTGAGCAGGCTCCCTGCACGTGTTTGGTACCATTCACTTGCTGTGCATCAGCAGGCCAGTCCTCAGGCTTGCTGAGCCTCTGTCTTCCTCATCCAGAACATGGGAAATTCCCTCCATCTTGCCAGATTGGGGCCCACACTATGCTACCTGGTCTGGTATGGGCCATGCGGGCTCCCAGGTGTGTGAGGGCTGCGCGGAAGGGCTGTTGGTGGTAAATGAGCGTGGCCTGGGTTCAAATCCTTGCTCGGGTGCCTATGTGCCAGCTCATGCCTGGGGCTCCCTGAGCTTATTTCCACCTTGGTAAAAATGGAGACAAAATGACACCTGCCTCGTGACATTGTTGAAAGATTCAAAGAGATTCTTACACAAAGTGCCCAGCCCAGTGTCTGGTGCTACCTTGGAACTGTAATCATCGGCATCATTTTGCATCCTCTGTATCTCTTCTCCTTGGGCTGAGTTTGCTGGTAAAACCAGGTTTTCTCCTTGAACTTGGGGTGTCTGGTGCAGAATGGCCGCCCGAGCCATGTGTGAGAAAAGGCAGGTGGCCTCCAGGCATCCCCCTGCCCATCAGAGGCCCCGCACAACACCGGAGTCCAGCGGGGCGTGGGTGTGGAGGGCAGGAGCTGCGTGGCTGGGTTCAGAAGGTCTTTGTAGGCTGTGAGATGGGCACCTGTGAAAGGGGATGAGTGTGGGAATGAGAGCACACAGTGGGGTGGGGACTGTGACCAGCCACCAGCCCCTGCTGACTAACTGATAGACTGCTCTCTCCCCCAGAGACTGATGGAGAGGCAGAGACGGAAGGCGGACATCGAGAAGGGGCTGCAGTTCATTCAGTGAGTGTGGGGCAGGCTGGGCAGGCTGGGCATGGTGGGTCCTCTGATGCCAATGCCCGAGGCCCGCCCAGGCCTCCCCAGCTCCCCTTTTCTTCTCGCTAAGCCTTTGCTGCTCAGGCTCCCATGTGTGCTGGGGAGTGAGGAGGTGGGATGTGCTAGGAAGGGGCCAGGGGAGGGGGTGTAGATCTGTGAACCACCCCCCACCCCCCATGCACACACATTCCCTGACCCTGGTTACCCTTCAGTCCTGCTCCGTATACCATTTTACCCTCGCCTTCCACATACACTGGCACACTTCCTGTTAATTCTTCTGCTGGCCTGTGAACATCTTATAACCAGTCAATCAATAAATTAGTTTCTACTTATTAAGCACATCTCTCAGGCTCTGTGTTGGGCCCTTCACATCCATCATCTTCTTAATCCTCACAACAGCCTCGTGAAGTAGGTGGCCTTATTTCCATTTTGCTAAGGCTCAGAGAGGTTAAGAAACTTGTTTATGGTCACACAGCTATAACGTGATAGGATTCTAATCCAGGTCTGGCTGACCCCAAATCCCCATTTCTTTCCATTATTTGCCCCTCAGTACCCACATGCCATATTTGGGTTTTGTTTTGTTTTGTTTTTTCTTTATACACAAAGTATTTTTACTAACTTTTTTCTTTTATTTTTCTTACGTAGATCCCCAGAGGCACATTTATCATGACACTACTGAAGTGTTAGCTGCAGGACCCCTTACTTGCTCGGGTCCTTTCCGAAGCCATGGAAGGTGCCCTGAGCAATTCTTTGTTTCTAATTTTGTGGGGTTTTTTTCTTAAATGGGAATCCCCACAAAACTAGGATTTACAGCTACATACCCTCATATAAACTCTCCAGTTTTGTTTCTCACAGAGATGCGTAAAACACGACCTGCCTCTTCCCCACAGACTGGGCCCCTTGTCACGCACGCGGTGTCCGCGTGGCTCTGTTCGAGTGCGTGTCGACATTCACACACTGTCCTTGCGCAGCTTGCTCAGGCCGCCATGAGAACTGTGGTCCACTTTTCACTCCTCTCTGAGCCGGTCTCCTCCCATCTGGGGGAGAGCTTTGATTTGGCGGCACTGCTCAAGATTTATAAGAGGCCAGTCTGATGAACAAAGTGAACCTTGCAAATACTGTCTCTCATAAGAATTATGTCTTTAACTTAAGTCACTGATTTCTTAAGTCCCTGCGAAATGAATTCAGCCCCTTCCCTCAGAGTCATTGTGCTTGGGGTAAATGGTAGCTCATTGTTCTCCTTCCCCTTTCCAGAGGGGAGTTCCAAGAAGGTTTAGCAATAGGACAGCCTCCTAGGAACCCATACGGTAGTCTCCTAAGGGATTGCTTTACAAGATAACACAATAGGACCTGCTTCTTTTAAAATTAACTGTGTTTTCATATATAGCCTTTGTGCACTAAGCATTTATTAGGCACCTCTGGGCATAGAGCACTGTAGGACCATAAAGTGGTTTGCACAGGTGGGGTGGCGCTGGCTTGTGTGGAGCCTTGAACACCAGGATGAGGTGACCTTTAGGTCAGGGTGTGACCTACTGGACAGGGAGCTGGTGCTGGAGGTGGGAGGTCAGGAGGCAGGGTAGTGATGGGCCCTGGCTGGGGAGTACAGGGAACAGTGATGGGCCCTGGTCCCTGACGGTGGAGAGGCAAGTGAGCAGGATGTGAGCCCCGCTGTCACAATTAGGGACACCCTCTCCCCCACACACAGGGGCCCTCGGCATCTCCTCTCACCACTTCTCACTCACTGGCTCAGGCTGATCTTTCTTGCCCAGATGTTGGCGGCAGCTCCGGGCAACAGAAAGAGCCCCAGCCCTGCACTGTGGCCCTGGTGCTGCCGCCGACCTGCTGGGTGACCTTGAACAAGTCACTGCCCCCTCCGAGTGTCTGTTTTCCCCTTTGTGATGTGGAGGACCAGGAGACTGCCCTTCTAGCTCAGCTATTTAGCCTGACCGATGTGCCTCCGTTCTCCTGGGCTGGTGTTTTCTTCTATACTGAGCTGGCATTTTGTTGGCCCCCACAGAGGAGAGGGTGCCCACAGCCCCATCTGCTTTGTGGAGGCTGGCACGAAGGGTCAGGCTCTGAGCGTACCTGGCATTGGCTGGGGTCCTGCGTGTTTTGCGGGAAGGGATGGGAGAAGGGGGACCTGAGGTGGACTCTCGGTGCTGCCTGGGGCGCCTGCATTTGCAGGTTTGGTATGTTGAGCTGTGGTCATTCCCAGAGAACTGGTTTCTTGGGAAGAGGACAGCCAGCTGGAGCTGGAGCCGGCCTGTTCTTTCTCAGCATCTGCACCTGGGAAAGCCTGGCCGTCGCCCTGGGGCAAACACAAGGCCTTGCTCCAACCCTTCCATCAGAAGTAGAAGACCAACATGGTGTTGGTTTAGGGAGAAAAAAACCTGTTGTCCCCTTAAACATGGTGTTGGTTTAGGGAGAAAAAACTGCTGTCCCCTTATTCCAATCTGCAAAGTGACATCTGAGGTCCAAGCTAGATAAGTCCATTCCTGGCATGATCTGTGGCCTTTGGCTTGGGCTCCTGGGGCCTCCATGAGTCTGAGACCCCTGGGCTCACCCAGACTTCGTACCCCTCTCCTTTTCCTGCTAGGTCGACACTACCCCTAAAGCAAGAAGAATATGAGGTGAGTGTCAGCTGCTGGGCTGGGGGAAGGTGAAGGAGAAGGGCAGAGGTGTCCGGGGGGTGGGGTGTAGAGGCCAGGTGCCAGGCCTTGGGCTGCATGAAGACCCCTGAGCCCCCTCTGCACTCTGCCCCCTCGCAGGCCTTTCTGCTCAAGCTGGTGCAGAACCTGTTTGCTGAGGGCAATGACCTGTTCCGGGAGAAGGACTATAAGCAGGCCCTGGTGCAGTACATGGAGGGGCTGAACGTGGCCGACTATGCCGCCTCCGACCAGGTGGCCCTACCCCAGGAGCTGCTGTGCAAACTGCATGTCAACCGGGCCGCCTGCTACTTCACCATGGTGAGCCCGACACCCTCCCTTCCTCTCCTCTACCCCCTGGGCCCTGACCACCACTTTCCCCAGATGCCCAGCCAAGCCCAGCCGGTACCCCAGTGAGCCTCTGCAGGGCCAGCCGCTCACCTCCTTCTGTATGAGTCTCACCATCTACTCCCATGGCTCCCAACCCCAGCCGCACCACGGACTCACCTGGAGAGCATTTTGTTTGTTTGTTTGTTTGTTTGTTTTTTAAGATTTTATTTATTTGCGAGAGAGACAATGAGAGACAGAGAGCACGAGAGGGAGGAGGGTCAGAGGGAGAAGCAGACCCCCTGCTGAGCAGGGAGCCCGATGTGGGACTCGATCCCGGGACTCCAGGATCATGACCTGAGCCGAAGGCAGTCGCTTAACCAACTGAGCCACCCAGGCGCCCTCACCTGGAGAGCGTTTAAAGCACTAATACACGATACAAAAAATGATTTGTAATGATACTAAGCCCCACCCCAGAGGAATTAAGTTAGACTCTCAGGGTGGCCGGGGCACTGGCAGGAGTCTGTGGGCAGTCAGGGCTGAGCTCCGTGACCCTCATCATGTGCTGCCTCTTTCTGCAAAGCCCTGGCCTCCCTCCTGTCTCCCCCGTCCCTGAAAGCAGCTCTGGCCTCCACCTCTTCCCTGTCCTGCTTGCTCACTGACTCAGTCACTCACCGGATCCTTTGGGAGGCTCTGCTGGGAGCTCTGTAGAGGACCCACTAACACCTCTGCGGTCCGGAGTGGACTGTTCTGGAGAAGCACGTCTACCAGATGCCTAAGAGTATGAACGCCAGAGCTGTTTCCTGGAGCTCTGAGCCCCCCTCCCTGACCCCGGTCCTCCAGCATCCTCCATCTCTGCAGGGAAAGAGGCGGGAGGCGCAGGGAGGGAGGCAGCAGGTGCCGAGCACTGAGCCGCCCGCTCCTCTCCACAGGGCCTGTATGAGAAGGCGCTGGAGGACAGCGAGAAAGCGCTGGGCCTGGATGGCGAGAACATCCGGGCACTGTTCCGCAAGGCCCGTGCCCTCAGCGAGCTGGGGCGCCACAAGGAGGCCTACGAGTGCAGCAGCCGGTGCTCCCTTGCCCGGCCCCACGTGAGTGCCCTGCGTGCCCTGCGTGCCAGCTCTTCTGAGCCAGCTTCCTCCCCTGGGGCTTGGACTCGCACATACTGATATGGACCCTGAGCTCTAGTTGTGTTTCAAGCACTGCTGAAAATGCACTGTATGTATTAACTCACTTAATCCTGGCACCTACCCGTTGAGGTAGATACTGTTATTATCCCGTTTTATTTTATTTTATTTTTTTTTAATAATTTTTTTTTTTTTTAAGATTTTATTTATTTATTTGACAGAGAGAGACACAGCGAGAGAGGGAACACAAGCAGGGGGAGTGGGAGAGGGAGAAGCAGGCCTCCCGCAGAGCAGGGAGCCCGATGTGGGGCTCGATTCCAGGACCCTGGGATCATGACCTGAGCCGAAGGCAGACGCTTAACAGCTGAGCCACCCAGGCACCCCTTATTTTATTTTTTTTAAAGATTTTATTTATTTATCTGAGAGAGAGAATGGGAGACAGAGAGCATGAGAGGGAAGAGGGTCAGAGGGAGAAGCAGACCCCCTGCCGAGCAGGGAGCCCGATGCGGGACTCGATCCCGGGACTCCAGGATCGTGACCTGAGCCGAAGGCAGTCGCTTAACCAACTGAGCCACCCAGGCGCCCTTATTTTATTTTTTTTAAATGTTTTATTTATTCATGAGAGTCAGAGAGAGAGAGAGGCAGAGGCAGAGGGAGAAGCAGGCTCCCCGCCCAGCAGAGAGCCCGATGCGGGACTCATCCCAGGACCCCGGGATCATGACCTGAGCCGAAGGCAGACGCGCAGCCATCTGAGCCACCCAGGCACCCCAATACTGTTATCATCCCATTTTAAAGATGGGGAGAGAGGCACAGAGAGGAACTTAGCCAAGATCACAGCTGGAGTTGGCAGAGTCGCCCTTGAACCCAGGCAGTCTGATTCTAGAGTTGGCATCCTAACCTCTGTACTGTGACGGTACAGGGTTGCAGCGGGGACTAAAAGGGGTGCCACGTGTGCCGGGATCCTGATGTCCAGGCTGTCCCTGGGTGGGGGAGAGACAGGGAGTTGATCAGTAGTGAGCCTGGCTTGCCCTGGCCCACACACAGCTGGGCACATGCCCTCTTCCCCCTTTATTCATCCACCTAACAAGTATTTACTAAGCACCCATGCAGTGCCCAGATCTGTGTCCTTCAGGGACCCACAGTCCACTGGGAGACATGGAAAGAGGCCTGGCGTCTAGGCCTGGCTCCACCACTGACCCCCAGCGTGACCTTGGACAAAACACTTCCCCTCTCTGCACATCAGCTGCATGTCTATAAAGGGCTCCTCCTACTTTACCCCTGAAATAATGAGTATGAAAGGGCTCACACAAGGCTCAGTTCTGCCCAGGAGTGATCAGGATCTTAGAGGGCTCCCTCCCTGGAGGAAGGTGGGCTTGAGTGGAGCCAGAAGAAGCAGGAAGGATCTGGGTGGTCAGAACAGAGGGAAGGCCATGTGCACAGTGGTCCAGGATGTTGGTGTCAGAGAGCTGGGTTTAGGATTCTAATCTTAAGTCAGTCATCTGCTAGCCATGTGCCCTTGGACGCATACAGCTTAGTCTCTCTGAGCCTTGTTTGTATCCCCTGTCCAACAGGGATGATAATATGCCATGCATCATTGGGCTATGAGAATGGAATCTGAAAATCATGCAAGGCAGTTGGCATACCGGCCAGAAAACATGCACTGTTACTATACTTTCTGTTTATTATTCATGCTTCTCCAATTCAGTTTAAAGATTTTATTCATTTATTTGTCAGAGAGAGAGAGCACAAGCAGGGGAAGCGGCAGGCAGAGGGAGAAGCAGGCTCCCCACTGAGCAAGGAGCCTGTTGAAGGATTTGATCCCAGGACCCTGGGATCATGACCTGAGCTGAAGGCAGACACTTAACTGACTGAGCCACCCAGGTCTCTCCAATTCAGTTTAGTTCACAACTGAGATCCTGTCTTATGACAATAGTCCCTGAGCTGTACAGCATTTTCTAGTGTCTGTGGCAGGTCCACATCCGAGTCTCATGTCTACCGTTCATGGGCAGGCAGGGTGGCGTTTACCCCACTGTATGGGTGAGGACACTGGGGCCCAGCGAGGTTGCTAACTTGCCTAAGGAAAGTGCCCAGATGAGGACTTCTGACTCTGAGTTGGGGAACTGCCCCATTTCCCAGTCTTTGTTGGCAAATACTGGCTGAGCCCTGCTCTGTGTTGGGTACTGGGGACCAGAGATGACTAAGACTCTGGCCCTGGGTTCCAGGAGCTCATCAGCTAGGGAGGTGTGGTCAAAGGCACAGGTTGTTACAACATCCTTGTTCCCCCTTTGGTCCTTGGACCATAGTTACCATTTCTTTGTTTATTGGTTGGTGTCCCCCACTAGACTGGAGCCTCCATGAGGCCTGGGCCTCGTCCTCCCTGTGATGGTGGCGTCCCTGGCTCCTAGCCCTTGCCTGGCACATAATGTGCATACAGTAATACAGCCTTGGAGGGAGGAAGGAATGTTGGGTGCTGTTACGGAGCACTAACCGTGGGCCAGCCATGTTCCAAACTTCCCACATTCTCACTCCTATGGGCCTGGGCACCACCCACCTGTCCTCTCTTGCAAAGAGTTCTAAGACATTGCGTGGTGAAAGAAGCCAGTGGTAGAACAATAGGTACAATATGATCTCACTTATGAAAAAAAAAGGAGAAAATCCTCACAAAGCAAAACCGAGCATCCTTTATAGGTCCATAGGCACATACGTAAATTCCTAGAAAAGATCTGTAGGGAGACAGATGAGAGCACAAGGCATGCTCCCTCTGGGGAGGAACCTAGGGCGAGGGTGGGGATGGGGGTGATCCAGGGGAGCACTTGCTCTCTCTGCAACATTTCAGCCCTCTACAGAGACACTACCACTTGCTGAGTTTTAGAAATAAAAAGATCATCTTAAATTCCAAAATAAAAATTATTCCTTTCCCATCCCCACAGTAAAAGGACAAAGGGAAGCATGAGTTCTGGTTCAGCCCCGCCACGCACGAGCTGTGTGACCTGGGCAGCCAGTGACCCCTCCTGGGGCCTCACTCCCTTATCCGTAACATGGCGTAACAGTGGATGCCCGCCCCCCCCCCCCCACATGCCCCACCGTGCCCCAGAAGGGCTGCTCAGGGTCTCCAGAGCAGAGCTCTGTGAGCTAGGGCAGACTAACCCCCTCCACCCCGTATCTTGCCGTTTCCAGGATGAAAGCGTAACTCAGCTTGGTCAGGAGCTGGCTCAGAAGCTTGGGCTTCGGGTTCGGAAAGCATATAAGAGGCCCCAGGTAGGTGGGCTCTGGGCGCTGAGGGTGGGTGGGGGTGGAGATGGGGAGGTCTGAAGGGGGACCAGGCACCTTCGGGCAGAAGTGGGTGAGGGTGGCCAGGGCTGGGTCAGGACAGAGGGCAATGATAACAGGTGATCTTCTCTCTGTGTTGGCTGGAAGCCCTGGACCGACTTCCAGACCTTTTGGAAAAGGAAGTAACAGCCAGAGTTTGCAGTTCGCCTTAGACACTAGCTGCTAAAACCTGTTCCCTCCCATGCCCTGGCCAGCTTAAACACCCCAGAGATGGCCTGACCTGACACTGGTGTCCTTCGGTCTTATGTTCTCAAATAACCTCTGTAGGGTGCATATTGGAGACATTGGCATCTGTGTGGCTCTTTCAGACCCACCTTTATTCATTTGGCACCTCTTTTGTGTCAGAAAGCTGCATGGGGGAGAGGGTATGGCTCTAGAGTCAGCTGTGACCTTGAGCAACGTAGTTCTCTCTCCCCTGGCGTTTCTACATCTGGAACATCTGGATAATTATGCCCACCGCAGGGGGCTCGTGGGAGGATCAAAATGAAAGGATGTTGGATGTGGTGCCTGGCATGCAGTAGGAGCTTGTTTGTGGAAGTCCTCTGCCCGGGTCCCAGTTACAGGAAGAAAATGCCTGAATCTGACCCAGAGACAGGGCAGGTCACTTCGGGCAGGCCTAGGGGCAGGGAGCCTTAGGGTACTACAGACCCCAGCTGCCTGGGTTGGGGCCCCTCTGCTGCCCTGGCTGATGGGACCCGGAGCATCTTTCTAGAATCTTCATCCCTTCTCACTTCTCTAACCTCTGCAGGAATTGGAAACATTTTCTCTGCTCAGTAATGGCACTGCAGCTGGCGTGGCAGATCAGGTAGGATGGGGACCAGGACCCCAAGCCCCCTCCCTGCCTCCAGTACCAACTTGTCATGAGAGCTTTGGATTCACTCTATGGGGCATAATGACCCCAGCAGGGGGTCCAGGGCCATCAGACTGAAGGGTTGGGCTCAACCCATCCTAGTCCGCACTGCTGTGAGCCAGGCACCTGCCCTGGGAAGAGGGGGTGACTGACCGCCTGGGCCTGGGCCAGACTCAAGGATAGCTCTGGGATGCACAGCACCTCCACCTCTTAAGAGTGGCCTCCTGATACCACAGGGGCAAAGTGTGGGGATAGGCTGTGGCCGCTGTTGGCGGGCGGGTGGCCCAGTCCCGTTGATCTTCCTGCTTCCTCACCCCCATCCTTCCTGCCGCCATTGCTTTCCTCCCCAGTGGGCTTTCTGCATCTAGGCCTCCAGGTCTCTAATGTCCTCCCTCCAGCCTACCCTACTTTCTCTGCCTTTCCATTTTCAAGACCCAGCTAAAGCACACACCTCCACTGAGGCCCTTCCTGGTACCCCTGCCCAAGTGACTGCTGGGGAGATGCACAGAAGTGGGGGGCAGAGCTCATACCTGGGATCCCATAGAGAAGAGCCCAGCCTGCCTCTGTGCAGGCTGTTCTTGAGCAGAATCTTTACCTCTGAGCTTCAGATTTCGAACCTGTGGAATGAAGGTGTTCTGTCCCTCGGCCAGAACAAGGGAGCATACTCTGAGAAGTGTGGCACCTGCGGGAGCCATGAGGATAATGCTGGTACTTCAGCATTATCCTAGGTTTTGGATGTCCCCCGCCTCCCGGGCCAAGACCCTTGTACAACCCTGGCTCATCCTGGGGGTGGCGGCAGGACCCAGTACATACACTGGACACTCCCACTGCTCACCACGCATGCTCAGGTGGACTTTGAGGCTTTTTGGAAGACAAGGGACAGGCTCTAGGAGCACTGATGGAGGCTGGGGTCCTGCCTCTTTGTTGTACGTAAGGGGAGACTGAGGCACCGAGCGAGGAGGGGACTTGGCGAACATCACACAGCCAGGCAGCAGCAGGCCTGGCTGCCTTCCGAGCGTTAACAAGGCTTTCATTCATTCACTCAGCAAACTCCCAGAGAACCCTTTCTTGGCCCTGGGCTGGGTGCTGGGGCGTAGCTGAGTCAGGCAGGCACATCCTTGGCCTGGGGGACTTCCGGGTGCCAGATCCACATCTGCCTGTATAGCATTCCTCATGGATTGTAACCGGAAATTTGGGGGCCTGGCACATAATGGATGCTCAAAAAAAAAAAATTATGACATTTTGCTATAACAAAATGCCATGGACTGGGCGACTTATAAACAACAGAAATTCATTTCTCACAGTTCTAGAGACTGGGAAGTCCAAGATCAAGGTGCTGGCCAATTCGGTATCTGTTGAGGACCCGCTTCCTGGTTCACAGATGGCACTTTCTAGCTATAACCTCACATGGCGGAAGGGGTAAGGGAGCTCTCTAGTGTCTCTTTTATAAGGGCACTAATCCCGTTCGTGAGGGCTTCACCCTCATGACCTAATCGCCTCCCGAAGGCCACACCTCCTAATACTATCACCTTGGGGGGTAGGATTTCAACGTGTGTATTTGACATCCGTTGAATGTTTAACAAATATTCAGACCATAGCAGTGAATGAATGACTGAAGAATTGCAAATAATTTCACAATGCCTCGAGGGAGGTACTACGTACCCCTATTACAAAGAAGAGAGCAAGGCCGGACAAGTTAGATGACTTGTCTGAGTTCACTGAGCCTGGGGCTAGGTACGTGGTAAACAAAACATTCGTGGTTCCTGCCCTCAAAGGGCTCACAGTCCAGGGTGAACGGATACTAGCCTGATAATTTCTGGTTACAAACCATCATGAGAGCTGTAAAGGCAAAGTGTGGGTAGCCACGGGCCACTGGAATAGGGAGGCCTGATTTAGATTGGGCATCAGCAAACTTTCAAATGAGACCTGAAGGTTGAGGAGTAGGCAGGGGCATGGTGTGCTGGTAAAGCTGCATTTCAGACAGGGGATGGTATGTGCAAAGGCCCCGAGGCTAGGAGGACCTCAGAGAATGGGAGGGACCTAGTGGAGGGGAGGCAGGGCCCTAGTGGGGCTGGGATAGTAGGTAGAAGCCAGACCACCTTGCCCCTGGGGAGGAGATGAGTCTTCATCATAGGAGTGTTGGGAAGGCTTTGAAGGGGAAGAGGATTGAGTCTGTTCATTAATTCAGAAGAGATTTATTGAGGGCTCCTATGTGCCCAGCATAGAGTCGATCGAGGCACTGGATATACAGCAGAGGGAGAAATAGCCAAGGAGTCCCACCCTCATAGAACTTACAGCTAACTGGAGGAGACAACAAACAAAAAGTGATCAGTGCCTTGGAGACGTGCGGGGTGGGGAATGCTAGAGTAATTGGGAGGGGTTGCAGTTTTAAACAGTGAGCAGGGAAGGCCTCAAGGAGAAGGAGACACTGGAGCAAAGACCTGAAGATGAGGGATGTGCCTTGAGGAGGTCTAGGGGAGCAGGCAGAGGGAATGGCCGGTGCAAAGGCCCTGAGGCAGGGGTGTGCCCAGTGTGTGGGGAGAACAGCTAGGAGGCCAGGGTAGCTAGAGGCCAGGGTGCAGGGCTCCTCTTCCCTCTTGCCAGAGGTGATAGGGAGGCAGGGAGTTATTCAGGCAGATCTTACTCAGAGTTCTTGGATATCAAGGGCTCCTGCCTCATCCCTGGAGCTGAAGAAACTGTCATGATTGTGCCTTATAGGACTATGCTGGGGTGACCCTGGCTGGGTACATAATGGTATGTCCCTGCTTCTTCCTTCCCTTCCCGCAGTGACTGCCCTGGTTAAAGCCACATCCCACTTGGGCTAGCCTCCCCTTCCTGTACCCTCAAGGTGAATTCTGACAGGCCTCTGGGTCTCTCCCCAGCATAGAGACCCTCAGTGGTTATTAATTAAAGTGTCTGTTTAAAAGGAATCAACTCCGGATACTCTTGCCTGGCATTTAGGCTCCCCAACAGTCTAGTTCCAACGTCCCTCTCCATCCTCACCTCCTACCCATGCACCAGACAAAGTGTGCGTGCATTTCTCCCGGGCTCCGTGGCAAGCTCCTCTGAGAGCAAGACCATGGGTTCCTCTGTTCTGGGCCTCCACATGGCACCCCTTTGGAGTCAGATAGGTCAGGTCTCTGCTCACTGGTGGCATGACCTAGAGGAAAGGACTTGTCTCTGAGCTTTGGGTTCCCCTCTGTAAAACAGAAGATTGTGCTCAGTTCCCAGGGTGCTTGTGTGGATGACATGAAGGCAGGCCTGGGAGGCCAGCAGCCTGGCGCCCCCGGCGGGGGTGGGGCCCCTCCCCATCCCGTTCCAGCCCAGCCCACAAGTTTTTCCTCGGGGTCAGGGGTTGGGGAGCCTCCAGGATACACGGAGTGGGGCGGCGGGGAGCGTGCCAGCCAGATCCCCTGCCCCAGGAGGTTTCCACAGACATCGTGCATGAGCCTGGCCACAAGCATCCCCTGCAAGACTCTCCAGCACCAGGGTCCCGGTGGTTCAGCCAGCCGGTCATTCCACATGTGTGTGCCTGGTCGTGGAGACTCATGAGCTCCCCGTGGGAGCTTCGTGGGACTTGGAGATGAGACGGGCAGGCATGGTGTCCGCGCCTGAGCTTGGCAGCGTGAAGGGCAAGACAGGAGGAAGGCAGTGAGTTTTAGGGACAGATAGAACCTGAGGCGGCCTTGTTTGGAGAGGACTTGACAGAGCCTGCGTGGCAGGATTCAGGCAGGTAGAGAGGAGGGGGCAGAACTCAAAGCCAGAGGAACAGGCTTGAGCACTGAGCCCAGGCCGAGAGGCAGGAGAGGGGAACGTGTACCCTGGACCACAAGACTGGTTCTCCCCGTGGGGGTTTGGAAGAGCCTGGGCTCTGGAGCCGGGCATGGGTTCTGGCTCAGGTCTCAAGCGCACCCTTATCTGAGGCAGCCACTCCACCTCTCGGGGAGCCGCTGGGCCCCGCCATGTGGTGGTGGCTGTAGGGGAACAGCGGGTCCTCTATGAAAGCCGCGGGTACGAGGCCCGTCAGAGAGGGGGAGCTCCATCAACCTTGTTGCCACGTGAGTGCCCCTAGCAGTGAAAGGCAGGGACAGACGAGCCTAGCAAGATGGGCTGGAGCTGGGTGGCGGGCAGGGGGCCTGGAGAGCCGCGGACGCACTGGGCAGGGAGGTGCACAGCTGTCCCTAGCGTTGTCCACCTGACACCTCTTTCCCTCCTCCCACGCTCTGTATGCTCTCCGTGAGAGCAGCAGCTCTGACCCAGCGTGGCAGCCTCGGTTTGTGCAGCAGACACGCCCGAGACACTGAGTGGCACGTCTTTGCCACGCCAGGGCCGGGCTCCAGGGCGTGCGGGTGGGGCTGGGAGCGCAGAGGCCTGGGGCTGGGGTCGGGGCCAAGTCCCGAGTCAGACAGCCCCTCTCTGGCCCAGGAGTGGCAGCTTCCCTGGACCCCTGGACCGACATCTCTGTGCAGGGGCGTGGTGGGGGGACAGCACCTTGCAGGGCACCTGGACCAAGGGCTGAACTCGATTGGCTGCAGAGTGCTGGCCTGGCCTGGCAGGAGGCAGGGCACCGGGTGCACCTCGCTGTTGTTAGCGGCACTGTGGGCCCACGGGGCGGGATGGCTAGCAGGGAGGCTCTGGTCCTCCTGCTGCCCTCGGCGGGCGCCCAGGAAGAACAACAAACTTGGCCAGGCCCCAGAGCAAGCTCCGGCCCAGCTTTCCCTCCAACAGCAGGTCCATGGGTGGCAGTGGGATCCCACCTGGGCTCCTTCATCCTGGGGCTGTAATTGGGGGAGGGGACCCTGGTGATTCGGGGAGTGGCATTTTTGTCTTTGAGCTGCAAACTAACCATGCAGGGCATGGCTGGGTAAAAACCCACCACCCTCCCCAGGGTATGGACCCTATCCTGTGATGGGTAAGGAAACTGGGGCTCAGAGGTTATATCTCTTTCCTCCCAGGGTACCCCTCCAGCAAGGGGCAGATGTGAGGCCTGTCTGACCCCACTCCCCCTGTCTCCTGGCCCCCGCCCAGCCAGCCCTGTGCTTAATTCCAGCAATAGTCATGGGGTGGGGGTGGGGCGGGCACCATGGCCTTCCCGGCCCATGTCTGCCTGACCGTCTGTGTCCTTCCTCTCCACAGGGAACTTCCAATGGATTGGGATCCATAGATGACATCGAAACAGGTAGTGTCCCTGATTTGAGGGCACAGGGCAGAGATGGGTCCCCAGGGAGGGCTCAGCCTGAGGGCTGAGGGCTCCCTGCCCTAGGAACTCCCTGAAGCATGAAAGAAAATAGCGGGCCTAGGAAACCAGACTCCCTCTCAGGGAGGAGAAGGTGGGGGTCAGCCACACAGTAGGGTAGCGCTGATCTTGTGTCCTCCGCCCCAGGCCAGCTCCTCCCCCAACTGGGAGTCCCCTTCTCTTCCTCACTGGCTTAACAAGTGTCCCTTAGAGAAGGCATTGCTTCTCCCCAGGTAAGATGTTCAGGCACTGAGTCAGGTCCATTCGAGAGATATCGTAGGACTGAGGGACCCTCTCCTGCTCTGCAGTGACCTTCCTTCACTGTGACTGAGCCTCCAGCCATGGAGTCAGGCTCGCGGGGCAGACAGGGTTCCTGACAGGAGCTAGGGAAAGGAGGGAAGGTGTTGCGTGAGGATCTTAGGGCCCTGGAACACCTCCCCCCACCACCAAGCGGGATCCCCTGTGGCTACTGATCCCACTCTCCCATCCACAGACTGCTACGTGGACCTGCGAGGCTCCCCAGCCCCGCTACCCTCTCCTCCCACGATGCCCCTGTTCCCTCATGTTCTGGACCTGCTGGCCCCCCTGGACAGCAGCAACAGGGCCCTCCCTGGCACTGAGAGCCTGGACGACTTCTCTGACGGGGATGTCTTTGGGCCGGAGCTGGACACCCTACTGGACTCACTGGTGAGCCGTATTGCCACCCTTCTGCTCCCCTGAACCCCTCTCCCGCCCAGGACCCCCAGCGCGTTCATCCTCCTGTCCCACAAGGTATGGAGGGAGGGTCCCATCTCCATATCACAGTTGGAGAAACTGAGGCCCAAGGAGGGAAAGGGACCTACTTGGGGTACAAACACACAGCCAGAGGGACCATGAAGATCCCTGGCTCCGCTCACGGGACAGGTCAGGGCTGAGGCACAGAGGGGTTGGCTGGCCTGCGGCCTGCAGCGCCTGCCTCTGCCCAGGCCGCCATGGTCAAGTTCTCCTCCAACCCCGCCTTCTGTTCTCCACCTCACAGTCTCTGGTCCAGGGTGGCCTGCCTGGCAGCGGTGTGCCCAGCGAGTTGCCCCAGCTGATCCCAGTGTTCCCTGGTGGGACCCCATTACTACCACCTGTAGTGGGTGGCTCCATCCCCGTCTCCAGCCCACTGCCCCCGGCCTCCTTTGGTCTCGTCATGGACCCCTCCAAGAAGCTGGCCGCCTCTGTGCTGGATGCCCTCGACCCCCCAGGCTCGGCACTGGACTCCCTCGACTTGCTACCATACTCGGATACGCGGTTGGATGCCCTCGACAGCTTTGGGTCGACCCGTGGTGCCCTGGACAAGCCCAGCTCCTTTGTGGGTGAGGCCTGGTTGGGCACATTCACGCCCACCCCCTTGAGGGTTTTCGACATACCACTGCAGCTCCAGTCAGTCTCTGGGGAGTGGAGTTGGGATTACAGCTCTATTCAGCCAAGGTCCAGGTCCTCTCTCCCCATCGTGGTCCAGGGCCACCACCTCTGAGTTACTGTGTCTTCTGCAGTGCTCAGCACAGTGTAGGGCTGAGACCTGAGGGGTTGGGTGTCTTGTTCAAGATCAAACAGCAGAGCTGGGATAGTCCAGAACTTTGGACTTGCAGTATGGTGCTCTCTGCCCAGCCTTCTGGGGCCCTGGGGTCGCCAGTCTGGTAGGATCCCATGGGGATGATCCTGAGGCTGGGGAAAAGGGTGCCAGGCCATAAGCTCCTTCGGCACCACCCTGAGCCGGGCACCAGGGACCCAGAGAGGAAGCAGACCTGTCAGGGCCCTTGCAGGACCAGCTTTCAGACAGTTGGACCTAGCTAGCCCAGGGTGCTCATGGCTCAGGGGGATTCTGCAGGAGCACCGGTGTGCTTCACTCAGCCCTGGAGCCAAAGGGAGACTTCCTGGAGGAGCTGATGGCTGAGGGAGGTCTTAAAGGCGAAGGTCCTCTGCTGGTGGGGGGAGCAGGATGACACAGGCTTGCATGACAGAGGGACTGGCTGATGCGCAGAGTCATCAGCCAGAGGGGAGGGTGGGTTGGGGGCCTTGAAGACCTGAAGCCAGTGTCAATGATCTTTGAGTCACACTGAGAGCTTGGGCTTTCTTCCAGGGACAGTGGGGGCTACGGCTGGTGTAAGGCCAGGGTGCACATGCTCAGGCTGGGACATCGCTCTGTCCCTGGGCAGAGGCCTTGAGGGTAAGGCAGGGGATCAGCATGAACAGTAGAGGATGTATGGCCTGGGTGGTTTCTTCAAGTTACAAATGCGTACAAGGAAGTCCTCAGAGGACTTCTCACCCCTTCCGAGCAGGGCAGGTGACCCCTGTGTCTTCTTGCCCAGAGGAAACCAACTCACAGGACCATCGTCCCCCAAGTGGTACTCAGAAACCAGCCCCCTCGGTGAGTACTTGGCGCAGATCCGTGACTAGGTACCATGTGCCCTCTCGGGGGTGGAAGGGAAGTGGTTGTGGGCTCCAGAGTGGAAGTGAGCCTTCTGCATGGGATGAGGTGCTGCATCCCCCAAGGAGAGGCCCCCTCAGAGTGGATGGGCCAGAGATGGTCTCTCCCCAGCCCTTCCAAACTGAGCCACGTGCTGGGAGGGTGAGCTGAGGGCACGGCCCAACCCTTGTCTGACAGAAGAGGACATTGAGGCTCAGAGGGGTTAAGCAACTTCTCCAGGGTTAGTAACATCCCTGTTCTCGGGACTCAGCCAGGTTCTGAGTTTAGGAGAGCCCTTGGGCAGGCTGCCGCTCTGCACTCTGCACTCTGGCCTCCAGTCTAGACACTAGCTTTGTGGCCCTGGGGAAGTAACCTAACCTCTCTGAGTCTTGCCTTTTTCCCCATCTGCTGATGCCTTGGAAGCTTGGGAGATAGAGGCTGGGAGTGGGGAGGACATGTGCATGGCCCCAATTGGGGCCATTCCTGTTTCTCTGCTTTCATGTTGGGCTTTTGCTCAAGGGAAGGTTCTGGGCCAAGGTCACTGTCAGCCATGCACCCCCACTAGGCTGGTTCAATCCCAGTGTTACAGATTCTTGGATCATGTTGTAAGGAATTCCCTGGCCAGGGGGGTAGGAGGAAGGGGAGGGTGCTGGGCTACAGTTCTGCTCTTGGGTAGAATGGGGGGATCACAGAGCCCCCCAGCCTCTGGTGCCCAGGCTGGCTCTGGTGGCTCCAGCCAGGGTCCAGTGCCCAAGACGGCCAACCTCCTCCCATCACAGCCAGAGCCCTCCATGCCCAACACCGCCTTGCTCATCAAGAACCCCTTGGCTGCCACCCATGAGTTCAAGCAGGCCTGCCAGCTCTGCTACCCCAAAACAGGTAATGTCACGCCTTTATGTTCCTCTGCCCTCTGCCCAGAGATACTGGGAATCCAAGAGTATAGCCTCCCAGGATAACAGAACCCTAATGTACCGGTCAGAGATAAGTGTGGGAAAACAGGAGCCCCTCCAGGTATTTTGAGCAGGTGAGGAGTTGGGGGAAGGTGCAGAACGTGGGGGTTTGGGGCTTTCAAAATTGCCAGAGAGGCCAGAGGAGCAGAAGCTGGGAGTGTCCCCTGGCCTCTAGGCTGCTTTTCCACAAGCCAGGGACCCCTCTCACACAGGGGTTGGGGCTGCTGGACCCTCCGGCCTGTATCACAGCCGCTCACAGCCCAGAGGCTGGTGCTTAGCCATGGAGTGGCGTCCAGCTAGCTGCTGCAGGAACACATTCGCCAGAGGAAACGCAGCCCACACATCGTGCCAACTCCACCTCACAGTCCGCTTCTCCCATGAGTGCATCTCCCTGGGTGAACGCAAACCTGCCCTGGAACCCAGCTGGCAAAGGAGTCTGGGAAATGTAGTTCCTAGATTCCCAGCCCCCAAATCCAAGGGAGGTGACAGAAGCAGTTCAGAGTGATGCCCAAAGCTGGGAGACAGTTTTCAGCACCCTGGAATCTCAGAATTCTAGTCTAAGACTCATTTGCCAGAATCCCTGAAGTTTTAGTGTGATATTGTCTTGGGATGCCAGGGTTAAAAATCTTAACAGTCTAAAGAATTCTCCATCTTAGGGGTATTAGGGTTGACAGGACCTTAGTGGTTGTCTAGTTGTTGTTGTCCACACACTGCAGGACCACCCCCTTCATCCCCCGGCCACATGCATGTCACCCCTGAGAGTCATCCTACTAGAGCGCCCATGGACTTGTGGGGGCGGGGAGCAGGGCGCCATCCTGTTGGATGGCTGTACCCATGATGAAGTTCTTCCTCACGGACCTCAGACTGCCTCCCCAGTCCACACACCCGCTGCCTCTAACAGCCCGTGAACTGCTGTGCAGCTGGTGCTGGCCCAGCCAGGTCACACGGGGTCCCCACGGGGCTATTTCCCCATCGTCAGCGGGGAGGAGGCCCTGGGTCAGAGCCTTGGCAGGAGCAGGTACGAGAGGGTGGATCTGAGCAGCGCCCTTCCAGGCAGGACAAGAAAGGGGTGGGCCTGCTCTCTGCCAGGCTCTGTCTTCCTCATTCCTTCTAGGGAAACACTGAAATGTCTGGAGAGTCAGAGTGGTGATGGAAGGGGGGTAGGTGCCTAGAAGGGGGTCTCTGGAGGGTCCCCCTGTCTCTAGGGAGTACTTGGCTGGGAAGGGTGTGGTATGGGCTGGTGGGAGGCCCAGCTGATGGAGGTAGGTTTTTAGGCAGGGGTCCAAGGCCCACTGCTCAGGCCCATCAGCGGTCACCCTTCAATCCTCCACCTGAAATCTGTCTCTCTCCACATGTCCACACAGGGCCCAGGGCGGGCGATTACACCTACCGTGAGGGCCTCGAGCACAAGTGCAAGAGGGACATCCTGCTCGGCCGGCTCCGGAGCTCTGAGGACCAGACCTGGAAGCGGATCCGGCCCCGGCCCACCAAGACCAGCTTTGTGGGCTCCTACTACCTGTGCAAAGGTGGGTGGGCTACGGCGGGGGGCAGGCAGTGTGGCTAGGGCCTAGCTCGGCTCACACTCAGCTGTGGTTCTGCTCCTCATCACCGGTAGATGAGGGTGGACATTCGAGGATGAATCCCACAGCAGAATGAGCATCTGGCTCCTGTCCTGACAGCTCCACAGACGGGGGGGATATTCGGGATGTTCCATTCCAGCTAAAGCCCCTGCTGAGCGTGAGGTTCAGGCGGTTCGCGGGGGTCCCGAAGGGCTGTGGGAAAGGTGTGGGGAGAATCCATGTAAAACACGTAGGACTAGTACATAGTATAGTAAAGGGCTTGATAAATATTAGCTTTTATTTATTTTTATTTATTTTTATTTTTTAAAGATTTTATTTATTTATTTGAGAGAGAGAGAGAGAGAGCACATGAGAGGGGGGAGGGTCAGAGGGAGAAGCAGGCTCCCCGCCGAGCAGGGAGCCCGATGTGGGACTCGATCCAGGGACTCCAGGATCATGACCTGAGCCGAAGGCAGTCGCTTAACCAACTGAGCCACCCAGGCGCCCTAAATATTAGCTTTTAAATGTTATTATGTCATTGTTGTCCCCACTTCTGGCTCACGTCGACGTGGCCAGTATTTAATGGACATTTGTCGCGTACCTTGCTTGCCAGCTTCGATTCCCCAAGCAAGCAGTCTTCATGACTATACAGTCACGACATCGTTAAGCGCTGTATAGTGTTGCCCTTCTGTCCCCACTGTCACGCATCCTCACAACTCCAGACTAGGACATTGAGGCTTCGGGGGGCTCCGCCTTTGTCCCCCAACCCAGCCGATGGCAGTAGCCCCAGGCTGTCTGGACCAGTTCGCTGTCCTCCCAGCAGGATCTTAAGGACATGTGGCTTCTGGGCTTGAAGGCCTCAGTCAGCTCTCCCCTGGCCAGTGTAGATGAAGTCCAAATTCTGTGAGGCTTACATGTCCCCTGTCTGCCCTAACCACTCCCCAAATACCCAGAACCCAGACTCCTTTGCACGCTCTTTTGAACTTGATCAAGCGGCGCCCGGATCTTGGGAAGCCATTCCCTAGAGGGCTCCTGCTGGGGTCCAGCACAGAGCAGTTAGTGGTGATCACCTGCACATCGGCTCCCTTGTCCTTGTGCGCCTGCAGCCCGGCAGAAGGATGGGGCAGGGCAGACAGAGTGTGCGCAGGAAAGAGAAAGAAAAACCGTTTCCACCACGAGGAGATGGCAGGGCTCCGGGTTGTGAGCCTGCCACCCTCCCAAATCCCTGGTCCCCAGGGGTTTTTTGTTTTTTTGGGTTTTTTGTTTTTGTTTTAAAGTAGGTTCCACGGGCGCCTGGGTGGCTCAGTCGTTAAGTGTCTGCCTTCAGCTTAGGTCATGATCCCAGGGTCCTGGGATCAAGCCCCACATCACCCGCTGAGCAGGAAGCCTGCTTCTTCCTCTCCCACTCCCTCTGCTTGTGTTCCCTCTCTCGCTGTGTCTCTCTCTCTGTCAAATAAGTAAATAATCTTTAATAAATAAATAAATAAATAAAGTAGGTTCCACACCTAATATGGGGTTTGGACTTGCAGCCCGGAGATCAGGAGTTGCCTGCTCTACCGACTGAGCCAACCAGGCGCCGCTGGTCCCCAGGGGTTTTATTTATTATTTCACTTAATCCCCACAACAACCCAGTGTTCTCTGTTTATGGGACAGACAGCTGAGGAATAACAGGGAATCCCAGCCCAAGTCTGCTGGATTCCAAGGCCCAGGCCCTTAACCAATGGTATTTTCCTGGTGAATAATGAGAATAAAACCCCTTGTGTTTATTTAGAGGCTTATATTCATCTACAAAGCACTTTGTCCTACCTCTCATCCTGCCCGACCCACATAAGGCGGCTCTGTGGGATGGTAGGGTGGGATGACCGCATGCTTTGTAGATGGAAAAGGCAGGTGCTCCCCCCAACACAGGTATAGAGCGAAGAAGGGACCTGGCCTGGGAAGGGCTTTCCCCAGCTCGGCCACTCGGCCCCTCCTGAGTCCTGAGCAACAGGCCACCACCCGCCACGGTGGCAATGAGCCTGAGTCCCTCCTGCTGCAGCGGAGGTCCTGGGGACTCTGTGGGCTGCCGTCCCGCCTGGCAGAACGTGTGTCCTGTTGCCTCTTTGCAGACATGATTAACAAGCAGGACTGTAAGTACGGGGATAACTGCACCTTCGCCTACCATCAGGAGGAGATCGACGTGTGGACAGAGGAGCGGAAAGGCACCCTCAACCGCGACCTGCTCTTTGACCCGCTGGGGGGCGTCAAGCGCGGCAGCCTCACCATCGCCAAGCTCCTTAAGGAGCACCAGGGCATCTTCACTTTCCTCTGTGAGGTACCCGCGCACCCGCCCCACTCGCCTGCCACCCTCCAGTCGATGGCACAGATGGGGCTGGGGGAGGGGCTCCCTGGCGTGCTCCATTATCAAATGTCAGTCCTGGCACCTGGGGGTTTGGGAGGCCTGACTTTAGAATCAGTAGGTCCTTGGACTACCAGAAAGGCCCACAGGACCCTATCTTGCCAAAGAAAAGAAAGAGAGATAATCATACCCACTCTTTCCAGATGGCCATCAGAGGCCAGGCTTGGCGCCAGGCGCTGGAGGTACTCATCCTCCCCGCACCTCCTTGTCTAGCTGTGCGGGCTCCGGTGCCCGTTACACCTTCCTGCCCACTTCCCTGCCTGTATCCAGGCCGTCCCCTCTCCCTGGAGCGCCCTCCCTGTATTTCTGCATCTTGGACCCTCTGAGGCTCAGCTCGGATCCCAGCAGCTCTACCAAGTTGTCGTTAATTCCTTCCCTGGAGCTGCCACAGCAGACCCTGCTGGCCCCCTGCTTCCCTGCCTGGTCAGAGCATGATGAGGGCAGTGACAGTGTCGGGCCCATCTCCGCGGAGCTGGAGCTCTGGATCCAGGTTGCTGGCAGGGTTGGTGCAGCTCAGCCCAAACATGACCCAGTGCACAGCCAGGAGCTGCGTGGACTTTACAAAGCACTTGCAGTTCTGTCATGTCCTTTCTGAGCTTCACAGTGAGCCTGTGGGACGGCAGGCATGGTCACCCCAGTTTCCAGAGGCTTGGAGTTACCCCCTGCTCCAGGCATCTGGACCACAGAGAGCCACAGCCCAGGTTATCTGGGAGCTAGAGCCAGAGAGTGGGGGCCATAGAGCCCGGGGTGCCCTTTCTCACTCCCCTGACTCAGAGCAGGGCTGGCAGGGACCCAGTCTGCCCCTCCCTGGGTGGCCATGCTGGGTCCCAGCCCATCCCCTCCCTGGGCAGATCTGCTTTGACAGTAAGCCCCGGATCATCAGCAAAGGCACCAAGGACTCCCCGTCTGTCTGCTCCAACCTGGCTGCCAAGCACAGCTTTTACAACAACAAGTGAGTAGGACCCACGGCCTGGGCCTGGGAGCGGGGGCGCACGGAGAGCTGGGGTGGTTCAGATCCCTGGGGAGCAACTGAAGCCAGGGGGTGGACCTCGGGTGTCAAGGCAAGGGGCAGAATTTAGGGCTCAGATCCAGCATCTACTGGAAAGATTGGAACCACATTTATCGAGATCTGTATTCCAAGCATTCTCTCGGGTATCTTAACGATCTCCACAGTCCTGTAAGGGGGGAGTTACAGTCTCTGTTGTACTGATGAGGCTTGGAAGTAGCTCACTCAACAGGCACGTGGGAGGCCACATCTCTGACTCCCATCTGGTGCCCCCCACTGTCATGACATTGAGTGGGAGGGCTTGGGTCAGTCCTGGCACCCACCTTTGCTCCCTCTGACCGCCCTTGGCTCCGCCCCCACATGGATGATAGAGCCCAGGCCCTGAGTCAGACAAACCTGGGTCCACATCCCAGCCTGGTCAATGCCTGTTTTATGTCCTGTGGCCCTTGGTTTCCCTGTCTGTGAAGTTGATGATGATCCCAATCTCCTAGGGTTGCTGTGAGCATCATTAAAATCCTGTCCCACAAATCTAATATATTTGACATGTGTTTTATCTTAACCACCAGACCATTCCTTCTGTAGCTCAGGAGAGCACCCCTTCCCCCCAGGGGCTCAAAATATCCTATCATCTTTGTGCTCTCCCTGCAGTTCTGTGGGTTCCATATTTTCCTCAGTCCCCTCCAAATCTAGCTGGATTGCAGAATTATGGTTTTGTGTTTTTTAAAGATTTATTTATTTGAGAGAGAGAGAGGGAGGGAGCATGAGCGGGAAGGACAGAGGGAGAGAGAATCTCAAGCAGACTCCACGCCCCACGCGGGACTCGATCCCACCACCCTGAGATCACAACCCGCAGAGTCAAGTTTATGATTATGAAATACGAACTAAAGAACAACAACAAATAATAAAATAAAATAAAGTTGCTGTCCCAGAGGAGATGCTCGATTGCTGTTTCTCTGGATGCAGGAGCAGCTCTGGAGCGTGAAGCTGGGGAACCTGCCCTTCTCGCGCCCGGGCCACTCCCTTCTCCCAGCCTCCTAGCAGGTGGGATCTGTGCCCTCCTGCTGGCAGCGCCCCCTTGGAGCTGGCCCTGGATTGAGGCCAGGGGAGGAGCATACAGCTGGGACGACCTGAGTGTAGGACCCCCACCTCTGGCCTACTGCGCTGTCCTGTTCTAGAAGCGTTTTAATAGGGCAGGAAGACCCAGGGCGAAGCCCCCCCACCCTTCAGGCTTGCGCAGTGCCGGGGAGAGCAGCCCCTCCCCGGCGGGAATGATGGGGGAGGGGCAGGGACTGCCGCCTGCATCGCGCGCCCCGCCCTCTGCCCGCCAGGTGCCTGGTGCACATCGTCCGCTCCACCTCCCTCAAGTACTCCAAGATCCGCCAGTTCCAGGAGCATTTCCAGTTCGACGTGTGCCGCCACGAGGTGCGTTACGGCTGCCTACGGGAAGACAGCTGCCACTTCGCCCACAGCTTTATCGAGCTCAAAGTCTGGCTGCTGCAGCAGTACTCAGGTGAGGGGGCGGGGCGGGGGCGGGGCCGGGGCGGGGCGGGGGGCGGGGCGGAACTGGCTGAGGGTAGCTGGGCCAGCCCCTCGCAGGTGGCAGAGGGAGTTCAGAAGGGGCGGCTCCCGGGTCGCGGGGGCGGGGGGGCGCTCTGCAGGAGCCGGTGCCCCCGCGGAGACTTCACAGAGGACACAGGCTCTGCTCTCAGGGAGCTTCCAGGCTTGAAAGGTCCTAGGTTTATCCGTAGCCAGGCACTGCCAGGGGAACACACGTGGGAAGGGAGAGGAGGCAGAGCCGGGCTGCCTGGTTGGTCCCCAGCAGGTCACTTCCCCTAGCTGAGCCTCCATTTGCCCACCTGTGAACTGGTGATCATAATCGCCACCGTCAGGGCGTCTGGGGGGCTCGGTCGGTTAGGTGTCCGCCTTCAGCTCAGGTCATGAGCCCAGGATCCTGGGATCGAGTCCCCGTCCAGGCCCTGCTCGGCAGGGAGTCTGCTTCTCCCTCTGCCCCTCCTCCCTGCTCGTTCTCTCTCTCTCTCTCAAAAATAAATTTTAAAAATCTTAAAAAAAAAAAATAATCTGCCCCTCAGAGCTGAGGAGATTAAAAGATACTCACTTACTCGTTCATCTAATAGGGTGATGAGTAAACCTGCTGTGTGTCAGGGGCCCGAGCAAGAACTCTGAGATCTATAAGTAAGGGCAAGGCAGACAGTGTAACAAGTAGGTAATAAATCCTGCTTTCCATCTGTTCTAGGACGCACGTTTCCCCCACTGCGTGTTATACTGTAATTTAGCAGCGTTGTTTGGAATGTAACATAAAATAATGGTGCATCTAACAACTGATGTCTTCTTAGAGTTGATGAAATAGGGTTATGTAATTTCAGACGTGCTCGGTGCTGACAGGAAAGTAAGGCAGAGCAATAGGTTGGGGAGGGACTCAGGCTGGGGCATTTAGGATAAGATGGTCAGGGAGGGCCTCTGTGAGGAGGTGGCGTTTGAGCAAGGAAGGATAGGGAGAGCATGCCAGGCAGAGTGAAGAGCAAGGCTGGAGGCCTTGAGGCAAGAGCAAGCTTGGTATCAAAACGCTATCCCTGAAAGCAGAGCAGCTTAGTGCATGGCGGGAAGAGGGCCTGAGAGGTTGGTAGGGACCCGACTGTGTAGAAGTCTCTAGGTCGTACTTAGAGTCGGGACTGTTCCAAGTATGATGTGCAGGGTCTGGAGGGATTAAGTGGGTGGAGGTATATGATCTGATCAGTATTTTTTAAAAATCACTCTGGCTACTGGGTGGAGAATAGAGGAGTGAGGACAGACAGAGGGGGACCAGAGAAGGTGTGGCTCAGCCCAGGGTGACAGTGGCGGGGGTAGAAGGAGTGATCAGATTCTGGGGATATGTTGATGGTGGAGCCAGCAGGAGTTGTTGATGGACCAGATATGAAGTATGAGACAAAGGATGGCATCAAGGTCACCTACAAGGTTTTTGAGCAGAGTAACTGGGAGAATAGAGTTGCTGTGTTCTCAGAAGGGGAGGCTGTAGGAGGAGCAGGTTTGCGGGGGGGGTGGCGTCCCATCAGGGCTCAGTGCGGGATGTGGGGAGTTTGAGCTGCCTCTTGGACTTCAAGTGACAATGTTGAGCAGGCAACCCGATGTGGAAGTCTGGAAGTCACAGGTGAGGTCTGGACTGGTGATCTGTATTTGGGAATCCTTAGCAAGAAAATGGGTGTCAAACATAGTGCCTGGCCCAGAGTAAGCCCCCAGTGACAAGTGGTCACGTAGAACAGTATCTATAGGACAAGGTCGAAAGGAAATCAGTCTGAGAAAGGGGCTGGAGGAGATGGGAGAGGTTCCAAGCTGTACCTCAGAGGGTGGGTTCCGCAGTCAGCAGTCAGACTGGGAAGGTCTGGGCCACCAGGTTCTGCCCCTTTGCTAACCTGCAGTGAAGAGCAGTGGCCCCTCAGTGAGCTAGTGAGCCAGGCTGGGCCAGGCCCTGAGCCCTAAGAACAGTGGGCCAGGGACTGCCAAGCAGCATTCAGGCCTGAGACCCCACTGGAAGAGGTGGGGGTTAAGGAAGGGTGCTGAGCAGCCAGGGGGACCTTAGCATGAGGGCAGGGGAGTCACCATGCCATGCTGCAGGGCCAAGACCTTTCTCCTGCATTTCCCCACTCTTGGCTGCATTTGATTCTCCTACTCCCTGTGAGGGCTTGGAGCAGGTCCTCCATTCCCAATTGCAGATGCAAAGAGACCCAGAGAAGACCCAGCTTTCCCTACTCCCCATGTCTTTCTGTGGCAGGGCCTGGCTGGGAAATGGGGCTCCTTCGCCTGGGCCTGGGTGGCACCTTGCAGATCCCCTGCCTCTCTCCTCGCTGAGCTCCTTCACAGATGCCTGTGTCTGGTCCCACCCTCCACAGGCATGACCCACGAAGACATCGTCCAGGAATCCAAGAAGTACTGGCAGCAGATGGAGGCCCATGCAGGGAAGGCCAGCAGCGGCTTGGTGAGGACCTGGATTGGTGTTGGGGGTGGGACCAGGTCCCCGAGGGCCATTCCCCATCCCTTTAATGGAATCTGATTTCAGACTTACCAGAAAATTATCAGAATAGTACAAAGAATTCATATATACCCGTTTCTGGATTCCCCGGATAGTAACCATTTTACCACGTTCCACACTTGCTTCGTCCTGTGTGTGTGTGTGTGTGTACGTCCACACATAGACATTTATATACAATTATATACATAGCTTCTTCTGAACCATTTGAGAGTAAGTTGTAGACATGATGCCATATCACCCCTAAATACTTCGCTGTTTCCTAAAAATAAGGACTCTGTCTTACATAATAACCACAGGACAATTATCAGCACCACAGAACTAACATTGGGGTAATTTTTCAGATTATGGTGTCCTATACTTAGATTTTGTGCATCATCCCCAAATCCCAAGTGATGCTGCATTCATTTGTTGTGTCTGTCTACTCTCTCTCTTTGTTTTTTAAGATTTTATTTATTTGAGAAAGAGAAAGGGACAGAGAGAGCACAGGTGGGGAGGGGGCAGAGGGAGAAGGAGAAGCAGGTTCCCCACTGAGCAGGGAACCCGACTCGGGACTCAATCCCAGGACCCTGAGATCATGACCTGAGCTGAAGGCAGATGCTTAACGGACTAAGCCACCCAGGCGCCCCTATCTAGTCTCTTTTAATCTAGAGCAATCCCCCAGTCTTTCTTGTCTTGCATGACATTGATGGTTTTGGAAGGCAGCTGTCTTGTGAAAGGCCCATCCATTTGGGATTGTCTGATGGTTCCTCAAATCGCAGAGGTGCTGTTGTGTTCTCCGTTCACTCATCAGGATGCACGTCATCTCAATGTGTCCCTTTACTGGTGATCACGTGGTTAGAGGCGCCCCCACTGTAAAGGTTTCTCTACCGTGAAGTTATGTTTTTCCCCCTTTGTAATGAAGAAGTATCTTCCGGGGAGGGTCCTTGAGACCGTGTGAGTATTCTGGTATTCCTTCCCACTGGTCGTATCGTCTCCCATCCGTCCCAATCCTCACCCTGCTCCTGAAGAAGTGAGCTGTGGCACTGTGGCATTTGCAGATGGGGAAACTGAGTCTCAGACATGCTTGAGACTAAGCCAGGGGCACACTTAGTGGAGTAAATGCCTGGTTCTCTGACATCTTGTCCAGAGCTCGCTCTGCTCCCCCACCACCCGGCCCCATTCCTGCCACCCCTGAGGATTGCTCACCCATAAAATGGGGATCATAATCCTGCCTGCCATCTCCCAGGGAGGGCGTGAGGGTCACAGAAGCTGACCAGGCTGCAGCTTGCCGAGTCTCTGCTCTGCACTGGGCCCCGTGCCTTCCCCAATCCTCATATCCTCCTCCCTGAGAGGTAGGGACCATTATAGCCCAGGGTGACAGTGGGGACAGAAGGGGTGGTCTCAGGCCTAAGAGATAGTGTGAGGTAAGACCTCTGTGCCATCCACACATGAGGGATGACACCCTCCCCAGGCCAGGACCACCCACTGGTCACTTTGGGAGAAGGCTGGGCCCCTGGCCCCTCCTGAGGCCAGTGTGGGGATGGGAGTGAGCCAGGGAGCAGGGCAGGCTGTCCCACAGGGCTGCCTGGTCCCCTTGGGACTTCCCCCTCCCTGTCCCTAGCCCGTCTTTCTGCTCCTTTTTCTTTCTCTCCCCGCTTCCTGGTTGTCCCCCTCCTCTGTCCCTTCCTGTGCTATCCTCTTCTCTCTTCCCCCTCTCTGCCATGTGGTTTGTTTCTTGTTCCTGGCCAGGATCCCAGCTGGAACGCAGTGAGGGGCTTGGGTTGGACCTGCAGTGTTACCCTCTAAGAGAACTCTGAGTCCTCACCACCTCCTACCCCTTCTTCCTCCTCACGGCTGCTCCCAGGGTCCCCGGATGCCACGACAGGCTTCCACCTCCTCTTGCTACCAGGGGCCCCACGCGGCCCACCCAAGATGCCACCCTTGGGCCTGGCTCGGGAACAGGGCTTCTGTGCCAGGCCTGGCTGCGACCAGGGCATGAGGCGTCTTGCTTGCTTGCCATCAGAGGGCGGGTCGGCAGCACTGGGAGGCCGACGGTGAGGTGCCAGGGTAGAAGCTGCTCGGGCTCAGTGCCCATGGCTCCGCAGCTGTGCCATCCCACAAACGAGCATGGCTCTCTCCAGACTCCTGTCCTCAGGCCACTTAGCCGGGGCTGGATTAGTAACCTCTCTGAGCCTCTGCTTCTATCGGTCTAGTGGGAATGAGCCCCCCACCCCCACCCCCACCCCCCAGGGCTGCAGCAAGGACTTGGTGAGGCTGTACAGTTGTGAAAAGGGAAGTTCAGTGAACCGGCATGGCTCTTCATTAGAGCTGTCTCCACTTACCTCACCTGTGAAATGGGTCCCCTCGGGCTTCTGTGAGAATCTGGTGGAACACCTGGAAATCAGGAGTGATGTGGAGAACCTCCTGCCCGCTCTTAGCACAGGCCATGCCCCAGTTACAAAGGTCTGCTTTTACCTTGTCCCTGAGGTGACGTGGAGGTCATCCTGGGGCCGAGCCAGGCTGCGAGTCGTCCAGCACCAGGCCAGGGGTCAGTGAACACACGTGGACAGAACCCCTTCCTGCTCAAGGACGGGCCCTGGGCTAGGTAGTGCCAGGCACACAGGGTGCTCCCTTGGTAGGGGACATGTACCCTCCTCCAGCCTGGAGGAGAGAGAGCTGCCTGGAGGGGTGACCCCACGTCTGAGGCTCCAGGGAGGACAGGGAGGCTCTAGGTAACAGGAGAGTCAGTAGGTGAGCCAACAGAGCTGGGTGAGGGGCGTGAAAGGGGCAGAAGACAAGGTTGCGTGGGCATTTTTCCCACCTTTCACCCCCCACCCCATCCCAGGGGTCCCAGGGGTGAGGAGAGCAAGCCCTCCTGCCTGCAAAGGAAAGGCTAGAGCAGAGGATGGGGGATGAACCTGGTGGGGCCTTAGGGGGTCCAGGGCTGCCCAGAAGTCTGTGCCACCCCCCAGAGCAGCCTCCTGTGCAAGTGGCTTCCCACCTGGGCCCTGCTGTCCACCCGGCCCAGGCCTCATAACAAGCTGAGCTGATCAACATGACGGCGTTCAGGTACTATGGGAGCTCCTAGAATGGGCGGCTACCACTTAGGAGAGCTCCAGGGAAGGCTTCCTAAAGGAGGCGGTGCTCGAGCTGAGTCTTGAAAGTTTCCAGAATCAGCATGACGAAGTACAGAGCAAAGGCATTCCAGGCAGAGGGACAGCATGTGCAAAAGCCTGCCATGCTCAGGGAAACGGCAGTGGTTCCAGAGAGCAGGCCCGTGGGGACTCGCCAGACAAGGCAGAGAGTAGTCGATGGGGAATCCGGGCCCCCTCCCGGGCCTGGCTCCCACACTGAGAGGCTGGGGGGCCTAGCGTGGGGAGGTCACTTCCCTCTGGCAAGTGGTAACGGGCTGGCTCGTTCTGAGGCTCTGGGTGGCCCTCACACTCCTGGAGGGGCCACCTGCGTGACAGACCCCAGGCCTCAGCCCTGATGCCTTTGGATTCACCAGCCCCTTTCGCCAGCAGGGCGCCCCTCGGACACATGGGCCCAGCACCTTCGACCTGCAGATGAAATTTGTGTGTGGCCAGTGCTGGAGGAACGGGCAGGTGGTAGAGCCTGACAAAGACCTCAAGTACTGCAGCGCCAAGGCCCGGCACTGGTGAGCCAGGCGCCCCGCTGGGGGGTGGGGGGCCCACCCGAGCCACACGAGTAAGGAGGCCAGGCCTCTTCCCCGGGCCTCTCCCCAGCAAATCCCCCTCTGTCCCCACCCCCAGCTGGACCAAGGAGCGGCGGGTCCTTCTGGTGATGTCAAAGGCCAAGAGGAAGTGGGTGTCTGTGAGGCCCCTGCCTTCCATTCGCAACTTCCCACAGCAATATGATGTGAGCGCCGGGAGTGGGGTGCAGGGTGGCGGTGGGAGCTCAGGTGTGAGGGCTGAGGGGCCCTAGGAGGGCTTGCCTGCCGGCTGGGGCCGTGACAGTCTCCAGCGGGACTCAGGTGGCTCTCCCCACACCCACCCTGTAGCTCTGCATCCATGCGCAGAACGGCCGAAAGTGCCAGTACGTGGGGAACTGCTCCTTCGCACACAGCCCGGAGGAGAGGGACATGTGGACGTTCATGAAGGAGAACAAGAGTGAGTGCAGGAGTGGGCCCAGCACCCCCGCCCTGCCAGACACCCCCCCCACCACCACCATCAGCAGGCCCAAGAGCACCTGCTCACTCTCCCTTTGCCACCCCAGACGGGGCCCTCTCAGCGTCTTCCATCGCTGACCTGGCAGCCCGACAGCAAGGCCTGGGGTGGCCCCAGCTCCCATGTCCGGGGGTGGGGGCCAGGGGGCAGAACGGAGGGAGGACCCCCCCCACCGAGCACCCTGTCCTCTCCTTCCCACCAGTCCTGGACATGCAGCAGACCTATGACATGTGGCTGAAGAAACACAACCCGGGGAAGCCAGGGGAAGGGACCCCAATCAGTTCTCGGGAAGGGGAGAAGCAGATCCAGATGCCCACGGACTACGCCGACATCATGGTAGCGGCCTCGCTCGCGCTGGGGCCCGGGTGGGAGGCTGATCTGGGAGGGCGTGCGGAGGGCCCGGCCTCGCTGGGGAACGTCGGGGCCGGGGTGCGAGGACTGGGCACCCATGGCGCTGTGCCCCCAGATGGGCTACCACTGCTGGCTCTGCGGTAAAAACAGCAACAGCAAGAAGCAGTGGCAGCAACACATCCAGTCCGAGAAGCACAAGGAGAAGGTCTTCACGTCCGACAGCGACGCCAGCGGCTGGGCCTACCGCTTCCCCATGGGCGAGTTCCGGCTCTGCGACAGGTGCTCCCGGGGCGGGCTCGGCGGGCTCGGCGGGCAGCAGGGTGGGCCCGAGACGAGCCTGTGGCCAGCCCTGGCTCCCCTTGGCCCGGAGAGAACATGTGGAGGGGGGCGGTGCCCTAAAGCAGCTGCTCCTGGATGCCAGGAGCCTGGGGGCGGGCGGGCTCGGAACCGCGGACCCCCGCCGGCAGCCCTGGGGCAGGTCCTGGAGGAGGCTGGGACGGGCCCCCTTTCACCGGGACCGACGCTGCCCAGGCAGAGGCTTGTCTTGGGGGAGGTTAAGCAGCCGGCCCAAGGTCCGCAGCCCGTGGTGGAAAGGGCGTGGGGCTTGGGCAGTGAGCCTCCTGCTGCCCACAGGCTCCAGAAGGGCAAGGCCTGCCCAGATGGGGACAAGTGCCGCTGCGCTCACGGGCAGGAGGAGCTCACCGAGTGGCTGGACCGGCGCGAGGTGCTGAAGCAGAAGCTGGCCAAGGCCCGCAAGGATATGCTTCTCTGCCCGCGGGACGACGACTTTGGCAAATACAACTTCCTGCTGCAAGAGGATGGGAACACCACCGGTGCCGCCCCGGAAGCCCCTGTGGCCGCCGCTGTCACCGGGGAGTAGGGCCAGCTCTGGGCCTCGGGTGAAGTCCTAGGGTCGGGGCGGGGGTGGGGACAGAGGGCCTGATAGGGGGGCCAGGGCAGGCCAGGGCTGGGGGTGGGGGGCCGCCCTCCTCAGGCAGCCCCCGGCCCCCTGGGGCCCCATCCATCCTCTCTGCGCCCACCACCTGTGTGCATACCCAGGTGCACGTGCTGCAGCCCTGAGTGGTCCCAGGGTCCTCATCCTGCTGGAACCCCGGGCAGCTATCCCCCACCCCACCCCACCCCTGGCTCTCCTGGTTGGGGACGGAGGGGCCTGGCCGACCCGTCCAGCTTCAGCCTACAGCTTTAACTTCTGTCTGGTCCTAAAGGGGGCCCAAAGCTCAGGGCTGGGGAGCCTGGGGTCCCCACTTGAATCTGCAGCGGGAGGGTCCTTCTCCCTGCCCCACCCTCACCCCACACCCACCTCCCCCAGGGGGCAGATCAGGACATAACAGAGGGCTGGAGGCCCCAATTAGCTTTAAAACACAGCCCCAGGATGGAGCTGGGAACACACTCCTGGTCGCTTGCTCTCTGGGGCCTCAGTTTCCCCTCCGGTTGGAAGAGTGGGAGGGGCTGGGCTAGATGATCTCTGGAGCCTCTCCAGTCAGGCCCCCAGCCTAGCCCTCTTCCTTGTGGGCCACCGAATGTAGACTGTAGGTGCTCAGAGTCCTTGGAGATGACTCAGCCTAAACGCCCTTATTGCAGACAGGGAGACTGAGGCCTGGAAGGGACGGGTGATCTGCCAGGGTCTCCAGCCCAAGCCACAAGGTAGAGCCAGGAGGCAAACTAGTCAAAAGGCTAAGGGCCAGTTGTCTGCTGGAGCCTCCGGGCTCTTGGCAGGAATAGGACAGTCTCTGAATCAGTGTGGCATCGGGGTCCCAGGCGGTGCCCCCTGTGGGCTGAAGAAGGGAGGCTCAGGCTCATGTCAGCACCGTGTAGAGGGACTGTCCCCTCCTGAGGATGGTTGTAGGGAGTGTAGCAGCATGTTACTTCCCACGCCCACTAGGGGTGGTGGTAATGGGCAGGGCACCCGTGAGCTCAGCTTCTGCAGGATGAACTGGAAGGAAGGGGAAGGGTGGGGGTCGGAATACAGAGGGAAGGGAGATGACCCTGGGCACCAGGGGCCACTCTAGGATCGGACACAGCCCCTCTTTCTTGGGGACCCAGCATGGCCCTCTTCCCCTTCTCCCCAGACCTAGACGTACAGTTGCCCCTGTCTGTCCTAGCCCTCTCTGATTCCCGGCCCTACCAGCTGCCTGGGACCTCAGCCGACCCCCAGCACCTGCCCCCAGCCACTAAGCCCTGCCCCATCCCTCTTGTCTGACCTGTCTGCGTGCACCCCCTCCTCTCCATCCCACCCCCTATGGGCACACCCAGCGTCCCCTGGTTTCCGAGACATTCCAGAATGTCCCACGCAGTTGGCACAAGGAGTGGGCCCCCCCCGGAAGAAACCTGGGACCACAGCTGGAGTCAGGGGTGGGGGTGAGACAGAGAGAATGGAATCCCCCTCATTTCTCCTCAAGCAAGGATCGATAGTGAGCGATGATGTGATTCTGGGCACCCCGGGCGCAGAGAACCCTGTTCCTCCTGCCGTCACTGCCCAGCCTTCCCCAGTAATCGTGGCATGCACCCTTTCCTCCCCCTGCCCCTCCCCCAGCAGGCTGGCAGCGTGGTGCCAGCGGCATGACTGGAGGGGAGGAGAGACCACACCCAAGGTGGGGGCCGTGGCTGTGAATGTGGATGACACTTGTTTTCCCCGATCCGTGGTGTTGCAGTCTGTCGTCACCAGCCTTGTTTTTAGTGTGTATATATGTCGCCCCCGTGATGCATATATACACAGGTATTAAATATATCGCTCTATATAATATTATATATGTGTGTGGTATCCAAGGAATCACTTCTAATGAGGGCTAAAGATAAAGAATTTGGCCAGAAAATGCAGCCATCCTGGTGTAATTAAGAGGGATTTTTCAGATGCAGGGACTTGGAGCTGTGGGTTGGAGGGGGTTTGGCAGTAGGGGCGGGAGCGGCCCTGCCTGGGCCCAGTTCCCAGAGCACTCCGGCCTCACTGGGAGCAGTGGTGCTCCAGGAAAGGAAATGATTGGTGTTTGTCTCCCACCCAGAAGAATAGGATCAGAGTCCAGATTTTTCTTCTTCAGCCTGTTATCCATCCAGGGGCCATTGAGATCTGGGGCTCCCTGGCCTGGCCAGAGCTGGATCCCCCACAGAGTTGGGCAGAGAGCAAGAGGCAGGGGGTGGGGGGACAGGAGTCCACTTTGAGTGATGAGAGTGATTATTTCAGCCGTGACCCCGACTGGGAGGCTTGGAGAGTTGAATCGGGGCCTGTGCCCCCTGCCAGCAGGCAGAGACTAGACTTCGAACATGGCGGGGGCAGGCGCCCCCGATGTGAGTGTCCCTTTGGGGTAGGGGAAAGAGGGATGCTGCATTTCTCAGCTGGGCAGTAATCAATTTAATGGTCCTTTTAAAATGCCTGTGTATTAAAAATTTAAGAATACCACACTTTAATATTAAATATTCATAAGGTCTAGTATCTTGATAATAATGTAGATGTTTTAATAACAATTTTTGTCCTTCTTAAAATAAAATGAAAGAAACTTGATTCTTTTAGCCTTTGTTCTAGAAAATAAACGTGTGCACTTTGACCTCTTTCCCCAAGGTGTCCTCCGGTTCCTCCCTGCCCGGTGCCTGGGGGCCTGGGCTGCTCCTTACCCGTGGGGCAGAGCTGCCTGGCGCTGGGCAGGCCTAAAGGTGAACATTCCGAGGGGTGAGGGGTGGAAGGTCTGTGTCCCTGTGTAAACAGGGCAACCCAGCTGACCCCAGCTCAGGCAGCACCTCGGCTGGCGGGGACAAGCTGTACTGTGTACAAGTGGGCCCAGCAGCACCCTTCCCCCTGCTGCCGCCTGCCTGCTCCCAGCGCTCCGCGTGGGGCCATCCAGAGGCACCCACCCCTCCCTGCTTCGATCAAGGGCACCGTCTTGAGTTCCAGAGGCCTGGCTCTATGCCCTTTCTGGGTGTGGCTTTTCCAGAAAAGTAAGGGGTCATGCCATGCTTCGGTATAGGATTCTGACTGCACCCCTGGACCCCTCTGGGCCCAGCTTCCTCATCTTTTAAAGGAGAGAGCATATTAGATTGGGGATTCTCGATCGGGGAAGCCCGTATCTGCTGGGGTTAGAGGTGCTTTTCCAAATCTCTTGCATCGTGCATGTTGCAGGTGATGGGGAATCCTGATGGGTGGGGCTATCCATGTTCAAGAACCAGCTCCCACCAGACTGCTTTCAGGAACAGGGGTCCAAGGCCTGTGAATTCTCCAAGGACAGAGTCATTTGGGCCAGATACGCAGAGGGGCTCAGGTGCTTGATAAATGACCAGATGAGTAAGAGAAACGGCCAACTTGACTGAGCACCTTCTGTGTACCAGGCACCGGATACGGCGTGTCTGTTCTCTACAACCACCCCACACGTTTGATGTCCACATCTTATAGACGTTCAGCAGAGGTTCCAAGGACCCTCAGAAAGGACACAGTAAAACAAGAACCACCGGGAACTGAGTGATTGGCAAAGGGCCCTTCAGCACTGATGTTCTGGGGTTCTTGGCATCCCTGGCAACACCGTGAGAAACCAAAGCGGCATGGCAAGGTACCACTCCCGAAGGAAAAATGCAGACCCGTCCTCAGGCTGGAGAGATCAGGAACTTGCATCTGGACCTCCCTTAAACTCAGAAAAATCAAAGCAAGTAAGATAAGCAGGACCTCAATGGACCTGGTGGGCAAAATTCTCAAATTCTCTTCTGGTCCTCCTTCAGCTCAAGTTGCTAAACAGTCACTGAGCACCCACTCCATCTCAGGTCCTGGGAACATTGTTACTGAAGAAACGTGGCTTCCCTTGACCCCACAGTCCGCCAGGGGATACAGACCTACATGGGAGAGTGTAGGAAGGTGGGACAGGCACGGTGGTGGGAGGTGGGAGGTACTCCAAGTGCCAGATCCAGGGAGGGCTTCCTGGAGGAGGCGGAACTGGAATAGACTTAAAGAGATTGCTGTATCACTGTCATCGATGTGCCCTTACTGTCCTGCATCTTTCTTTTTCTCTCTGTTGTATTTCGCATGTGCGTCGCCAAGCCCCCATGTAAGCTAGGTATTTACCATCCGTGGCTGACACTTCATCCATCAAGGGGCCGGGACTGGTTTGAGCAGCCTCCGGTTCCTGAGCACATGTCCATTTCTGGTCTTCGCTCCTGTGGGTAAGGGCCGCAGTTGAGCCCCACCACCACCATGGAGCCCCAGCAGGCTCCTCCTCCCTGCCTCTGGGGAAGCTGCTGCTAAGGGGACCTGCAGGTGGGTGGGGGGAAGCTTGCACCTCTCTAGAGAAAGCCCTTGAGGGCTCTGCCAGAAACTGCGTCCACATATACCCCCTATGGGGGAGCCATCTACAGCAGGCGTCAGACCTCTGAGCCTGGAAACCCAAGAAGTGCAGGCAGTCCCAACAGCGCCGCCTTGAGGCCCTTTCCAAAGGTCTCCAGGTTTCTCTGCAGCCTCCCCTCCCCATCTCTCCCCTCTCCAGCCGCTTGACCCAGCAACCCGCTGATGTGGCCCCTGTGTGACCATAGGTGACGCTGCCAACTGGACACCCCGGGTGCGGGGGAGGGGGAGGGTGCCACGTGGACTGACTTGCAGTGGCATGAAAGTCCCCTAAGGGTAGGGACCTGCCTGGCCGGGTTTGTTACTTAACTTTGAATCCCTCACAAGGTCTAGGCTGGTGACGGGTAAGCAGTAAGCGCTCATTCACGGTCTTAGATGCTTAGTACATTGGTACATTGAAAGGGTTCAATGTACCAATGTACGCAGAGGGGCGCCTGGGTGGCTCAGTCGTTAAGCGTCTGCCTTCGGCTCAGGTCATGATCCCAGGTCCTGGGATCGAGCCCCGCATCGGCTCCCTGCTCAATGGAGAGTCTGCTTCTCCCTCTCCCTCTCCTCCTCCCCCCGCTCGTGCTCTCTCTCTCTTGCTCCTTCGTTCTCTCAGATAAATAAATAAAATTAAAAAAAAACAAAAGAAAGAAAAGGTTCTGCAGAGAGTTCACCGGAATGGATCTCCGAGGATGAAATGTCATTCGGCAGGTGGGTGTTTCTGAGACATGTAGGGCATTTCCAGTTGTCTCTGGAGTCGTGCTCTGGGGGCACCTACCCACTCCACCTTTGTGGTAAGCCGGTCTAGCACATGAGGGGGTTCTTGGGCCAAGGAGTGGGTCAGTCAGCCCCAGCCTGCAAATCCCAGCTCAGCTTGAGGCAGCCAGGACAAGGCCCACCTCACCCTCACCGCCCAGTGTCTCAGAAGCAAAGGGCACTAGAAGGATAAATAAGAAACTAAATTTGTTTCTGAGGAAGAGGAATGGGGAGCAAGGACAGGAAGAGAAATCAAAAGTGCTGGGCCCCTGGGTGGCTCAGTTGGTTAGGCGACTGCCTTCGGCTCGGGTCATGATCCCGGAGTTCCTGGATCGAGTCCCTCACTGGGCTCCCTGCTCAGCGGGGAGTCTACTCCCTCTGACCCTACCCCCTCTTATGCTCTCTTGCTCTCTCTCCCTCAAATAAATAAAATCTTTAAAAAAAAAAAAGAAAGAAATCAAAAGTGTTGAGCTTTGCACCATATAATGTTTTTTGTATTCAAACTTGAAATCAATTTGTAATTAATTGGGGGAAAGAGCATAGTTTGGGGAGGGCTCTTAGGGAAGAAGGGAGGGTAATTAGAGGACAGGCAGAGGGCCGTTGGGGAGGGGACAGGCCAGAGAGGTTCCTGGAGAATTTTTGCTTCTGTGCAAAATAGAGTTTTGGAAAGCAGTGAAGAACTGCCTAGAAATCATCTACATGCAGGGAACCAAATGCTTACTGCATCCAATTTGGAGCATCAGAGACATGGAACCAGAGCTGAAGGGAACTTTAGAGGTCACAACACTGAGGAGTTTGGGAACTGAGATCCAGAAGAGCCGTGTGGCTTGTTCAAGATCCCACATCAGTGTGGCAGAATCAAGAGCCTGACACCATCCCCCCACCCCCACCCCGCCAGCCAAGTCTGATGTCGGTCTTTGGTGGAGGGGGACATACAGAACCTTGGCTTTGACCACACCTTCAGGTGGCCTGGGGACCACAGAGGCCAATGTCCTGGAGAGAGAGCCAGAGAGCAAACAGCCAATTGCCACTGAGGTCTGCAGGACGGGCTGGGAAGCAGGTCATCACGCAAGACGAGTCTAAGCCAGGTTTGCAGAGCTGCTCCCTTTCAGGGGTGCCTGCTCTGCCTGCCCACCCGGGGCTGGTCTGCTGGGCCCCTGCCTCTCTTCCCCTCCCCAGAAAGCCAAAGGAATCCCAGGCTGCAGGTTTTCTCACTTCTTTCAGGAGAGCAGGCTTCAGACTCTGCAGATGGTGCAAATCCCCACTTACCCACCCCACATGCAAACCTGCCTGCAGGACACGCGTGCCTCGCATATAGGTATCGGAGTCGAGACAGGCCAACCACCCCTCCAGGCTCGCGAGCTGCAGGTGAACGCGTGAGGCCCCCTCCTGGGCGCGTGTGTGCGGACACAGAGGTTGTCCTTTGGGCTGAGCTGCCTGGGGCGCCAGGTCTCAGGTCCCGGCCCCCACTGATTTCCACGGCCCGCCCTCTGCTGCGCTGGGCCACCAGGCCCCCTCGGCCGAGTGTGCCTGAGTGTGCAGGGCACACTTGCTGTGGGCGTGGAGCATTCTCACTGTTCTCACCTGGCAGGCCCTGGTTATGGCTCCCGGCCTGGGGGAGAACTTCCCTTTGCAAAGTTAGGTAACAGGCCGGGCTCTCCGTGAGGGGATTGGCGCGGTGGCTCCACGTGCCGCGGCTGGCGCAGGGCCAGGCCCGCCCTGCCAGGCAGCGGGAAGGGAAGGCCTGGCTGCAGCCCGAGCTGGCGGGTGGCCGAGCCGGGGGTGGACGGGTGGGCCGGGGCCCCTACTGCCCATTGGCTGCCTCGGGCTCCCGCCCCGCCCGCCTCCAGAGCCTGCGGCTCCCGGGCCAGCTCCTGCATCTCGAGCAGCTTCTGAACTCCCCGAGCAAGCACCTCCTGCCGGGCCATGTCGAGCTGCGACCGGATTGGAGTGGCCCCTGCCATGGACATGCCTGAGGTCCTCAAGTCCCTGCTGGAGCACTCTCTGCCTTGGCCAGAGAAGAAGACAGGTAGGAACGGGGGTGGCCTGCGTTGGCTGGCTGCCCATGTGCCGGGGGGGGGGGGGGGGGGGGGGGGGGGGGGCGGGATGCGGTCACAGGCACAGTGGCAGGACGGGCATCTCCGAGCTGGGGAGGGTCCCCGGTTGGGGTCTGCCCCTGGCCCCTTCCTGGGCAGGAGGAGGGCTGGGTGCAGAGAGGGACACAGTGGGGAGCGCCACTGCAACTCAGGGGCCGCCTCCCAGGCCTGCTGGCTTTGGGAAGCTGCGGCCAGCGTGTGGCCACTGACAGGTGCGGTGCTCACGTGGGCCGAGGGCAGGACCAGAGCGCCCTGCTGAGAGAATGCACCGAACGCTGTTTATTAAGTTCCCTCCCTCTGCGTGTTGGGGTGGCTGCGGACTGGCAGCGACGGTCTCCTGTGCCTGGAGGAGAGCCTTCCCTCCTTCCTCCCTTCGCCTGCTTCAGCTCCCGCTCGCTGGAGGGCTGAACCCCTGGATGGGATGGAAGCTGTTATGTAACAGGACCACGGGCTCGCGGCCCCAGTTCCTAGGAGACACAGGCAAACACGGGGCCAGGGAGCCTGCAGAGGAGGGCGTGGACGGGGGGCAGAGCGAGCAGCCAGCACCAGGTGTCTCCTGAGCTCTGCCTGAGTAGCAAGCCATGGCTAGATGTGGGGGCCAGCCTGCTCAGAGTGCTCCCTCCCGATCCACATTTCTCCAAATCTCTTCTGTTCTAAGATGTCAGGGGCTCAAAACCCACATGTGCCTTTAAAGGAGCCCAGCCGTCCGAGGCTGCCGGAGTCTGACTTAGGAGCCCCACGTGTCCCCTCAGGGGACCTTTCTCGGGCTCGCCCTCATCCTGCTGTGCTGGCACCTGATCTGTCTCATCACCAGAGCCCAGTTGTCCCCCCAGGACTTCCTTCCAAAGGACTCTTAGCCATTCCCAAACTCCAGAACCTGAGGACAGACACCACAGGCCCTGCCCTCTTTCTCACCCCGTGGGGAGTGAGGAGGTACTGCCCAAGGGGGGAAGGTGGCTCCCCGAGCTCAGGGCAGGGTCCCTGCGGGCTCTGTCACAGAGCTCTGGGCCCAGGCCCCTCAGACCACACCCTGTGGTTTGAACGCTGGGCCAGACGGGGCCACCCCCCAAGAGGCGGGCATCCGAGAAGGAGTTCCTATGCCCTTGTGGCCTCAGGACCCCAGCTGCTAACCAAGAGAAGCCCATCTTCTCAGGAAACCCTCAACTTAGCCCGGCAGATGAACCGCAGCTGACTTTCTTGCCGTCTCTGAAGGGCCGTGTGGGTGGGTGATGCTAGAAGTCCTTCCAAAAGCTAGAGGCAGAGGGTTCCCTTTTGGGTCCAGACACCCAAGGAAGGTAGTAGGGTGCCTCGGGATGGCCCAGCGCATGCACAGGGAGCAGTTGGGTGGACAGCAGCTCTGCAAGGACAGCTCTCAGCTGGGCAGAAAAGTGTTCTCGGGGCGATTCGGGGCACTGCTCCTTGGACCAGGATAACAAAGCTTTTGAAACGTGGCAGCAGCTGCGGCCCACTGGCTCCCAGCTGATCCCTGAGCCCTGTTGACTGCCGGAAAGTCCCCAGTGCTTACTGTGGGTGGGCAAAATCGGGGTCCAGCACTGCGGGGACTTGCCCAGGTTCTCAGGCAGAGCTTTCCCAAGAGCTGACGAGTTCTGACTGAAGATCAGTTTGTCTGGTATGGCTGGGTTGGTCCAAGGGTCATGAAGCAGAGCCTCATGCCACCTCTTATCACTTCCCCATGTGGCATCTCACTGAGGGTCAGAAGCATGGGGTCCCATGGGAATGACAGATGCCAATGGGTAGATAAGATGAGGGGATGAAGGTGGAAGACCTAAAGGGGTTAGTGCACCCCACAAAGACCTCACCCCAAACCCGCCATCACCACTGTCCAAAGCTCCCAGACTTTCCACAGCATTTTTTTTTAAGATTTTATTTTATTATTTTTTTTTTTAATTTTTTTTTAAAGATTTTATTTATTTGCGAGAGAGAGAGAATGAGAGACAGAGAGCACGAGAAGGAAGAGGTTCAGAGGGAGAAGCAGCCTCCCCGCCGAGCAGGGAGCCCGATGCGGGACTCGATCCCGGGACTCCAGGACCATGACCTGAGCCGAAGGCAGTCGCTTAACCGACTGAGCCACCCAGGCGCCCTAAGATTTTATTTTTAAGTAATCTCTACACACAACGTGGGGCTCCAACTCATAACCCTGAGGTCAAGAATTACATGCTCCACAGACTGAGCCAGCAAGGTGCCCCTCTCCATATCTTTTATAAAAATAAATGTACCTACCTGAAAACCAATATCCCTTGGTAAAAAGAATACATATACTACACAGAACTAGAATTTCCAGCAGTCATGTAGCAAGTACTTTATAAGGTCTCTCCCCCTGGGTCCCCCGACCCTGCCATCTGACCTCAATGGGAGGAAGATGAGAGAAACAGCTAGTTGCCCCAGAAAGCAGGCCTGCCCTCAGGATTGCTCACCCTTTGCTTTGGTGTGAAAGGGGTGGTTTCTGCACAGGGGACTGAGGCTTATTTACAAACTCCCCACTTTCTTCACACATTTGGGTCACGTGCAGAGCATATCTTGGGTCCAGTGTGAGGGAATTTTAGAAGCAACCCCTGCAGAGTGTGAGAAATCCCAGGTGCACTCTCACAAGACCCTGCTCTCCCTGCAGCCTCTCACTCCATGTTCTAGTTCAGAGATGCCCCCGGAGATCCAGCCTCAGGACCCCTCTCCCTCTTGCTGCCGCCGGGTCCCCTAGCAGCCTGCACAGACCTCCACTTCTTTCCTGTCCCTAGTCAAGCAGAATTTCTCTAGCAGAGCTGACCAGGCTGGAGCCTCCCTTGGCTTCAGGTCACAATGGCCACCTGGTGGCCCCTCACTCTGGTCAACAGTTTGACTGATTTTCCTGAGGACAGACAAATCCATGTCCAGCAAAAAAGGGGGTCTGTACTCCAAGTCCTGACTCACTTTCCCCTCCGTCTCTGGTTCCTGATCCCTCAGGATGATTCTTGTTTCCACCCCTGCTCTTTCTGGGGGATCCTCTTCTGAGGTGATTCTGTTCCAGGTGGCACATTCTATCTCTCACTTTCCTCTCCAGCTTCTGGAAGGACCCTGCTTCTCTCAACCACACCGTTACATCTTTACATCTTATCTTTCCCTCAACCCATGGGGCCTCAGCTGTGCTCAGCGGCTGCCCCCCCCCCCCCCCACTTTTCTGCCAGCTTTGGTCGCTCAGGCCTCCTTTCCTTTGCAGGGAGCCATGGGCATGAACCCACACCCAGAAGTGGGACAAGGCCCTCACTTGGAGCTGGGCAGGCAGGGTCCCCACCTCAGGGAGCTTCTGGCTAGAATCACTTGTGGGCCACCCAGCCAGGGTATCCTTTTTTTTTTTAAAGATTTTATTTATTTATCTGAGAGAGAGAATGGGAGACAGAGAGCATGAGAGGGGGAGGGTCAGAGGGAGAAGCAGACTCCCCGCCGAGCAGGGAGCCCGATGCGGGACTCGATCCCGGGACTCCAGGATCATGACCTGAGCCGAAGGCAGTTGCTTAACCAACTGAGCCACCCAGGCGCCCCCAGCCAGGGTATCCTTGACAGACCCCTACCCCCAATCTGTACAAGGTACAAAGCCAGGATTGGCTGACTTATCCTCTGGGAAAGCCTCTGCAAACTGTGAAGTACTACACTGTTTTCTCTGTGAGGGACAAAGAGCCGCTGGGCCTGGCATTATGCTCCTTCCACCAACATCACATTTGCAATCTGACCCTCCATTCCCCTTTCTACCCTCCTTCCCGCGGATATTCTCCTTGAAAGGACTGGATGTTGCAAGTTTGTGGGAGCGTGCGCGTGCGCGCACGCACCCGGGACTGTCTCCTTGGAAACCCGGGCTGAGGTTCCGGGGGCACAGTGCCATTGTCGGTGGCTACCCATGCCCGCAGTGCTGACCAGAGGAGGGGCTGAATGATAGGCCGCATCCCAGTGGGACTTGCTAGGGCAGAGGCAGGGGAGCACAGGAAGGGCCTGGCCGTCCTCCCCTCGGAGGACTCAGGTAAGCGGGCCAAGAGCTAGACTCAGTGCGGCCTGGGCTGTCCTGAGCTTGGCCTCGGGAAAAGTCCATGTGGTTGCCTCCACTCCCAGCCTGGCGGAACCAGAGAGAAATGGAGAAATTGTGAAGTTTGCTTTCAGGGAAAAGGAGGGGGAGGGGGGACTTCACCGTTACTGGGCACGTTAGCTCCTTTAATCCTACCACTTCTAAATGGTGAGGAAATGCACTCAGAGGGATCAGCTCCCCTCGGGGCCAGTGTGTGGACCAGCCTCTCTTCTTGGCTCCCCCGCTAGCGCCTCAGAGCCTTCTTTCCTATTTGTTCCCCACCATCACCGATCGATCCGAGCAATGTGATCAAGTCATGCCTATCGCGTGCCAGAAACTGACAGTCGTGTCCAGGGGTGGCCCTTGCCGATGGTTTTGCATCTCTACGAGCCTGACCCAAGGCTAGGCTGCCACGGGAATGAATCCTAATTCTAAGAGCCACCTTTCCTGAGTGTGAGCTTTTTGGTTACCATTTGTGAAGCGGCTTTGCAAGGGAGGTATGATTATCCTTTCCACGATGAGGAGACAGATGCTCAGGAAAGGGAAGGCCACATACTTATCAAGGCTTCCAACCCAGCTCTGCCCGTGGCCAGGCTCCTCCTTTCCCCAGGACCTTTTCAGTCATCCAATCGCCTAGTGAGTGTTTGCTACACTTCCGGCCCCGGGGGGTGAATGACCCAAACACTGCCCCCTCGCCTGTGATTGTATTCCAGTGGGGAGAGACTGACAGCAGTGAGGAGGGTCAGGGCCAGCCTCTCCGAGGGGGTGACATGGGAGCAGAGGCCCAGAAAGTGAGGGAGAGTGAGCAACACAGAGAACTTTCAGGCTGAGGGAACAGCACCTGCAAAGGCCCTTTCCTGGGTCAGGAAAGACACGTATTTGAGGAATAAAAGCCACTGTGGCTGCCGAAGGTGAGCAAGGGAGGGAGAGAAGGAAGAGGTGCGGTTGGAGAGACAGACCCGCAGAGGGGAGAACCTGCAGGGCCTTGAAGATCCTAAAGAAGAGTGAAGCTGTCCTATCCCTGCCCCCCACCCCACTATGCAATTAGGCTGAGTTAACTTCAACTGAGCACTTGCTAGGTGCCAAGTGCTGTTCTCAGCAGCGTGCCTGAATTGTTTACTTTTGACATTCAGGCACAGAGAGGTTAAGTAACTTGCCCAAGGTCACACAGTTAGGGAAGTAGTCAAAGCGGGAATTAAACCCTGATGGTCTACTCCAGAGCCCACACCCTACCACTGCACCATCAATGCAGATTTTACTGGAGAAACCGTGGTTGTCAGTGGCTGTTGAGACGTGGCAGAGGCTGGAGGTGATGGCTTCTCTGGAAATGGCACTCCCGGGGCAGCTCTCCGTCTGTAATCTGAACCCTGGGAGTGGACAAGAGGCAAGCCAAACAGGAAACTCATATTGAAGAGATGGGCAAGAGTTAGTGAAGAGCCTCCACCCACCACTTCTCCTCTAGAACACACTGATACCAAGGTACAAGCCACAGCCCAGAACCATGCAGCCACAGGTATGCGAGTTGTGGGCCAGGCTTGTGCTGGGGGACTTGCCATTAAGGATGGCTCACGTTTGTTATTCCAGGTTCCACCATGAATCAACACAATGACTGTTATTTAATGTTAATAATGTTCCAAATGTATAGGACTTGGCTCTGAAAGATTTTGTCAACCTTCCTACCAGCCCTGCCAACAAAGCGAGCCAACAAATATTTACGGAGTTACTACCCTGAACCAAGTTTTGTGCTCTCCTGCATTGGGTACTGGCAAAGCCCATAGATAACTGGGCTTTGTGAGAGCTCAATGGAAGCCTTCTCATTGTCCTGTTCTTACACACACACTATGCTGAGTAAAGTCAGAAGATTGGAAGAGGTGCTGTCCTACTGGATGCTGACTATGTGGCCAAATGGATCTTTGTGGGGGTATCTGGCCAAAGGCTCCCGTGCTGGAGTTACAGCTCCTCTGAAATGCAAATTTAAATAATAATACTCTGAATCAGCATTGTGGCTTAATGAAAGGCACTTGTTCTGCATATGCTCAATTAAGTTGGGGTTTTTTTAGTAAGTTTTTTTTTAAAAAAGGCTCCAAGCCCAGTGTGGAGCTCAATGAGGGGCTTGAACTCATGACCTTGAGATCAAGACCTGAGCTGAGACCAAGTCTGACTGACGCTTAACCGACTGAACCACCCAGGCACCCCTCAATTATGTTTTTAATTTGGGTTGGTTAGCAGGTTTCTGAAGCACTAAAGAGAATTCAGAGCCAGTCTAGCTCTGGAAAATGGAATATTTCACATCCGTGTTCTCTGCTGTAGCTTTGACTCTAGAACCCAGCCTCCCAAAATAATTCTACTCCTGACCCAACAAAACCTGAATGAAGGGGAAGGGTAGTGGCCCACCCACTCCATGACATACACTGTTCAGGTGGTCACTTGAGATTGCTTCTCACATATTATCCTCCTAACCGCTCTGTGAGGTAAGCATATCCACCTCGGTTTCTGAGTGACAAACAGGAGGCTTAGGAGAAGTCATTTGCCCAAGGCCAGGGGGCTAGTCAGCAGCTGAGGGGAGGAGACCCCACCCATGCCTGCCCCCCACAACCATGTTTCCCTCAAAAAGTCACTGCGTTGAAACGCTACCACTAAGAACACTGTGGTACCACTTCATACCTTTAAAGTCTTAACCATGTAATGACATGTTCTTTTTGTGGAGTTCTTTTCTTCGTAGGGCTCACATACACTATGGAAATCAGCTAATTCTCACAACATCTTTTCCTCCACTATGGGAAGGGGTGAGGCCACGCTGTTATTCCCACTTTATTGATAGGAGACGGGGTAGACAGAGGCTGCCACGGTTCTTCTCTGGTCAGCTAGAGAAGGAAGCCCAGAATGTAATGGCTCTCACCCCGCCTCCAGGGTGGTGCTGTTGAATGCTGCCAGTCCACAACGTAGCTAACCTCCTAGCTTACAAGCAAGCACGAGAGAGGACATGTTTGTAATGTTCCTGCAGTGTTTGTGACACACCATTTACCCTGTGGTTATCCAGGAGAAAAGAAAAAAAAAAAAAAAAAAAAACCCTTTCTGGGGAGTGTCAGGACACGAAAAGAGATTAGAATCAAAACTGAGTTTTATTATTTTTTTTTTTTTTTTTGAGTTTTATTTTTTTAAAGATTTATTTATTTGAGAGAGACAGAACACAAGCAGGTGGAGGGACAGAGGGAGAAGGAGAAACAGACTCCCCTCTTGAGCAAGGAACCTGATGCAGGGCTCAATCCCAGGACCCCTGGATCATGGCCTGAGTCGAAGGCAGACACTTAACCGACTGAGCCATCCAGGCGCCCCTCAAAGCTGAGTTGTTTTTTTTTTTTTTTTAAGATTTTATTTATTTATTTGAGAGAGAGAGAATGAGACATAGAGAGCACGAGAGGGAAGAGGGTCAGAGGGAGAAGCAGACTCCCCGCTGAGCAGGGAGCCCGATGTGGGACTCGATCCTGGGACTCCAGGATCACGACCCGAGCTGAAGGCAGTTGCTTAACCAACTGAGCCACCCAGGCGCCCAAAGCTGAGTTTTAAAGTCCCAACCTGCTTGTCTTGCTCCTCACAAGTGTCCCTTGCCTGTTAGTTTAGTTGCTCCGGGCTGGGTGGTAAATGGAGTTGGCATTATGCCTTTTGGATAACTAGCTTACAAAGAAGTCTGAATCTTTACTCCTTCCTACTACACCCACCCTTGTTATAAACAAATGTTTTAACTTTCCACTGTTAAATTATTGCAAATCCTCCTCTAATACCTTGAAAATTGTTTTCCCCTTCAATAATGTCACATTAGCCATGAAAATAGACATTTAATTCTAATGCAGCAAGTCTCTCCATGGCCAAACCAGCCATTTTTGAAAAAGCTTCCTGCCAGTTTCCTTGGACTACTCCGAAATTTGTTTCTGAAAACCTCTAGGTCCGTTTCTCCTAAAGATATCTTTTTGGTTTTTTTTTAAGATTTTATTTTTAAGTACATCCAATGTGGTGCTCAAACTCACAACCCTAAGATCAAGAGTCCCATGCTCCACCAACTGAGCCAGCCAGGCACCCCCTAAAGATATCTTTGTTTAGCCATATACATAATTCCCACCAATAAGTTCACAATGCAACAGATTTTCTGTGCACAATTTAGTATTTCTACCAAACAGAGAATCGGCATACACCACGAGTTGTATGCAGATCTGTACCCCTGAGTTTTAGTAAAATTATGAAAACTACCATTTGTTGATCTGTACCCATGAGTTTTAGTAAAAATTACGAAAACTACCATTTGTTGCCGGTTTACAATTGTGCAGTGCATTGGCTTATGGAAACCTCAAAGGTAGACTCTGTCCTACCTCCCTTTGACACACCAGGAAAGGAGGCCTGGAGATGTGAAGCAATTGGCTGGAGGTATGAGCCAGAACGTAACCCAAGTGTAATGGGTGCAGCAGTAGGTACTTGAATTTGGAGTCAGATGCCATCAGCCTGTCCCAGCCATCTCCCAGAATCCCTTCAAACCTCTTGCTTTCCAGGCCTGCTTAGGGGCCCGACTTCTTTTTCCTCAACTCCCAGCAAAATTCTGATTGCATCTGCGGGACAGCTTTCAGCTAGGCGGGTGTTGGCGGTCACGCACCTACCCCATGCACCAAGGACTGCACTCTACCATTCCCAGTCTGACTACTGGAAGGCCCAGGCTCGTCGGTGAGAAACCAGATAAACAGGCCAAAGCCCCCGCCCCCACCCAGGAAGTTTAGACAGGGAGAGTCTAGTACTGTTTGGGTGCAAAGCAGAGTGTGATTTGTGCTCTAATGAGGTACAAAGTTCTGGGCCCCGTTTGGGATTAGCTTCCTCTACCGTCCCCACATTTGTGTACCCTCTCACATTTTACACTTTCACAGGTTTCCTGAGGCATTCCCAGGGAGTATTTGTGTTTTAAGAGGACGTTCGCCCACAAAGTGTGTAATCGGTACTCTGTGTAAAGGAATCTTGTTTTGTTTCGTTTTTCCTTAGGAAAAGGAAGGGAAAGTCCTAGAGAGGAACAGAATTGCAGAGCCGTTTAGGAGTTTACAGATTAGCCCAACCCCTTCATTTTATGGATGAGGAAGCAGGCGCAAGTGAAGCCACTGGACTTTCCCAAGGTCGTAAGCTAGTAAGTGGGAGGACGGAAGCATGTACCCGGGCCCTGGCGCAGGGCCGGCCCTTTCTCTCCACCCGCGGGCCTCAAGAATGCGCCCTCCACGCTTGTGTTTATCTGGCTGCCACACCCGCGCCAGAAACCGGGAACAGTGGGGAACCTGACACCCCCGTCCCGCCAAACCGCCCCCCCCCCCCCCCCCCCCCGGCAGGAGCGGCCAAGCTAGCTCGGGCCAACCCAACGGGTAGGGCAGGTCGCCGTCTGCGGCCCTGCCCTCAGCCAACCTCTGCGTCGCGGGTGCGCGCTGGGTTTTGCGTTCCTGTCCCACGACCCCGGGCAGAGTCCCCGGAACAAAAAGGCCCACCCCTCCCCTCCCCGCCGCAGCCTCGCACGTGCTACGCCTCGTGCACCGCCCCGGGCCCCGCCCCCGCCCTCCATTGGCTGCACCGCGCCTTCCTCCTCTTCCCCCTCCCCCCGCTACCAGACTCGGCTGCGGCTCCACGTGACCCGCGGGGGGAACGGCCGCGGGGCCCGAGCGGGCGATTTGATAGGCTCCCCCGGCCGGCCTCACCACGCCCTGCCCAGCTTCCCTTCGGTGGCGCGTCCGGGAGGTGGAGAGATTGAGATGAGAGGGAAGAGGGAACGCTTGCGGTGGTCTGGGAGGAGGGCGGGGGTTATGAAGAGGGAGGCAAAGGTGAGACCGCAGGTTGAGGGTAAGGGGCTGCGGCCGAAGAGGGCTCATGACACCGACTCCAGCAGGCGCCAATCAGGTGACACAAAGGCGGACGGGGCGGGGCCTCCGGCGTTGCTCCTCACCTGGCCCCACACGTGCCGCGCTAACCCTGGCGTCCTAACCAATCACGGCCCGGAAGGCTGCGCCGGCCCAACTTACAGGGCAGACCAATCCAAAGCCGCGATCCGGGGAAGCTGGCCTGGCCTCATGAATAATTAATATGCCAGAGCCTGTCCGCAGGCGGGGTAGGGATGGAGGGAGGTGGGGGGGTGCTGCTGGGCGCCTGCGCAGTAGCTGCCCGTGTCGGCAGCTGCTGCGGGTCGCACGGCTCCGGCCCATCTCGGGGGGCGGGCGGGGGAGGCGAGGCGCGCGAGCAGAGCGCGGGGCACGATGTCGGACGCGGGCGGCGGGAAGAAGCCGCCTGTGGAGCCGCAGGCGGGGCCGGGCCCGGGCCCGGGGCGCGCAGCTGGGGAGAGGGGCCTGCCGGGCTCCTTCCCACTGGTCCTGAAGAAGCTGATGGAGAACCCCCCGCGGGAGGCGCGCCTCGGTGAGGGGGGGGGTCTGAGCGCGCCTGGGGGCGGGGTTTCTGCAGGGGCGGGGCCGTGCGAGGGCGGGGCCGGGGAGGTCCGAGGTCAGGGTGTAGTTGTCCTGCGGAGGGGCCTGGAGGGCGAGGCAAGGGGTTGGGAAGAGAAGGTTGGGGTGACTGGAGAGAGTCTAGGTCATATGGGGGTTGCGGGGAAGGGGCAGGAGGGAGAGGGTGGGGTGGGGGTCGTGGTGAGGGGGTTCATTCGGGCAGCCTCACGGCGCCCGCGACGTGTAGGGGTTCCTGAGGAGGCCGATGGGGGTCGTAGCTGCCAATTAAAGGACGCTCCAGGGCGCCTTCTCTGGGGATGCCTGCATCAGAATCCTTTGGGATGCTAGTTTAAAATGCTGGTTCCTGGGCCCCACCCTTCGCCCACCGAATCTGCTGCTGCTGGGACAGGAATCCGCATTTGAAGGAGCACCCCCACCTCTGTGATTCCAAAGTGCACCAAAGTTTGAGTAGCCCTGATATATGGTGGCGGATTGTCTTTGTATATGGACTTCCCCACTTCTGGGAGGAGGACCTCTCTTCATCCCTGCGTGTGCGTATCCCCAGCTACTCGGTACACACAGGAGATTTTCTGCTGCTGAGGTGGGGGAGGGGTGTCAGGAGAAGGGATTCGAGGTGCCTTCCCAGGGGGAGGTTGGGGCGAGGCAGGTAGAGGGATGAGGGTCAGAATGAGGCCACTGTGGCACCTTCACCCCGTTGTTTGGGGCTGACCCTAGACTTTGGGGCCACTGTAGCAGGGCTGGGCTGCGCCTTGTTTCCTAGGCCACAAAGGTCCGTGGAGACTGTGTGGAAAGCAGGTTTGGCCCTGTTTTTTGGCCTGAGAACATGAGGTTCAGGGCACAGGAGGAATGCCACCTATTGTGAGGTTTTAGGTGCACTAAGGTATGCTTGCAGTCTGAGATCTTTGAATTTCTAAGAACCATCAGTGCTAGTTCAAGGATTTGGGAAGGAGTAAGCCTTCTGTGAATTACCTGTCTTGAAGAATTAATTTTCTTTTTAAAAAATGCTATTTTTCTTCCTTTCCTGGGTGTGTTCTGAGGTTCCCATCTCTGTGGCTGTCACTGTTGTGTTATAAATAGCTTCAGCACATCAGGTAAGGCCAGGCTCTCCCCTCCTGCTTTGGAACCTCATGTGCCCAGACCCTTTTCTTTGTTTTGAAGGCAGTGCTTTATTCCAGATGTGCGGATGAGACAAGATGCTGGAACAGGTGTACACATCTCTCAAGTTCTTTTTCAAGATTACCAAGTATCAACCATCGATAACAATAATTCTACCTTACATTTGCACAGTGCTTACAAAGCACTTTGACATAATCTTATTTAGTCTTCCATAGCAGTCCTGTAAGATATTATCCCCACTTCCCAGATGAGGAAAGCTGAGGCTCAGAAGGTGAGGATGCTTTCTCAAGGTCACCTAGCTAAGCCTTACAGCTCTCAGCCTGGTCTGGTGCTTTTTACTGTATCATTGGCAACCAGTGATGTCCATCCCTGTGACCTGTGCGATGGGCCTAGTCCTTTATCATCTCTTATAATTAAAACTCTGATTATAATTTATTTAAAAATTATGAAAACACTGATTAAAAATATTCTTGGGGTGCCTGATTGGCTCCGTCAATAGAATATGCAACTCTTGATCTTGGGATCTTGAGTTCAAGCCCCACGTTGGGCATAGAGCTTATTTAAAAATAAATTTAGGGGGGGCGCCTGAGTGGCTCAGTTGGTTAAGCGACTGCCTTCAGCTCAGGTCATGATCCTGGAGTCCCGGGATCGAGTCCCGCATCGGGCTCCCTGCTCAGCAGGAAGTCTGCTTCTCCCTCTGACGCTCCCCCATCTCATGCTCTCTCTGTCTCTATTTCATTCTCTCTCTCAAATAAATAAATAAAATCTTGAAAATAAATAAATAAATAAATAAATTTAGGGGTGCCTGGGTGGTGCAGTCGGTTAAGCGTGTGACTCTTGGTTTCAGCTGAGGTCATGATCTCAGGGTCCTGAGATCGAGCCTGGCATCGGGCTCCCGCTGAGCGTGGCATCTGCTTGAGATTCTTTCTCCCTCTCTCTGCCCCTCCTGCTGGTGCTCTCTTTTTGTCTCTAAAATAAATCTTAATAAATAATAAATAAATAAATTTTTAAAATAAATTAAAAGAATAAAAACTTGAAAAATACATATTTTCATTGCTTACATCAGGTAAAACCTGGAACTTATTGTTCCTTGTCCTTCAGTATGGCTGTTTTTCTGTCTCTTCCCTTTTCCTGCCTCCTTTGAGCCCCATGATCCCACCCAACATGGGTCACAGTCGTTTCTGAACAGAATGTAGAGTCAGGATCTCAGAGGAGGAGAACAGGGAGGCCATCTGGCCCACCCAGCCCACCAGAGCTTGGCTTTCTTACTTCCCATTTGGTTTTAAACCAAAGCTTGGTACAGGGGTGCCTGGGTGGCTCAGTCATTAAGCGTCTGCCTTCAGCTCAGGTCATGATCCCCGGGGTCCTGGGATCGAGCCCCTCATTGGGCTCCCTGCTCAGCGGGGATCCTGCTTCTCCCTTTCCCACTCCCTCTGCTTGTGTTCCCTCTCTCGCTGTCTCTCTGTCAAATAAATAAATAAAATCTTTAAAAACAAAAAAAACAAAGCTTGGTACAGTAGGTAGTTGCAACAATTCAGGTTAGAAGCTATGACCAAATTCTGTTTGTCAAAAGTTGCACCTTTTTAACACACTGGGTGTGTCCATTTTTATTGGACCAACAGGCTGATTTTTGGCTGGCTGTGGTCTAGGAGTCCATGCATGACTGGTTTATTTCCAACATAATCATATTTGATTTCTTTTTTTTACTTCAGAATCCAGAGTTCAAAGTTGTCTCCCTCAGTTTGAAAGCCCATTATGAACTTGTCATGATTTTATCTCCCACTTCCCTGATTAGCCTCCCTGTCACTTTGATTTCCTTCTAACCTTGTCACATTTCTTTCATCCTTTTTTCTTAATTTGCCCTTTCTTGGATACCTACGTGCATAGCTTTTGGGCTGAGACAATTAGGTGGGAACCCGTTCGCACTAATTGATTAGTTTTGCTTTGAATGGGAACGAGCTTTTTTTTTTTTGGAACAGTCTTTTCTTCTTCAGCTCCACCCCCTGTCCTTCCCAGAAAACCTGCCTTCAGTCTTCTCTGCTTAATCAGGGATAGAGGTCTCCTGAAATGGTTGCTCTGAAAAAGGTCCTGAAAAGACAGCTCCAAGCCCTCTCTATCCAATAAACCTAAAGGGAGTCAGTTTGCAAACCCAGCATTTTTCATTCAGTATGCACATTTCCCCTCAGCTTGCTCCTGTAGTGGTCCTTGAGATGTAGAAATGAATCAGACATAGTCCCTGCCCTCAGTGAGCTCACAGCAATAGCGGATGCCTGCTGTGTTCAGGAACCCTACAAGACACTTTCAAATGTTATCTCTAGGGGCACCTGGCTGGCTGAGTCAATGGAGCATGTGAATCTTGATCTCTGGGTTGCCAGTTCGAGCCCCACATTGGGTGTAGAGATGACTTAAAAATAAAAAATCTTAAAAAAATGTGTTATCTTTAATCTCCACCAAAGAGGCTACTTTATCCTTATTTATGGTAGAGTACACTGAGGCTGGGAGAGGTTAAGTAACATGGCTAAAATCACACATCATAGCAAGTGGGTGGCAAAGCTGGGATTCAAGCCCTAGGCTGGGTTCCCGTGGAGAAGTGTGGCTGGAGGGAACAGGACAGGAGAACACGAAAGTTCTTGGTCTGAAGAATCTTAAAATATCCTTTCCTAAAATATTACTAAGATAATCAGAAACTCCATTTCCTCCCTGAAGCCTCTCTCCTGCAGATGCCAGTCCCACAGCCTATTCTGAATTAATCCTGGGACCCCATCAGGCCCCAGAACTTGCGAAGGACATTCTGGGAAGCCCAGGCATGGGTGAGGCCACACTGCCAGCTCTAAAGGAGACCAGTGGGCCTGGGTCAAACAACAGGTTATAACTGGAGAGCAGAGTGGGCTCTTGAAATTGATGGGCTGGATCAGGGCTCAGATGGAGAGGATCAGCCCCGAGAGGTGCACAGCTCACCTCCTGAGATTGAATTACCCTCTTGTGTGGTGTCTCAGCACAGATTTTGTGTCTGCAGATAAAGAAAAAGGGAAGGAAAAGCTGGAGGAAGACGAGGCTGCGGCAGCCAGCACCATGGCCGTCTCAGCCTCCCTCATGCCCCCCATCTGGGACAAGACCATCCCTTACGACGGCGAGTCTTTCCACCTGGAGTACATGGATCTGGATGAGTTCCTGCTGGAGAATGGCATCCCCGCCAGCCCCACCCACCTGGCCCAGAACCTGCTGCTGCCTGTGGCCGAGCTGGAAGGGAAGGAGTCGGCCAGCTCTTCCACGGCATCCCCACCATCCTCCTCCACTGCCGTCTTTCAGCCCTCTGAAACCGCGTCCAGCACAGGTGGGTGCCTGGCCACCCGGCCCATCCAGAGAAGCCCCGTTCCCACTGAGGGCTGCTGAGCCCATACACCCAGTGAGGCCCTTCTCTCAGAGGAGGTCCCGGTGGGCCTGCAGTGTGGAGAAATCCTCTGCACCCCATCCTTGCGCACAGTCCCCAGAGACTGGCGACGAAAATAGCAGCCACATCAGTGCAGCCGGGGCCTTTCTGTGGGTTGGCGTGCTGCAGATGGCTGGGACAGTGGAGTGAGCCCTTCCAGTCTGAGACTTTACAGAATAGAAATCCCGTGCTGCTTTTCCTCAGCACTGCTCTTTCCGTCTGCATGCACTTTGCCACAGCTTATTGGGCAGCTCAGGCAGTAGTAATAATACTACTACTACTAATAATAATAACAACAATACCAGCTAACATTTATTTAGCACTTACTCCATGCCAGGCATTAACACATAATCCTCACGAGAACCTTATGAGATTGATACTCTGATACCTTTCTTACAGGGTGAGGAAACTAGAAGTAACTTGCCCAAGGTCACACAGCTGGTAGGTAGCGGAGGCAGCACTTAAAGCCAGATGCCTGACCCCCCAGCCACGTACTGCTTAGGCACTGGCACGGGGAAGGCGTTCCTGCTTCCAGGACAAGCATCATCTCCGGGACTCCTCCTTTAGCCTCTTGTCCTTTTTCTGTTTTACCTCTTGGGGTGGATGGGTTGGTTTTCATGCCGCTTGGACACGAACCCTTCAGAGGAGGCATGGCCTCTGTCTCAGGGAACCCTACAAGGTTTTTTGCAGGCTCAGTTACAGGCACACAGGCTGATGGCTCCCAGGAAGGATCCCAGGAGCTGGTATGGAACCCAGGGGACCCACCCCCAAGGAATTCTCATGCTTTATTTTTATTTATTATTTAACTTTTTATTATGGAAGCACTTTCAAATACAAAAGTAAGAGACTACTATATGAACCTTCATGTAACCATCACTCACCTTTCATAATTCTTAACTCATAATCAATCTTGTATTCCATAACCTCTTCCAGTCTCTCACCTCATTATTTAAAATCAAATCCTGGGGGCGCCTGGGTGGCTCAGTCAGTTAAGCGTCTGCCTTTGGCTCAGGTCATGATCTCCTGGGATCGAGCCCCACGTCGGGCTCCCTGCTCAGTGGGAAGCTGGCTTCTCCCTCTCCCTCTGCCTCTCCCCACCCCCCCTTGTGCTCTCTCACTCTCTCTCAAATAAATAAAATCTTTAAAATATAAGTAAAATAAAATCCTAGATACTATATCATTTCATCTGTGCATATTTCAGTATGTACGTAAAATGTAAGGGTTCTTTTAAAAAGCATAACAAAAATACCAATTTTACATAAGAAATTGACAACATATCCATCAGCATTCAAATTTCCAAAAAGTTGTCTCAGAAACGTTACTGTTTAGAGGGGCGCCTGGGTGGCTCAGTCGGTTAAGTGTCTGACTCTTGATTTTGGCACGGGTCGTGATCTCAGTGTCATGAGATCAAGCCCCATGTTGGGCTCTGCACTCACTGGGGAGTCTGCTTGAGATTCTTTCTCTGCCCACCCCCGTGCACGCACGCACACACTCTCAAATAAATAATCTTTTTAAAAATGTTACTGTTTTACAGTTTGTTTGAATCAGGATCCAAACAAGATGCACAGATTTCATTTAGTGATGTCTCTTAAATCTTTCGTAATCTGTGGGATCCCCTCTTTTTCTTCTTTGCAATTTATTTGTTGAAGACACTGAGTCGTTGGTCCTGTAGAGTTGTGCACAAGCTAGATTTTTCTGACCATATCCCTACAGTGCCATTTAACATGTTCCTCTGCCCCTTGTTTTTCTCCTGTAAACTGATTCGATCTAGAGGCTTCAGCTGATTCCAGCTGAATTCTTGTTTGAAGGCAGCTCATTTTTGTGCTCATCAGGTTGTGTCCCGGAAGGCTGGGTCCGTGTGGGGGAAGGGGACAGAGCTGGAAATGAGTCCTCATTTTATACCTTAGGCAATCTGGGTGTCATTTGCCTCTGATTTATTGTTGTTGTTTTAAGATTTATTTATTTATTTTAGAGAGAGAGTGTGGGGGCGGGCAGAGGGAGAGGGAAAGAGAGAATATCAAGCAGACTCTGAGCTGAGCATGGAGCCCCAGATGGGGCTTGATTCCACGACCCTGAGATCATGACCTGAGCCAAAACCAAGAGTCAGAAGTTCAACCAACTGAGTCACACAGGCGCCCCATTTTGTTTCTAAGTAAACCTTCTCAATGAAGTTTGGCATACAGAAGTGCCCATTTCACAGCTCGATGAATCTTCACAAAGTGAACCCACCCATGTAACTACCACACAAATCAGGGTATAGAACACTATTGGTATCCCAGAAATGCCTTGTGGCCCCAATTCAGTCATTACTACCCAGAGGTAATCACTATCCTTATTTCCATCACCAAAGAAGCATGGGATGGTATGTTGTATATATGTGTATATTATGTATTATGTTTGTTTTGCCTATTATAATTATGTTTATAGTCTGACATTTATAGGTGCCTGTAGCTAGCATTATAATACACATATAAATTATGGGGGCATCAGAATCTCTTTACACTAACAAAATATATCTACAAAACATACTTATGGAATACTCCTGTGGCAGAAGAAAACCACAATGCAGGTAAAGTTTTATATTGAAGAATTGTACACATGGTAGAATTGAAAGGAGAATTCCCTCTCTTTAATTTTTCAGTTCCTTCTGTTGAAAGACATAAGTAGTATGTATGCTCTGTCTAGCTGCCTTTCCTCAAATTTGTGAGGAAATTTATGTCGTACCTATAGCAGTTTTCTCATTCTCATTGCTTGAGTGATTCCATTGTATGATCATACCACGTTTATCCATTCTATGGTTGATGGGCGTTTGAGGCATTTCTAGTTTTAGGTTATGCACAGCCCTGCTATGGTCATTTACATGCGTGTCTTTTGGTGCTTACATCTGTGCGTTTCTATGGGGTTGGGTCATCAGACACGTATACATTCAGGCTTTGTAGGTTCCGCCACACAATGTAGAAAGTGTTTGCAGCCGTGGCTGCCCGTCCCAGCAGGGTGCGGGAGTCCTAGTTGTCGGGCTTTGGCACCCTGGCTGTTTGTCTCACGGGTGTAGGGTTTGGCAGCTGCGGTGCTCCCACAGTTACCACATGGGTCCCTGGTCATTCACTCTCCTGGTGTTCAGCCCTTTTAGTAATTAACCCCCCCTAATAGGATCCACTGAGTTTATGTGCACGATCCGGTGAAACCTATTATGTCACCCCTCTGCTCAGAACCCTCCAGGAGCTTCTCCATCTCAGGGAAAAAGTCAAAGTCACTGGCACTATTGACATTTGGACCAGATCATTTTTTTGCTGGGGTGGAGGGAGGGACTGTCCTGTGCATTACAGGATGTTTAGCAGCATTCCTGGTTTCTACCCACGAATGCCAGCAGAACCCCCGCTTCCCTGTGTGGTCACATGTCTCCTGTGGGACAGAATCACCCCCTGTTGAAAACCACTGCTTTCTGGGGATTAAAAGCACTGTATTTTATGTTCTCGACCTGTCCTATTACTCTCTCCTCCCATCCTTCCCCTTCAGCTACATTGGGGCTGCCTCTCTGTTTCTTGCAGACCACTGCCTGCCTGTGCACATCCTGCTGCACTTGATGTTCACTCTGAAATGTTCTCCTCCCAAATAGCCACACGGCATCCAACACTCTTGTAGATATTTTTAATTTATCTTGTGTAATGTCAGCCTTCCCCCGCTAGAATAACATTCCACGAAGGCAATGATTTTTACTTGTTTTGTGCACTTTTGTCTTTGCAAGGACAGTTTCTGGCATATGGTAGATATTTGACAAATACCTGTTGACCGAATATTTTGTGTACTCCTATCAGTAGCATTGAATGAGTAGGCCAAAGATATGTTGATTTGTTTTTTATAACTTATCTCTAGTAATGCACAACCTTTGAATTCTGAAAGTGCCTTTAATCCAATGTCCACTACAAAGCCGGAAAGGGGTGGCAAAGAACAAGGATTCAGAGTCAGCCAGACCCAGACTCAAATTGTAGTTCGGTCCCTTACCATTTGTGTGACCCTGGGACAACCAGGTTGTGTCTCTGAGCCTCAGTTTCTTCATCTGTAAAATAAAGTTAACACCTGTCTGCCTTTGAGAGTTGTCCCGAGACTGAATGAGCACATTGACTGATCTGCCTCAACGGATTCAAAAATGGAAGCCATTTCGTTGTTCAGTCTGTGTCCCTAGCCCATAATAGTTCACAGAGAAATTCAGCTGTTTCTCATTATTTGAGAACTTGAAACTGCAGGAAGTTAAGGGGGTATAATGATTTAATGTTTTGCTTAACATTTCTGGGGGGAAAAAAACAATCGGAAAATCCTGTCTTTCTCGAGAGCCTCTGTTTGCTTTTGAGCATTTTGTTCCTACAGGAAAGAATTCTTTCCATATTTGTGTTCTTGAGTTGAATCACTTATGCCAGCCTGGAGGCTGATGCTGTTGTGGTTTTTCTTCCCTGCAAGTGGCAGAGGCTGGTGCAACCTTGAGATTCAAGCAGGTGTCTGGGTGTGGGACGTGAGTCTTTGCTGTCCAGGGGGCTGCTTCAGGACCACCTGCCTCTGTGTCTTTCAGAGTCCTCCCTAGAAAAGGAGAGGGAGACACCCAGTCCCATTGACCCCAACTGTGTGGAGGTGGATGTGAACTTCAATCCTGACCCTGCTGACCTGGTCCTCTCCAGTGTCCCTGGCGGGGAGCTCTTCAACCCTCGGAAGCACAAGTTTGCAGAGGAGGACCTGAAGCCCCAGCCCATGATCAAAAAGGCCAAGAAGGTCTTTGTCCCCGATGAGCAGAAGGTAACCTGATATCTGTTATGAATGAAGGTTCAAGAGCTGAGGGGCTGTGCTTCCTCCCATTCGATTTTATGTGGAGGACCCTCTCTCCTTGTGGACACTGTTTAGAAAGGCATGAGTTCAGAGCACAGAGCCATATCCTGCAGCAGTTGGTAGAAAGAAGGGGAGTCAGGTAACATTTGGCCCCAGTGTGACTCCCTGTAGCTTCTGTCTTTTCTTACCGGCCGCCACCGTGGTGATGTTCCCACTTCCCTGGCTTTGGCCCAGCCTTCGGGCAAGAGCTCACTAGGCCACAGGAACTGGGGTTGAACAAGCCCTTGCTTTGAAGGACAAAAGATAGTTGTAAGTTGCCATCCCCAGGGAGGAGCAAGCAGCTTTCAAGCTGATGCTTTTGTAGGAACTCGGAGAGTGGGAGGGAGAGGAGGATTTTGTAGTCTTTCCATCCTTTCTTATGAAAAACTCAAAGGAACCTATTTCATCCAAGCTTTAGAATTGGGCAGACCTGGGTTCAAACTCCACTTTGCCACCTAGAGCTCGCCGGGCCTCAGATGCCTCATCCGTAGAGCGGGAATAACTATTCCCACCTCTCAGGAGGTTTCTGAGGCTTCAGTAACCGTGACAGTGAAGATGGGAGACATTTGTGTGGTCCTTACCATATGCTGGGCACTGTCATAGGCCCCTTGTACACGGTAACTCATTTATTCCCCAGACGGCTCTGTGCTGGAGTCACTGTTACTATCCCACATCATGAAGATGAGGGACAGGAGACAGTTGAGAGGCTAAGGGGCTCACACGGTTCCACCGCCAGGAAGTGGCAGAGCTAAGATTTAAACTCCGGGAGCTGGACGCAGGGTACAGGCCCTTAGCCACGACCAAAATGCCGAAGTGAGGCAAGGGGTGGACAGTGCTTTCTCTTGAAGTAGCCCAGAGCCGGTAATCAGCAAAACCCCCTCCCTCCACCGCACATCCCAACCAAGGACTTTGTTTCTGATTCCACCTTCCTGGGGAAAGGTTAGGGCCCCTCGGTGTCCTTGGCACATGCAGCTCCTTCCCTGGGGTCCAAGCTTTTGGCTGGTTGCACCAGATGAGTTTTAAGAGGAATCTGGGGTGCTGGGTGCTGGTAGGAGGGGAAAGGTTGGGTTCCCTCATGGGGGAAGAGGAGAGACCCACAGAGGACACTTCCCCACAGGACGAAAAGTACTGGACGAGACGCAAGAAGAACAACGTAGCGGCCAAACGGTCCCGGGATGCCCGGCGCCTGAAGGAGAACCAGATCACCATCCGGGCAGCCTTCCTGGAGAAGGAGAACACGGCGCTGCGGACGGAGGTGGCTGAGCTGCGCAAGGAGGTGGGCAAGTGCAAGACCATCGTGTCCAAGTATGAGACCAAGTACGGGCCCTTGTAACCCGTGCCCCCGCTCGGGCAGCACTGCCTGCACCTCAGACCTCTGCCTGGGGGCTCCCTGAAACCCCACGCACGCGTGGAGACTTATGACTCGTCACGGTCGAATGGTGGCACACCTGCTCCAGGAGCGTTCACGTTCAAGCTTCATTATCACATGGCCAGCGCACGTGGCGACTTCTCTGGGGGGCCGGCCTCCTCACCAGTGGGGGTGCGAGAGAATCTACGTAGACGGGTGAATCAGCCTTAGTTTCGATCCTTGGGTGTCCCAGTTGAATCGGAAGGGGACCTCTGGGGTACAGAGCTCCTTTCACAGGGGGCTCAGGCTTCCCTGACTCTCCCCTGGTCTCCGGCCTGGGCCATCGAGCCTGTCTGCACAGAACGAGTCATGATCCTTGTTGCCCGATGTCTTCTCAGGTAGCGGGGCGCATTTCCAGGTGGGGCGTGTCTGTCACCCACCTCACCCTCCCCAGAAAGTCTTCAAGAGACACATCCGTTCCCATCTCCCTCAGAGGTAGAAAGACAAAGCAGCTCCTCCAGAGGGGGCCAGGCCACAGGAGCAGGGTCTCTGCACAGCCTGGGATGGGGTGTGGGTCTGGGGCCTGCAGCCAAAGTGCACCCAGCTGTTCTTCGCTCCCACACCCCTTTGCTCCTGTGGCTCTGAGGCCTGGAAGCCAGGGAGGAGGCCCTGGTGAGGGGCTCTCCCCATGTTTCATCTGCTTCGGAGGAGGGACTCCCAGGGCGGCTGGTCTCCCGAGTCTTGACCACAGTGCAGAGGGAGGCCTTTTCATCTCCTCTTCTCCAGGCCACTCGTGGAGGCCCCCTGAAACTTCTTTGTCCCACCACACTGGGCCTTGGAGCCTGCTCTTTCTTTTCACCCAGTGATCATGCTCAGACCTTGGATTTAAAAGGAACCCCCCCCCCCACTCGCCTAGGAAGCTTAACTTCCTGGAGCCAGGATGCCCCATCGCATGGTGTTTAGAAAACCGGCCTCCACGGCCCCATACACTGTGGGTGGAGAACTGGGGCACGTTTCCCAAGAAGTTCCCCTGTTTTCTTGCTCTGCTCTCCAGTGTGGGCCAGGCTAGAGTCCACTTTCCCTAAAAACAGAAGAGGGCTTCCTAATTCTTGCTTCAGGATCCCTCCCCCATGCGAGCTGCCCGGAGTGTCAGCCCGCAGGACCCGGTGAGGGATTGCAGGGGTCACAGCTCAGCTCTTGGGCCATTCACTCGGGCTAGGGGCCCCTCCGTCTGCGTCCCCAGGAGACACCAGCCGCCCACATGAGCCAAGCTGTCGTGTGGAGGGCAGAGGTCCTCGCAGCTGTGGCTCCAGTCCCTCCCAGCTGCTCCTTCCTCTTGTGTCGGCGGACTCCGTCGTCCTTTGGCTGTACCTGGAAGATTCGTTGAGGAAAGCCGTGGAAGCCTCTGCTCACTGTGGTCAGCTGGGGCACCTGGAGATGGGTGTATTTATTTGCTCAGGGCGGGTAGCCTGTGGTAAAGAGGGGTCAGAGGCGACAGGCGCACTTTGTTGTGCTTACCACTGGCTTTATTTAAAGTGGTGGCTCCGAGTCCCGGGCCCTGACCCTGAAAGACTTTTCACAGCAGATGTTAAGACCGGGGGAAACCATGCACTGGCCATGGACCACACCCCAGGGGAATGCCACAGCCCTCCAGGGACCTGCACACCTGCCCCTCCGGGTATTTGACAAGGGTCCCTGAGGCCAAGGGAGGCGACCCCCTCCCTCCTGATTTTGACTTTGTGGTTCTATAAAACCGTGTTCACTCTCACTCTCTTACAACCACAACAGGGCCGTTGCATCCGGCATGTCAGTGTCCTGCCCTGGGCAGCTCGCCCGCCCGGACACTCTCTGTCTGGTCTGGCTACCCACCAAGAGGGCAGTTCTCATTTTGTAATTGGGAGAAGAGCCTCCAGCTTAAACGCTCTTCATTTTCTTTGGTGAGAAAGTATACGGTTTATGTTGTGTTTTGTTTTGTTTTAAGGATGGACATTTAATCTCTGGTTGGTGTCCATGTTCCCCCCGCAGCGGGTGGAATGATGGCTGATGTCTCTCCTCTCTGTCTCACCTTCTGCCTGCTCGGTGCCCTCCTTTTCCTCCCCACTGGGCAGTGGGTGTCTGGTTCCTTCCCAAAGTGCTTACTTGGAAAGAGTGTGGCCGCTGGCCTCTTTCAGAAGAGCTCCTTTGAGCCAGGAGCCTGGCAGGGACAGGAAGGGGAGGGGTCCATGGAAGGTTGACATTTTGGGGAAGAGGAGCGCTCAGGTAAAGCGTGTCTCCTTCCCAGGCCTAAGAAACGGGTGCTTGGAGCAGGAGAGGGCTGCTGCCTGCTCAGTATCTGTCAGGAATTGGGAGTCTCCTTGACTCCCTCCTTGGGGCCGACAGCCAAAGAGTGCAGCTCCTGGGCTCAGATCTTTGACATCTAAGGAGCACTGGAGGCTAGGGAAGCCAGCATAAATGGCTTCCTGTCAGTTTATGATCGCTTGGGAAGCACATGCCTTCCTAAGCTCCCTGTCTTCAGCTTCGTGGCAGCCTCATTGCAACCTCAGAACAGACAAATCATGAATGAGCTAGAATGTTGAAAGAATATACATGTAATAAATGTATATCTAGAAATAGAAATACATATATTTAGAGAGAGCTTTCATGATGGCTAGCACCTTGTGGAGGACCTGGGTAACTCTTACCCTTGGCCAAAGGAAGGGGTTTGCCTGTCCGGGTCCTGAGGTTGGGGAGAGCACTGGGCAGTGACCCTTGACTCTGGATAAGCATCGCCCTGCTGAGGGGGACTGCTGGGGCCCTGGGCAGGCAGCTCATACAGTCCTCCAGCCTGAGGTGGGGTGGCAGGCCTGGGAACCAGCAGAGGAGGGCCCCTTTGTGCTGGGCAGCTCTCCATCCACGGCCCTGGGAGCTCTGCTCCCCGTAACACAAAGGGCCAGGAACCCCTGGTTTTTGTGGCAAAGCCCCACCCCAGAGCTCCTTTAACATCTGTTAATTAAGTGCAATAAATTTTTCTAGAAAATGGCAAAGATGACTTCCAGGTGGATATTGCTATCTTACGGTGTTGGGGATGCCAGAACACCACTTGGTTTTATTTTTCTAAGTGCATGTGATAGAGTGTGTGGGGCTCTGCGTCCTCCCCTGGGAGCCGGCATTCCAGCGGGCCCCTCTCCCCTTTACCCTTGCTGGGTGAAGGAGGCAAGGAGGAAACCCCTTCTGCCCAGCGGGAGAGGGCAGAAGCAGACCGTAGCCCGTTGGCCTTATGTGCGTGTGTGCGTGCGAATGTGTCGCTGCTGGTAGGCTGGAGTGATGTGGCAGGGAGGGAAGCCGGGAATGTGTCCTTTTCCAAACAAAATTAAATATTTTGAGATGAGAATTGTGGGACTGTCTTTTTTGTCCTCCTCCCCTCTTCCCACGTTTCCTCTGTGTGTGTCCCAAGCACCCCTGCATCACCAGCTGGGTAGTTTTGGCTACTCTGTGCCTCAGTTTCCTTATCCGTCTGCTGGGAGTAATTCTGCCTGCTTACCTCACAGTGTATTGAGGAAGGACAGATGTCAGATCCAAAGTAGCTGGAACACGGAAAAGTGCGGTACAAAGGCTAGAAAGACCGGGAACTGCTCAGGAAAAGAGTTCCCAAACAGGGGACCCTGGACGGCAACTATGCAAAAAGGAGAAAGTACAAAGACTAAGAGTGGGGTCCTGGGGGTGGGAATCCCGGGCTTTTCCTTTTCTCCTTTGGCTGAGTTTTCTGTCTGTGGCCAGGAAACTCCCCCACAATTAGAAGATACATTTATGCACAAGGATGCAGCCACCTGCAGGGCGCCCCCAGGTCCCCTGCTCAGGGCTGGCCCGGGGACCCCGGGGGCTTTCATCAGAGGTGGGGGCAGAATAGGGTGCACCAGCCTTGGCAGAGCACAGGCTGCAGATCCGCCGCCTCCTCCCCCACCCGCACGGTGTCTTCCTCCTTCTCCCTCTGCTCCCTCGGTGTGCGGAGCTGGTGGGGCCAGCAGCCCTGTTGACAACCAAGCCTGTCCTGTCCTGCCTCCCCATGCCACATGTCCTCAGTGCTCAGGGTCCCTGTGGCTTGAGGGACCAGGAACCGTCCCTAATTTTGTTTCAAAGGGGAAAAGCACTCATTTAGAGTTTGCACACGGGCTGGCAAAGTGGGCTTCTAAAAATGGTCATCTTACAGAGTACCAGGCTGGCTCCGTCGGTGGAGCATGTGATTCTTGATCTCAGGGTTGTGAGATGAAGCCCCACTTTGGGTGTGGAGCCTACTTAAAGGTTTTTTTTTTAAATTTTAAGGCTATTTTACAAATAAACGGGCTCAGACAAGCAGTGATATGCCCCAAATAACAGCAGCAGAGCTGAAATTCAAACCCAGAGTGGGTTTCAGATTTTCAAGTTCAAGTTCAAGTTCCCTGACAGTAAAGGCAGGCGGACTGTTCTTGGCCCTGGGGTCAGGGCAGTGCCACATATTCTCTTCTAACCAGCTGCACCCTTGGGTCTTCCCACCTCCCCACAGCTCACAGAGGTCTTCCAGCCCAGCCTGCCGCTCATTCGAGCTCCCAGGATCTTGAGTACCTTCCGCATCCTCGGCCTGGGCTGTGTGCTTTGAGATATTATCTGACTTGAATTTCACTGGGCTGGAGGGGAGATGTTAACCCCATCGTACGATGGGGAAATCAAAGTTTAGAGAAGCTTCATTCAGCAAATATTTATTGTCGATTCTGTGTCAGCCGTGCCTCCTGTCCTCCCAATCTGCTAGGAAAGACAAACATTCCGCAGACAAAAATAGAGAATGATGGATTGTACTAAGTCATGTGACTGAAAAGACGGGGGAACTGGGAGAGAGACAAGCGGAGGGGTCAGGGAAGACCTGTCTGCAGGCGGCATTTAAGCTGAGACCTAAAGAGTGAATGGATATGACTTGCCCTTAAGGCTCACACACAAGCTGGGCTCAGAGCTGAGTCCTCCAGGTGGCTTGTGACCTCCGTCCACATGCCTCAGTTCCCCGGGCAAACATGGCCTATCCCTCTGGCCAGAGAGGTGAGGCACCAGGAGAGCAGTTATGAGAGGACCCAGCGTGAGTGGAACCTTGACACAACACCTTCTTGTCACTGAGGTTGGGACTAGGACCCCAAGGAGCCAGGGAAAGCAGAGGTAACTTGAACAGAGCCTTTGGCCCTGTGGTCGAATCTTTAGGCAAAGGCTTTGTGTTGGCCCTACCCCACCCTCTAAGCCCCCCGGGGTCTCCAGCCAGCTGCTACATGGTTACTAGCCCTAGGCCCTGTTGATTGGTCAAGGAGTGAACATGTGACTAAACTGGGCCTATAAGGTCCTTCCCTGAAATTTGTCAACTTGAGGTCTGTTTCTCCGTGGAGGTGACCTGCTCTAACCCACTGCATTTTCTACTCTGCATACAGATGCTCCCACCCAAAGCAGAATTTTGTGCAGCCATGGGAACCTAGGGGATTCGGGCTCAAAATATGTCTAAGCTACAAGATCTTTGTCGAGGCTGTGGCAGGTAAGAACACAGGCTTTGGAGTTCATCCTGGGTTCAAACCTTGCCTCCATCACCAATCTAAGCTGTGATTTGGGCAAGTCTGGGCTTCTGGGGTTTTTTTTTTATCTTAGAATGGGACACCAGCTTGCCAGGCTCCGGGGATGGGGTAGGTGCTCAGCACTTGGCTGATGCACTGAGGTCATGGTGTAGAAGGTGCTGCACAGAGATGGGCCCCCCACAGGCCTAGCAGCTGGATGGTGTGGGATGCAGCCAGGCTCAGACCAGCTGTGCAGCCTGAAGTGAGTTACTCCACCTCCCGGAGTGATTTCTCTCTCCGTACAAGGTGAACGTGTTACACTGATCACGTGTGAGTGCCTAACGCAATGCCCCTCTCCCTCCTACATCTCTGGAGGACAAACTTCCAAAGCTGGATACGTGCCTCCTTCCTTGACTACCCAGCTCCCAGCCGGCCCTCACACACCTCCCCGAGGCTGTGCCAGGCCGGCCCAGCTAGCGGCTCCTGACGTCAGCTGCTAATCCGGGCAAGCTGCCAGCCAGAGATAGGGGTGAGCGGCAGAGGAAATCAGAAACAGGTTTGAAGGTGGGTCCCCGGTCCCCGGCCCCCGGCCAACCCTTCCTGTGCTCTCATCAGCTTCTTCAGCAAGCCCTCCCGACCCCACGAGCTGATGCCTGGACGTGGTAGAGCAGGGGTCTCTGGCTGTGAGCCACTGCTTCCCTGCAGTGACAGCTGGGGCCCTGAGGTGCGCTGTGCTCGGCCTCCCCCAGCTCTGAGGCTGCAGGTGTCTCCAAGCTGGGTGGGGGGCGTCCGCTCTGGCTTGGATTCCAGGCCGACTCTAGCTGGTCCCATGTGGGCTGCAGAGAAAGCAGAGGAAGGAGGAATCTCAGCCAGTTCTCTGAGCCCAAGCCGGGGGCACCATTCCTCACTGCTCTCCTGTCATGTCAGCCTCACGGCACCTATGATGTGTGTCCCATTTTTTTTTTTTTAAGGTTTTATTTATTTATTTGACAGAGAGAGACACAGCAAGAGAGGGAACACAAGCAGGGGGAGTGGGAGAGGGAGAAGCAGGCTTCCCGCCGAGCAGGGAGCCCGATGCGGGGCTTGATCCCAGGACCCTGGGATCATGACCTGAGCCAAAGGCAGACGCTTAACGACTGAGCCACCCAGGCGCCCCGATGTGTGTCCCATTTTACAGAGGAGGACACTGAGGCTCAGCAAACTCTTAGCTGACTTGCCCAAGATCTCACGGCTACTAAGTAGCAGAGCTGAGTTTCCAGCCCAGACCTAGTGGCTCCTAAGCCCAAGCTCTTCTGCCATGTCAGTCATCTCCTGGCCAAGGTGCTGGTGCTGCCTAGGCCCATCCACACGGGAAGTACACCCCCACCTTCCACCTAGCCAGCCAGAGCAGCCAGACCAAGGCCTGGTCTGACATCTTCCCGTGGACTCTCCAAACCACCATGACCAGCAGCAAGGAGGCCAGGCCCAGCTGCTGGCTTGGTTGAGGAAAAGACTGATCTTTGTCCCACACGGAGTGCCAGAACCTTCACGGTGACTCCCACTAGGAAAATGTGTTAACTGAGGTTCAGAGAGGGCACGTGACTTCCTAGAGGCCATACTGCTTCTTCTCCCCACGCTCCTCCCAACCTCTTCCTTGGTCCCCATCCAACCCTGGACCAGTGTCTTTCTCCCTCCCTCATAGCATGTCCTCTCCTCCTGGGTGCCAGGGTCAGAGGCTTTGGACAACAAGGACCTTACAAGTTAGCACCTCTAGGCCCTCCTGGAATGGATGGGAGAGAGGCCCAGAGAGGGAAAGGAGCTATCCAAGGTCACATAGCAAAATGAGATTCAGACGTAGGGATCTTGCATCTCCATGTTTCCTATCTCCCTGAAATCGCATCGAAGCTGGGTGGCCCTTCACTCAGGAAGGGTCCTACTCCTACCTGGACCATGAGCTGTTCAGAAAAACCTGAGCTCGCAAGGAAGCGCCCTCATGCTGGGCCTGTCTCTAACTTGCTGTGTGCCCTCTTGCAAACCACATCCCTCTCTGAGCGCCTTCTTCTTCATCAGTGCCATCACCTTCTTCACAGACTTCTAATTCTACCATTAGAAAAGCTGACTGGGGGGCAGAGAGAGAGAGGTAGGTAGAGGCAGGAGATGGGGCTGGAAGTCAGCAGGGCCAGGCCAGTCAGGGCTGAAGAGCATGGCTGTCCTGCTGGGGTCTGAGTCCAGAACTGCTTTGACCCAGGTCTGTGGCAGAACTGGGCCATACCCCCAATCCCGGTACTCTGAGAAGCTGCTAGACTGAGCTCAAATTACCTTGAAATCCTACCTAAGAGCCTTGCTGAGGCCCCAAGTGCGAGCCTCAGGGGTGAGACCAGAGCAAGGGGAGGCACCCAAAGCCGGGACTGGAGTCCTGGGCCCAACCTACCGATGACTCACTGCAGCCCTCCTTGCTCTGGGCGTCAGTTTCCCCATCTGCCCAAGGACACTGGAAGTGTGGGTCTCAGTACTGATGTTCAGACTCCGTAACATCACCAGGCCTTTGTCCATGCTTGGGCAAGCCCAGCCTCCCTTCCCTCTCTTCTCTGCCTCACAAACTCCTAGTCATCCCTCCAGGCCCCAGTCAGATGTCACCTCTGCCAGGAAGGCTTCACCAACACTCTTGGGGACAAGTTGCCCCTCTTGCATGATTCCACACCTTCTTCTGCAAGCGTCCAGCTAGGCCCAGTCCCGCCCTCACACCTGAGGTGAGGAGCCAATGAGTTACAACACACGAAATCCTTCGAATAACACCAGGCACGGAGCAGGCAGCCCTGGGTACCGTCTATACCCTGGCAACCTGCCCTGTGTGTCTCTGGCCCCATCCGCTCCCCGGGCTCCTGACGCTTACCTGGCACCTCACTGGGAGGTCTCTCAGGCATTTCATCTTAACCTGCCCAGAGGCTCCTGGTCTCCCCCAAACCTGCTCCTCCTCAGTCTTCCCCTCACGGTAAAGGGCCCCACCATTCCTCAGGTGCTCAGACCAAAGCCTGATTCCCTCCTTGATCTCCCAGCCCCATGCGATCCATTCACAAATCCTGTCAGTTCTCGAATCCAGCAGCTCCTTATTACCCCCATGGCCACCCCTGGTGTCTGAGCCGCTGCTGTGTCCTGCCTGGATCGTGGCAGCATCCGCCCCCCTCTTCTCCCATTTCCTCTGTTCTCGCTCCGCCGCAGGCCGTCCTTCTCACGACACCCTTTCATCCACCCACCATATCCCACAGCTCCCATCACACTCAGAAACAAATCCAAACTCCTCCCCACAGCCTTTGACCTGCCCCCTCTCCAACCCCCCTTCAACACCCCTCCACCACCCCCCCACCCCGCACCAGGCTCTAGCCACTTTGCCCTTGGGCTCCTCCTGGGTCACCCCCAGCTCCTTCCCATCTCAGAGCTGGTGCACTTGCTGTCCTGTCTGCTGGAGTGCTGTCCCCCAGGTCTTCTTGGCCTGGTCTCATTCTCCGGGCCTGGCTCGCCCAATCCTTGACACTTGGCTCACTAAATGGCTCACTAAATGGCTGCCAACAGGGCCGGGTGTTGGCCGGATTGCTGTGTCATCACCAGGTGGCGCTGCAGACACGTCCCTGGGCCGTGACCTCCAGTCCAGCCTCCAGATTTGTGCCCTCAGCAAAGCCCCCCCGCCTCCCTCCCGTGCCAGGCCGTGCTGTGGGACACCAGCTGACTGGGCCCCGGCCCTGCCTGTCTTCCAGCGGCTATGGGTGGACGTGGTCCAGGGGTATCCACAGAAGTGTGGGAGGGAGGGAGGCCTGGCTGCCTCCCATGGCCTGTACTTGAGGCTCTTTCTGGGGAGGAAGTGGATGTGTCGGCATGGGGGGGCGGGATGGGGGCTCAGCCAGAGTGAGCTATCTGGGATGAGGGGTTCTGGGTTTGTATCCCCCCTCCTCTAGTCCTCTGGCCGCTTCTGACAAGCCTGGTCCTGTCTCTGAGCCTCAGCCTCCTCATCTGTCAGCAGGAGATAAAATGTGAGCAAGGACTGGAACCCTGTGTCAGGGAGTCGAGGTGGGCTGCTCTATCAGAATGAGGCAAAAGGGCCTTTTGGGGGGCCTCCCCAGTGATGGGTGAGTGGGTGGTGTGTGCATCTGGGGAAGAGGAAGGCAGACAGGAAACTGGCCGCCCCGGGGGGCCTCAGCCTCCTGATGCATCAACCAGAAAAGTCTCTAGGGCCTCCCTTGCCTTGAGCCCTGTGACCTGAAGCATGTGTGTCTGTGTGTGAGAGAGAGAGAGAGAGAGAGCACATGTGTGTGTTAGAGTCCCTGGATGTCTGTCTGAGTGAGTGTGAGTATGTCTGTGTGTGTCCACACCTAGGAGCCCATGGGTGAGGATGAGCAGCCTCTCACCTTGGCAGAGGAAGATCAGAAATTCCAGGAACCAGGGGCTTTCATCTCCCTGCCAAGCGGGGCCCTCAGAGCCTGGAGCACCTGCTCAGTCAGTACCAGGGATGGTGCCCTAAGTGGGCACCAGGTCACCCCACTTCTGTCCCAACCCCCAAGCACCTGGTAGCTGGATCTTCTCTCTCCATCTCTCCCCAAGAGCACCTGCACTGCCTGATTTGACTTCATTTGCATTCAGACCCCCCCAGGCCCTCCTTCCCTCAGATCACAGTGTCATTCTCATGCCTGTCAGCCCTGTCAAGGAGGCTGCGGACTTCCTGTGGGTGAGGGGCCAAGGGTTATGTTGGAGGGGCCCTGTCCCCGGCCTACCCACTTCTTCATGCAGAGAGTCAGCCTGGCTCTTTCCCTTCTTAAGAGATAGGATTATTAAGCACTCACTCTCTGCAGATAATTTATATACACCTGTTCATTACATCTTCACTTTAAGGTACTTTTATGCCCGTTTTACAGAGGAGAAAATTGAAGCTCAGAGAAATGAAGTGACTTGGCTCAGATCCCACAGTAAGTGGGACTGGAAGTCAGCTCTGGTGGACTTTCTGCAGACACACTGGGGTGTGGGTGTGGGAAGGGGGGGACCCAGGCTCTCTTTCTTGGCTCCCTACCCTCCTGGTGACAAGCCATCTGCTTGCCACCTGGCTCTTGGTCTTTTCGCTCAAGGGACCGACCCCCTGGGGAGATGAGGGTGGTGGTAGTAATGGCAGAAGACAAAGCGGCTGCTGAGGTTTTGGCCTCTCTCCACACGCTTACCCCAGTCCAGTCAGAGGTTTTCTCTGCAATTCTTTCTCCCAGACCAGTTGAGCTAGCTATCCCCCAACTCCTGATGGCCCTGCCCAGACACTGTCTGAAGAGACCAACCTTCCAGGTCCAGCCTCAAGGTGAAGATTCAGTGACTGTTTGCTTAGGATTAATAATAATAAAATAATAATAATAATAATAATAATAATAATAATAATAATAATAATAATAAAATCTGCCATCAGTTGAATGCTCACTAAGTATCCAGCCTGTGCTGAGTGCTTTTCAGGCAGTCTCTCAAAGCAGTATTTCCTGCAACTAGAATTGCATCCTATTATTATTCCCTGTTTTCAGGGAAGGAAACTGAAGCACAGAGAGGTAAAGTGACTTACCCAAGATCACACAGCTAAGAAATGCCACAGGCAGGTTTCAAACTGAGCCTATCTGGGTCTAGAGTCTGTGTTGCACTGAAGTGAACAGTCAAGAAATGGATATTCTAAGGGCTTGTCCCCCCCTAGTCGCTGTGGGCTGTGGAGGTGTCTTAGACCACCGACCCCAGGCTGGGCTGGGCTGGGCTGGGCTGGGCAAGGTAGGTCCATCTCACCTCACATGGACTGAAGAACAGAAGCACCCTGGATTCCAGCCACTGCGCAAGTCACTCTTCCCCTTTGAGCCTCAGTTTCCCCATTTGCTGAAGGAGGCTCTGGCCTTGCCCAGCCTCCCAGGGCAGCTGCGGAGTCAAGGCTGGATTTTTCCAGTAGAACCTCATTTTCAACTACAATCTTACCCAGAAGGCCAACATATGAAACTGATAAAAGGGGTGTTTCATCAGCATACATTTCTAAGCTCAGGATGCTGACAGGTCCTTAGTCTAAAGTCACTTGAGAGGGTAAGTGTGTGACACTTGTAATGGGACACACATCCTGCTTGGGGTGTTGGGGAGGCCCATGGTGCCGGGAGCCACCCCAGCACCCAGTCTGTTCCAGCAGCTTGTCTGAGCTACACAGCATCAAGGAAGCCTTGAGGCCTGCAGGCAAAAAAAACGTTTTTAAAAAATGAATTTAAATTAAGCTCCGGTGACAGCCACACAGCCCAACCAGGGGTCCCAGGGGTCTACAGAACCCATCTGATGACCCCCGGCCCTGGCTGTGGGACCCTGGGCACAGCCCTTGCCCTCTTTGGGTTTTAGAAGGCACAGGAGGCTGGGGTCCACGTCTAGGGGCCCATCTGTTTACCTCAGCGGGTCTGGAGTTGGTGATCAGAGACACGTGGCTGATGACCTGGCTCCCCACAGCCCCTCAGAAGCCTGGTGGGTGAAGCAACAGAGTGTGTGCGAAGAAAACCTTCAAGGCCTGGCCTGGGGGCTCAGCTGGGATGTGGGAGACAGCTAGGATGAGGTGAGGTGGGATGGGGAGGAGGGAGCTGACCATGCCCTGAGAGTTTAAAAATAACTCCTGTCTGAGTGCTGTTAGCTCCAGCCAGCCCCAGCTTCCAGGCTCTGGTGACATCACCAGGGCACAGGATGTCCTTGGCAGGGCCTGGGGGTGGCAAGGGGAGGGCGGAGGGGGTCCTGATTTGCCCTTTCTGTTATTTGTGTTTGGGGAGAGCCAGCCTGGGTTGTCCTGGACAAGAGGGGCTGCCGGGGATCCCTCCCCAGCCAACCCTTGAGAGCATTCCCTTTTGCATCTGAGAAAACTGAGGCCCCAACTTGGAGAGATTTGGCAGGTCCAGAACTCGAGGCCAGCGGGGCTAGCTCCCAAGCAGTGGTTCCGGAAGTCTGGTGAGCATGGGATGGGGGACCATTTGGGGAGAGGTCTCACTTGGGTGGAGGGCAGGGGGAGGCACCAAATGGGCAAATGCCTAGCACTGTACTTGACATTGTTCAGAACAAACAAGTTCCTCCTGACCATCCTTCGCCTCTGCATCTCCCTCGAACCCTTAGGAGGGACTGACAGGGATTAGTGCTGTCCCCATTTTATAGATGAGGAAACTGAGATCCAGGGAGACAGAACCACCTACTCTAGTCCTCAAAGCCAGCATATCATGCCCATCTGGGATGGGGTCCAGCATCCCCCAGCTTGAGCTGCTAATAGAGAGGGAGCTAAGGTGGAGCCAGGGTGGGTATAGGGGCTGGGGGAAAGAGGGGCTGCCATAAGGATACAGGGAAGGGCTGGAAAGGAGACCCTGCTGCCTCCGCTGTTGGGGCGCCCCATTCATTGGGCCTCCCTCCCATTGCGCTCCCTCCTCACCCCTCCTCTATGGGCTTCCTGCCCCCTTGCACTCAGGCCAAAGTCAGGCCTTGCCTGGTCAAGGCTTTCCCTGCACATCCAGCCTCATCTCTCATCACGTACTTGACATACTCTAAGCCTCAGCCTCAAACTGCTTCTAGATCCCTACAGCGATTGCTATTTCAGGCCTCTGAGCATTTGAACAAGCTGTTCCTGCTGCCTGGAATGCCCCCTCCTGTGTCTTCCTGGGGAACTCCTATACATCCTTCACAGTTCAGCTCTGAGCTGTCCTGCTCATCAGACCACGACCCTGACCCCGGATTGCTGTTTGCTGCCACCTCTCCTCTGGACCCACGACCCTTTTAGGGCAGGAACTGTATTGTATTCCCCTTTCTGTGCAAGGGCCTAGCACATGCTTGGATGAAGGAACTCAACTGGGTCCTGAGCCTGCTCGTTTCTCGCCAGGGACTTTGTCCAAGTCACATCCCCTCTCTGAGCCTTGTAAGGTGAGGACAAGGACCACTCTGCAAGCTTGTTGGAGAATGCTGGGATCTCCTGTGTCCCTTAGTAGGCATTAAAGGGCTTTACCGGTGTGGGGGGTGTTGTTCCACGGCCATAGTTCAGTCTCTGGCCACAAACCCCAGTCTAACCACCCCCCCAAGGTAGGCCCCTCACTTGCTCTGCCCTGTCTCTCCACACTGCCCACCAAATCAAAGCAGGGGCAGTCCCAACCTGCCACCCTCCTGCTGCTTGCTTGCTCGCTCCCCCCCCCCCCCAACCTCAGAAAGCCCAAGATTCCCCAAGGGAGCCTGTTTCAAATGCTGAGTCCCAGGCCTCATCACCAGAAGGCCCACTCAGAAGGGCCTGGGGTGGAATCCCAGAATCAGCACTGTTAAGCAGCCGCCCGGTGGCCCCGACCCAGCTTTCGGAGCCTCCTGAGTGCAGCATGACCTTCGGCAGGGAGGAAGAGCAGGTGCCACCATGGAGGGGCTGGGGACTGGGGACGATCTCAGGTGGTGGCTGCCTGCAGCCTTTCCTCCATTTCCCAGGGGGAGGCGAGCAGGCCCTAAGCTAGGGGCTTCGGCAAGGGGCTCCCTCGGCCTGCTGGCCAAAGGCGGACCCCCGGGCGGCCGGCACTGGCCGCACACGGTGCGCGCGCGCGGGCCCCCGGGCCGGGCCCGGCCCGCCGCTGCCTCCCGTCAGAGCCGTCTGCTGGGGAGCCAGACGCGGATATAAATAACAGCGAAGCCAGGCCGGATGAAGTAAGCGCGAGCGGAGGGAGGCAGGAGCCGCCGCCGGGGAGCGGGGCACGCAGACGCGCGCGGCGGGGAAGGGGCGGCGCGGGCCCGGGTGACCTTGGGGGGGGGAGGGCGGGGGCCCCGGGCCTGGAGGTGTGACGTCGCCCGGGTCGCGGGGAAGCGCAGGGGCGCTGCGGGGGGCCGGGGCCTGGCCAGGAAGCTCGGGGCACCGAACCCCGCCCCTGGGGGGCCGGCCAGGGGCTCTGGGCTGGAAGGCTCGCCCGCCGGTGAGCGGCCTCGGCCCCGACGCACGCCCCGTCTGCTCTGAGCCTCGCTCTCCCCGGGCGTGCGCTCGCGCCCCTCCGGCCCTGCCCCCCCACCTCCCCGCGGCTCGGCGGGCGCGGAGGGGGCAATTCTGGTGTCGAAGGACGGAACAGCCGGGCTGTTCCTAGGAGGGGCCGCCCCCATTGGCTGCCCTCCTCCGCCCCGCCCCCCGCGCCGCCCGTTACGTAACCCTTCCCCCCCCGCCCCCCGGCCTCCGCTGGGGTTGGGGGCCAGGAAAGGAGAGGCCCCGGCCCCTCCCTGGGCGCGGTCCTGCGTGGTTCAGCAACCTTCCCTGCCGCTTAACGCCCAGGGGGAAACTGAGGCCGTTGTCTAGAGGGGCCCGGCGAGGTGGGTCCCTGCGGGGATGGGGTGACCGAGCAGGCGAGGATCCTTGGTTTACAGGGGAGCCCAGACTGTGATGGGAGCCTCGGCACCACCTCGGGTCACGACTTCCTCCTCTGTGCTAAGGTTCCCTCCCTGGCCGGGACCTTAGGAGCCCCGGAGGTCCCCGGCTGCGGGAGCCTTCCACAGCTAACCCCCCCCCCCCCCCCGTGCCTGGGCCACAGTGTATCTTGAATTCTAGTCAGGCAGTGATACCCAGTGGTGACTGGTTCTTCCGCCCACCCCATGGGTGACCTTGGGTAGACTTTGCCTCTCAGAGCCTCAGTATCCCCACTTTTAAACTCGGACTGCTCATGGGCCCTCCTTCTAGTGTTGTAGGGAAGAACCCAGGCATGTCAGCACCTGCTGAGTACTTAGCAAGGTAACTGTGAACTGTCCTAATTCTCCCCTAATCCTCTCCCAGGATCTGGCCCGGTGCAGGACCTGAGCCCAGCCTTGGGCTCCTCCGCAGTGCCCCATTGGGCCGGTCTGCTCGCTGTGGACCTTAGCCTTTGCCCAGGGAGCGCATGGTCCGGGCCTGCCCTGTGGCAGCACAGGGGGCCTTGCCTGATACCTTCTAAGAGCAGATTCTGGGACAAGAAAAGTATCTGCCTGGGTCTTCTGTGTACTCCTCAGACTCAGTGGGAGCCTCTGTCCCTTCATCTGCAAAATGGGGAAAATCACACCTCCTTCCTTCCCCTCCTGCTCAGCCTCTGCCAGGATGAGGAGAGGCTGCTATCCCCGCTCCCAGTTACCGGGCTGGGACCGCGAACCCAGGGCGTTATGCTCATTTTACCTTCCGACAGGTGAGAATTGATGTCCTTTTACAGTTGAGGAAACCAAGAGGTGGAGTAACTCCTCCAGGTAGGGTGACCGACCGTTCTGGCTTGCCTTAGACTGAGGGGTTTCCTGGGACACAGCACTTTTACTGGGAAAACTGGGAGTCACCCTGCCTCCAGGACACACACCTCACAAGGTGCAGTATCTGAGTCCAGAGTCTGGCAGTCCAGCTCCAGACTGTGTTTCCCTCTCTCAGTATTTGCTAAATGAATGAATACATCCCTCCCCACAACTGTCTCTCAGCCTTTGCTGGGCACCTTGGCTCATATATCAGGATAGAGTTTGGACTCTGCCGGAAGTGTTGTGTGGGAAGTGAGTATGGTCTCTGGGTTCCGCTGCTGGGTTTCTAGGATCCCCCTCAGGCCCTCCCTGGTTCACCTTGACCTGAGGGAACCCCCAGGGTCTGCCCATCGGGCTCTTACCCTTTTTCCTACAGGGGTGAGGAGCCACAGGCCCCTAATACCAGCTGTGTCACTTTGCTTGCTGAAGCTCAGTTTCCTCACCTATAAAATCAGGGAGATAAAACCTGCCTCCGGTTGCTGCAGGGATTCAGGGAAATGCAGGTAGAGCTCCTGGCACACAGGAAGTCCTCAATACATCCACGTTATTGCTGCTTATTAATGTGGTAGTTATAGCCCACTACTCCAGCAAGTGCTTCCTCTGGGAGGGGAACTGTCTTAAATGCCCTCCGTGCATTCAAGCCCCCAAAAGAAGTAGGTGCCAACTTTCAGGTGAAGATCTGAGTCTCAGAGAGGTTGTGACCTCCCGGAGGTCAAGGCCATAGGGGGGCAGGGCCAGCGTTTGCAGGGTACTGTCCTCTTCTGGAACTTAGCTCAAGTGATGGCAGGCGGGAGTGGTCTGGGGAAACTAAGGCGTATGTTAGGGAAGGATGGCTGAGGCCCTCGCAGGGAGCCAGGCCCCCCGGTCTCCCTCCCAGACCAGCTGGTCCTCTCCTCGCCCAGGGTGGCAGGTCAGGTTGTACAGACGAGTCCTTTGCTCGGGCCAGGCCGCTCCCTGCCCCCCTCGGCCGGCTGCCCGTGCCCTCTGCCAGCTACTGTTCCCTGTCCGCCAGCCAAGCCGTGAAGCAGTCCCGGACATTGTGTCCAGAGAGAGGGCCAAGCAGGCCCCCCTACCGGTGGCCGATGACCTCCCGCCCTGCCCCTCTGGGCCTCAGGCCAGCCTGGCCTGTCCCCCGCCCCGGCCCAGGCGGCCCGCCAGAGCTGCCCTCCCAGAGGCCAGCCCAGTGCCTCGCCACCTCCTGCCACCCTGCGAGCCCTGCTTAAGAGGGGTGCCCCTGCTGCAGCCCGGGCCCGCTCCCCAGAAGGCAGCCCTAATTCCAGAGGGGGGGCTCCCTAGTGTGCTGATCAGGAGAAGCCAGCTGGGCTCCGTGCCCTGGGCGTTTCTGCTCGGCCTGTCCCCAAACCCAGCTGAGCCAAGGCGAGCGGCCCCCTTGGGCAGAGAGCTGAGGGGGGGTGGGGGGCTCTGTGCCCATGTGAGCGGGGCCAACCCTGTTTCCACGCCGTATGGCTAAGGAAGCTGAGCTGCACAGAGAGGCCCAGATTCTGGCAGAGCCACATGACCCAGCTGAGGCTGCTGCACGGAGCAGGAAGGGGCGGAAGGGCAGCAACAACCGGGAGGGGCAGTCCCCGAGGGGCGGGGGGCGCGCGCAAGACAAGGGGGCCCCCTGTGGTTTTAGTTGAGCTGCCCCCCGCCCCGGGCTCAGAGCCCCTTTCCCTCACTTCCCCCAACCTAGTGTTCCTGCCTTGTCACCCGCTTTGCTTCCCTGAGGATACTTCTGTCCGTGGCTTTTGTGTATCAGGTGTATTGTTGATCTTGTGCACAAGACCAGGAGCCTGGTGAGCGCAGGGATTGTGTTGTCCCTGCTGCATCTCCAGGGCCAAGAACACAGGGGTTTGCACATAGTAGGTCAATCTATATTTGTGGAACGGACAATCGAGTATCGGCTGTGCCTTTTAGTCACCAGAATCAAAAAAAGGAACATATCCGTCACCCTCAAAAGTTTCCTTATTCCCAATTTTTTTTTTTAAAGATTTTATTTATTTATTTGAGAGAGAGAGAATGAGAGACAGAGAGCATGAGAGGGAGGAGGGTCAGAGGGAGAAGCAGACTCCCTGCCGAGCAGGGAGCCCAATGCGGGACTCGATCCTGGGACTCCATCCCGGGACTCCATCCCGGGACTCCAGGATCATGACCTGAGCCAAAGGCAGTCGTTTAACCAACTGAGCCACCCAGGCGCCCCACCTTGTTCCCATTTTTAATCCCTTTCTCCAGTCTCTTTCCCTCCTCCTCTCCTGTCCCAGGCAACTACTAATCTGCTTTCTGTTGCGACGTGATTAGTTTGCATTTTCTAGAATTTTCTGTAAATGGATTCAAATAATATGTTGGGTTTTTTTGTTTGTTTTGGTCTGACTTTCACTCGTTTTAATATTTTGAGATTCATTCATGTTGCGTGTATCAGAGGCTCATTTCTTTTTATTGTTGTGGAGTGTTCCATAGTGTGATGCCCTGGAGTTTGTTCAAGCCTTCACCCCTTGAAGGACATTGGGGTTGTTTCCTATCTGGGGCTAACACATAAAGCTGCCGTGAACATTTGTGTACAAGTCTTTGTATGGACGTTCATTTCCTTTTCTTACGGGCAAATGCTTAAGAACAGAATGGCTGGGTCCTGTTGTCGGTGTGTGTTTAACTTCTAAAGAATCTTCCAATTTATTCTACAAAGTGGTTGTAACATTTTGCATTCCCACCAGCAGTGTATGAAAGTTGCTAATTTCTCCACATCTTCGTTAACACTTGGTATTGTCAGTCTTTTAAATTTTAGCTGCTGTAATAGGTGTGTTTATTGTGGTGTTAGTTTGCATTTTTCTAATGACTATTGATGAGCAGTTTTTCATGTGCTTATTTACCATTCATTTATCTTTTTTTAAGATTTTATTTAGAGAAAGAGTGGGGGAGGGGCAGGGAGAGAGGGAGAGAGAGATCTTTTTTATTTTTTTTAAGATTTTATTTTATTTTAAAGATTTTTTATTTATTTATTTGAGAGCGAGAGAATGAGAGAGAGCACATGAGAGGGGGGAGGGTCAGAGGGAGAAGCAGACCCCCCGCGGAGCAGGGAGCCCGATGCGGGACTCGATCCAGGGACTCCGGGATCATGACCTGAGCCGAAGGCAGCCGCTCAACCAACTGAGCCACCCAGGCGCCCGAGATTTTATTTTATTTTAGAGAGAGAGAGAGAGCAGGGGGCAGGGGCAGAGGAACAGGGAGAGAATCTCAAGCAGACCCTGCAGTGAGCACAGAGCCTGACATGGGGCTCGATCTCACGACCCCGAGATCAGGACCTGAACTGAAATCAAGACTCAGACACCCAACTGACTGAGGCACCCAGGCACCCCCCCCATCATATATCTTTTTTTTTTTTTTAAGATTTTGTTTATTTATTTGACAGAGACACAGCGAGAGAGGGAACACAAGCAGGGGGAATGGGAGAGGGAGAAGCAGGCCTCCTGCAGAGCAGGGAGCCCGATGTGGGGCTCAATCCCAGGACCGTGGGATCATGACCTGAGCCAAAGGCAGACGCTTAACAACTGAGCCACCCAGGCGCCCCTGTCATATATCTTTTTTTTTTTTTTTTTAAGACTTTATTTATTTGACACAGAGAGAGTGAGAGAGATAGAGCACAAGCAGGGGGAGTAGCAGGCAGGCAGAGGGAGAAGCAGGCTCTCTGCTGAGCAAGGAGCCTGATGCGGGACTCGATCCCAGAACCCTGGGATCATGACCTGAGCCGAAGGCAGCCGCTTAACTGACTGAGCCACCCAGGCGCCCTATCATATATCTTTTTTATGAAGTGTCTGTTCAGATCTTTTGCCCAGTTTTGTATTGGGTTGTTTTCTTATAATTGAGAGGTGTTTAGTTCTGTTTTTTATTTTTTTAAAGTAATTTTTAAAAAGATTTTATTTATTTGTGAGAGAGAGAGAGCGCGCGCGCGTGCAAGCAGGGGGAGCAGCAGGCAGAGGGAGAAGCAGTGTCCCTGCTGAGCAGGCGGTCCGATGCGGGACTCGATCCCAGGACCCTGGGATCATGACCTGAGCAGAAGGCAGATGCTTAACCATCTGAGCCACGCAGGCATCCCTGTGCTGTTTTTTAGATATAATTGACCGATATAACATTATATTAGTTTCAGGTATATAACATACTGGTTTGATGTTTGTATATATTGCAAAATGATATAATTGAGTTTTGAAAGTTCTTTGTAGATTCTGTATAAAACACTTTTATCAGATACATATAATTTGCAAAATATTTTCTCCCAGTCTGTGGCTTGTATTTTTATTCTTTTTATTTTTTATTGTTTTACCAGTCAGTGTCTAAGGGAGATTTTTTTTTTTTTTATAAAGTTCAGTGTATCAGTTTTTTCTTTTATGGATCATTTTTCAGGAGTCATATCTTTTTTTTTTTTTGTAAATTTTTTTTGTTTGTTTTTGTTTTTTAAGATTTTATTTATTTATTTGAGAGAGAGAATGAGAGACAGAGAGCACGAGAGGGAAGAGGGTCAGAGGGAGAAGCAGACCCCCTGCTGAGCAGGGAGCCCGATGATGCGGGACTCGATCCCGGGACTCCAGGATCATGACCTGAGCCGAAGGCAGTCGCTTAACCAACTGAGCCACCCAGGCGCCCCTCAGGAGTCATATCTAAGAACTCTTTGCCTAACTCAAGATCACAAAGATTTTCTCTTCTGTTTTCTTTTAGAAGTTTTTAGTTTTAGTTGTATATTTCTGCCTTTGGGATATCTCTGTGGCTTCTCGAAGGCATGGTCTTTACTTGCTGTGCCCCTGGCTCTCACTCTTCCACTCCTGAGCCTTGTTCCTCTCCTCGCCTCCCTGCTGACTGCCTGGAGCCCCCCAGTGCTCAGTCCGGGTGTCATCTTACCAGCCTACGCTGGAACACTTGGCCTATGTTCTGTGCCATAATTCCTCACTCACCAGCTTCTGCCAACCCTCTGAAGGGCCTTCCCAGGCTGGGTGGGAGCCTCCTCTGGGCACTTGTGTCTCCCTGGGCTTCCTTCTGGCGTGAACCTGATCAAGGGGTTGAAGTCCTAATGACCCGGTCTGTCTTCTATCACCAGACGTACCCCCCACTTCCTCCAGCAGGCCCATGCTCAGCGCCGGGCACAAAGGAGGGGTTCCGGGAAGGTTTATTGATTGTGTGAGAGAACAGTGTCTCATTCTCTCTGTTAGCCACAGATGGGCCAACCTGGAGGTGAGAGACTGAAATCTCACATTTAAGATAACATCCTGACTCCCCATCTGGGCTCCGGGGCCCATGATGTGGCCCTGAGGACCTCTTGACCTGATCTTGAGCTACTTGCTCTTGTTTACTACTGGCCTTTTCGTTCCCTAAGCATACCAGGCTTGTTCCTGCCTTGCCCTTGGAAGGGGCTGACCCCTCTGCTGCTCACTCTGGTAATTCTCTTGTAATTCAGATCGTAGATTCAGAGCCCCCCCCCTTAGTAAGGCCCCTTCTTCCCCGGACCAATCTAAAGGTCACTAGTGGCCATCGCTGGTTGTGATTATGGCCCATCCTCACTGTCTGACATTTTCTCATTTATTTGTGGTTCATCGAACATGGTCTTTAGGGGAGCAGGGATTTGTTTCCTGCTGTTCACCCTATTTCCCTCATGCCTGGAACAGTGTCCAGCACTTCTGGGGGCTCCCATGTTGTAAGGTGAATATTGAATGTTGAGTAGAGCCAGTCCGGGCAGAGCTAGCCAGAGGACCCAGCTGAGTGGCTGTCCCAGGCCTCTTCTCCGCGGCCCTTCTCCTTACTCAGCCTGCCGCATCCCAGCACTATTCTGATCAGGTCCTCATGCCTTGGGCAGGGGTGGGGGGCCTCAGCCAGTAGCCACGTGGTCCTGCCCAGGGCCTAGCCTGTTACTCTTCCCTCCCCTCCCTGGGAAAGGTTCTCCAGCACAGAGTCCTCATCATGTCTTGGGAGCCCCTGAGACAGGAAGAGGCACTGGCCCAGGGAGTGGTTCAGCTGGCCCGGGGCCCAGCCCTGCTATCCCTTGTTGTACAAGTGGGACAGATGTCAAGAGGGAAGAGAGGTGTTCAATGTTACACAGAAAGTGAGCAGCTGTGAGGACCAAGAGCTCACTTCGCTTGCTGGCAGGGACGTTCGCCAAATTAAAAACCAGGGGATCAGTAGGTTCCTATTGCCCAGGGGCTTGGAGACTTCCTGGCTGGTTCCAGCCTGTCCTTGGGCCCTGCCCAGGCATGACTTGGCCCAACCGGCCAGGCCCAAGGGGAGGAGGAGGGAGGAGGAGAGTGTGCCCCTCCGCCCCTGACTCAGAGGCCCAGACAGTGGCATCCCCTTGGCCTAGGGGCGGGCCCTGACTCAGTTGGGCAGTGACCGACCCACGGAGCAGGGTTCTCCTGCCGCCATGACTCACACCCACCCGCCCCTCTGTTCTCCAGAGGGAAACTCCCCGGAGGTTTCGGGACGTGGGTCAAGGGCCCGTTCCATCCCAGGGCTGAAGGCTGGGCCCCTGAAGAGGACAAGCGGCAAGGAGCATACTTTGTAGCATGGGGTGGGGGGCATTGCTGGGGCACAAGCAACCTCCCACCTGGGCAGAGGGCAGAGCGGGGGCCAGCCTAGTCTCTGCTCCGGGATGGAGTTTCCCGTTGTGCCCCACTCTGGTCCTGCTGCTGGCGGGGTCTGGTTTCGGTGTGTTTGCTGATGCAAGGAAGCCTTTGGGAGCAGGCTGGCTGGTGGTGTTTGAGGACAGACAGTGACAGCCCCGGGGAAGAAGGTGACACTTGTTGTTCACTCTGGGCGGGCCGCTATGCGCAGCATTTTCCACTCATTATTTCGTTTGATTTTCACGAGCAGTAGTTATTATCCCCATTTTCGAAGTGAGGGAACGGAGGAGCCAGAGTAGGTGAAGTGGTGTGCTTGAGGTCCCCCCAGCAAGGGAGCAGCAGGGGTGGGACGGGAACCTGCGTCTTCTGGGGGGTGGGGAGAGAGGAGTCGCTTCCCTGCTGGCTCCCCCGGGGAGGGGCCTGGCTAACTTGGCCTTTCTCTGCCTCCTGATGCCCAGGCCCTCAGGCCCCCCCGTGCATGCCTGCCCTGTAACGGCCATCTCTCCTGTGCTCCCAGGCAGACCTTGGGTGTTCATGGAGGGTTTGTCGAGTGAATAAATGAGACTTTTTTCTGGGGAGCTGAGTCTACCAGAACGCTCTTCCCTCCTGTCAGGGCGGAGCTCCGCGGCACGTGCGTAGGGAGGGGGAAGGGGTGACCACGGGCACCTGTTGGGACAGGACCTGTGCTGGTACTGAGTTTGCATTAGCAGAAGTAGGAGTGAGTGTGCGAGGGGCCCTGGGCCCCACAGGTAGGCCGGCAGCCTGTACACAGGGTCACAGGGAGACGCGGGGCTTCTCCCTGGCGGGACAGAGGAAAGGGAGGCCCCTGGGAGTGGCCTTGAGTGCGTCAGGCAAAGGCCTGGGCATCCTGAACAGGGGCCTCCCTCCGCTTGATGGGCTCCAGGGAGGAAGTGGCCCACGGAGGGGCCAGGCATCAAGCGCTCCTGGGACCGTGTGCAGAGGTTGGAGGCCTGGCCGGAGAGCTTCTAGGCCTCGTTCATGCTCTTGGCTGGGGAGGGATCAGTGTTGGCCTGTCTGGGAAGCGAGGGGCCTGAGGAGATGCCCATCGCACTGATGCCCCAGAAGAGCTGCCCCCCCCCATACCAGGCTGGAGGTGGCACGTCAGCCCTCCCATCCCCTCCGGGGGAGCGTCAGGCTTCTCCAGCAGTTGCCACGGCTCTGTACATGAAAACGTCACACACAAAAGCTCAGCTTCCCCAGTTGCCAGTCTTGTGCATCTAGACCTGGAGCCCTGTTCTCAGTTGTACTGCAGAGAGAACACCTCCATCACCAGGTTGCTGTGAGGCGGAAAGAAGATCCCTCCAGTACCTGGCCGCCCTCTTCAACCCAGGGGCCCGCGGGGCTGATGTGCCCCACAGCCGGGGAGAAGGTACACGGAGAAGTTTCCCCAGTGACGGGCAGCGATGGGCCCTGTGAGAGGGAGATGGCTGAGCTCTTCCCCAGCCCCAGGCAGGCCCTCTTGCCTCTACGGCGGCTCGGCAGTTGCCCGGCCCAGAGAAGGGCCGAGAATCCAAGCACCAGGTTTTGGGACAGAACCTGACTCGGGTGGGCTCTTCTCGTCCTTACCCACTTCTAAGGGAGCAGTCGTCTGAGGGAGGCAAACACCAGAGGTAGAGCAGGCGGGGGGAGGCTGATCTCTCCCTCGGCCTCCAAGGAATCGGCCGTTCCTAAAAAAGCCACGACGTGATCCTGTTCTGTTCGCAGGGCTTGCTTCCAGTACCCGCTCCACAACCCGGCAGCAGGGGGAGCTTGGGCAGTTCCCAGCCTTCGGGAGCAGGTTTCCAGGGTGGCAAAGAACCCCTCGAAGTGGGAACTCTGTGTCCTGTGATGGTGCGACAGGGGGTGAAAAGGGGCCCTTGGCCCTGAGGCACCCCAAGGGGTGAAGTGAGGAGGACCAACGGTCTCTTGAAGCCGACAGGGGCCCAAGTAAAAACAAGCCAGGAGCAGGCAGCAGGCTATTATATATCATGCTTTTAATACAAACTTAAAAAAATCTGGAACAATATAAACTGTACAGATTTGATCAATCTTTTTGTTTTGTTTTTAAACTAAATCTCTAAACACACCAATGTCCCATTCCAAAATATTGCACAACATTCTGAATACAAAATGCTTGATTGTATTCCTCCTTCACTAAAGAAAACAAGTTCATTACCCTGCTCCCCCAAGCTCCTCTCCACATTGCCTCAATGCCCTCCTTCCCATCCCGAGGGGTCAAACTAGAGAATCTATAGCTCACTGCATTGAGAAAAATACATCATTCTGGACTAAAAGTTTACATTCTTTACAAGACGATCCACCTTTTGATTTGTTCCTGGGAAAGAGGGGCAGACAGAGAGAGAGGATGGGGAAAGGGGAGAAATAGGTTCAATTCTCCTCTTTTTTTATTTTAAAGTTTGTTTTTCCTGAAAAAATATCTGTTTCTCTCCTCTTTTTAAGAAAAAATCTTGAAAAGAAAAAAATTACGTTTTTTACGTTAGAAATATACATATATTATATATACCTCTTACATTTTACAAATGTAGCAAATTATTCAATACAAACGGACACCAAAAAATGTAAAAAATAAAAAAAAAAGTTTTCCTACGAAACCAGGTAAATTAGTGCAGGTTTTTGTTTTCGTTTCCTTAAAAAAAATAAAATTGAAGCAAAAATGCCTAGATTTGAGACGAGACAGACTGAACTGGGCCCAAGAGTCCAGCAGTGGAGTCATGCTCCTGAACATACACTTTTCTTCGTATTTCAAAAGACACTAAGGGGTTGGTCTGCCCCTCCCCCTAGATGTGGTGAGAAACAAGCCGACCGGGCTGGCGGGTACCTGTGTCCGCGAGTGTAGGGGCATGCATCAGGCAGCATCCAACCTTTCCCAGAGAGCAGCCACCTGCCTGGGCCTGTCACCTGTGTGGGAGCGGAGGGCGAGGGAGAGGGTCGCCCAGACCGGGCCGGCCCGAGAAATCGAGGGGACAGCTGGTGCTGGGCTGAGGAGCCAGGGCGTTGCCCCGCTGGGGGAGGTAGAGCTGGTGCCCAATGCAGGGGGAGGAGGCTGGCAGTGTGTGTCTGGGCTGGACCCACTGCCACGGCGGTTGCCCCACTTGGGGTCACTGAGGAGGGCGGGGTGGGTCGGGGTGCCAAGGGCTTTGGTACGTTTTGGTGACGGGGGCCCTGATGCCACGTGGCCCACCAGCCAAAGCATCATGGCATGCATGGAAGCTGGCTCACTTGGGTCAGGTGGGAGAAACAGCTTCTCTTCCGGCAGAGACAGGAGCTGAGGCTCTCCTGTGATCCGCACATACCACCTGCGATGGCCAAACGCCTGTCCCGGCCGGCCTGCCCGAGAGACCAGTCCTCACGGCATCGAGGCCTAGTGGAGCTGGGTCGGGCAGTGAGAGGGGCCGGCAAGAGGTACCAAGAAGTTCTCACGCAGGCAGGGGCAGAAACATACTAAAATAACATCTACAACCAAAGGACTAAGAAGTCTCGATTCAAGGCTCAGGACTGCCCACTCTAGGCACTGACCCAAAACTCCCCCCCCCCCACCCCCCACGGGTGCTCAGGTGAGGAGCTCCCACCCTGGGTTAAGGTCACGAAACAGGAGGATCTGGGTCCAGGGACTTCTCTTAGGCATCAGGGGCTGGTAGGCTGGTATTCCCTCAGCCCCTCACAGCTACCCCCCCCCCTTTTTTGGTCAAAAACAAAAGTGCAGATCCCTCCGCAGTGTGGAAACCAGTTCCTTCTGCAGTATTTTCCCCTGGGAGTGTCTTAGGCTCAGCCGCAGTCTCACCCCAACACGTGACCCACCCTACAAAAGGACTGACAACCCACCCGGCCCATTCCCCAACCTCCTACATAAATAAGCACTTGCCGCAACCTGGAATCATGTTGGGGGGGAGGGGGTTTACATGGCTTGGAATCCTTTAAAACAGGACGGCAAACCACGCACACGCACGCGCACGCACACACACACCCGCACTTGCCCCACCTCCTTCCCCACAACCTCAGGCCCAGGGAAGAAGGGGCTGCACGAGAGGCCACGTGTGTCAACGGCTGGGTCTCCGGGGCTGTGGTGGGGGTCCGGGCCAGGTGGGGATGGTTTGTGGGGCCACAGGACAGAGATGAAAGCAATTCCACTAGACAGAGTGCTAACCTCTCTAGCGGGAGGGTGTCAAGTAGCCAGCCAGCAGCTCCCCGTGGCTCAGGCCTGGGAGGGAGCAGGGGCTGGGGTCAGACCTATTTGGGTGGCAGGGCCCAAGAAGGCCTGCTGAGGTTGGATGGCTTTGAGTGAAAGCAGAGCTGGGGGACAGAGGCAGTGACACGGGGCAGCCTCTCTGCTCTGGGCAGAGTCAGGCCCCAGCTGTGGCTCTTCCTTCCCTGCGAACTTGGACACACCAATCCTAAACCAGGCGTGTGAAGGAGGGAGGGAGGGAGGGAGGGAGCAGCAATTCACATCTGGACCATTCTTAGCACAGGAAGCCACTAATTAAAGATGTTATATAGAAAACTACATGTAAAAAAAAAAAAAAAAAGAAAGAAAAAAATATAAAACCCAAACCAACCAAATAAATCAGAGGCAGGCAGGAAAACAGCAGGGGGTTGAGTTAACCTCGATTCGGTGCTTCAGGAGCCCCCTCCCACTCCATGCCTGGGCTGGATCTTTTTTTCTAGAAGCCAGAGTAAGAAGACTGGAAATCTTTTTGTGTATTTTTCTTTTCCTCTTTTTTTGGCCTTTCTTTTCCTTTCTCCTTTCTGTGGTCTTGGGCGCTCCCGGCCCCGCGGCCCGACGGCGGTCAGTTGGCCAGCACGACGGGCTGGAAGGGCTGGCTGGGGTAGGGCATGGCGTTCAGGTTGTAGCTGAGGCCCTCCACGAAGGGGGTCTTCTCCAGGAAGAGGCTGTTGGTGCCGCCCCCAAACACCTGGGCCACGTCGAAGCTGCTGCTATTGCACGAGGCGGCGGCCCCGGCGCCCCCGCCGTCGGCCCCGTCAAAGAAGAGGCTGGTGGCGCCGCCCCCGTTGTACACGAACTCCTTGGCGTTGGGGGAGAGCTGCGACTGAGGGGCCGGGCTGGCCGCGACGAAGTTCAGTGAGTGCAGAGACAGGGAGAGGCTCTTGTGCTTCAGCAGGCTGCTGGTGGGAGAGCGGGCCAGGCGGGGCTGCGGAGGCTGGGGGCCCCCGGGCCCGCCGCCCGCCACGCCCCCGCCGCCCGTGGCCCCGCCGCCCTTCTTCATCTTGGTGGAGCCAAACTTGGTGGCGGCGAAGGAGGCGGTGGTGAAGGTGATGGGCTGGGCAGAGCGGGGGATGAAGGTGGGGCTGGGCGACTGGCCGAAGGACGGCGACGGGGAGCTGGACAGGGAGCTGTCCTGGCTGCCGATGGGCACGAAGACCTGTGCGTCGGGGTTGAAACTGCTCTTGAACTCCTTGTCCAGCTCTGGGGCGACACAGCCCTCACTGTCATCCAGGTACAGCACTTTCACCGCCCCCTTCTCGCCGATCTGGTAGGACACTTCGAACGGGTCGATCCAGACGCTCAGCTCCTCGGGCACGTTGGCCCGCACATCCTCCACGGCCAGGCCACTCCGCCGGGCGGCCAGCTCCACCACGGGGTCCACGATCTCCCCGATGTGAACACAGCGGAAGCCGGAGCCCTTCAGGGGCTTGTCAGGGTACCAGTGGCCTTCATATTTCTTTTTCAGAAGCCGCTCCAGCTCCTCGCCGAACAGGTCTGCCCGGCGCCGGGGCAGCTTGTTGTACAAGTAGGAGATGATAAAGTTCAGGGCCACTTTGATCTCCAGCTGCATGGTCCTTTCCGAGGCGGCAAATCAGCTCCGGGTACGTGTATACAAGCCGAGGGCAGTGGCAGGTGATGGAAGGTAGGCAGCCTTGGGCTCCAGACAGCTCTGCAAACCAAGAACAACGGACGGTATTATGAGTAGATGTGCAGAAAGCTGGGGGGGGGGGGGGGCAGGCGGGCAGGGGGAATCAACGGAAAGGATAGAAAAGCACCAACTTTAGATCTCAGACTCAGGGCCCCTTTTCTGCTCTACTAGTGACTAGCTTGACTGTGTGGCTGAGGGCAAGCCACTTTCTTCCGAGCCTCAGTTTTATCAGTGACATAAGGCTATCATGCAGAGTCAGTTAGCTCAAGGATGTAAACTGTCTCACACTGAACCTGCTATTTAGAAGGCACCTGATAAAATGAGCTATGGTTTTTCAAGTAATTCTAAAGAAACAGGAGTGCTGTGGTTTCCACTATTTTGAGAATCCAAGTCACTATACAACTGCTATCAAAAAAACAAAACAGAACAGAGAGCTGGGTGGCTCAGTCGTTAAGCGTCTGCCTTCGCTCAGGTCATGATCCCAGGATCCTGGGATCAAGTCCCATATCAGGCTCCCTGCTCGGCAGGAAGCCTGCTTCTCCCTCTCCCACTCCCCCTGCTTGTGTTCCTGCTCTAGCTCTCTCTCTGTCCAATAATAAATAAAATCTTTAAAAAAGCAAAAAGCAAAAAACCCACAAAAAACTGAGACCCTAATTCAACTGGAGAAGGGGAGGCTCTTGGTAACAAATCTCCATAACGTCTTGTTGAAGTCGTACTCCCAACAGTCACAGGCCAAGATATAAGTTTAAAATCCTTAGTTTTTCTCCTTAAATGGAAAGGGATACAGATCACCGAACAGGAAACAGCACTGCCAACTTTTCACTGGGGGCTTGGACTCCAGTCCCATCCAATTTGTCATCCTGGGCCCCGTCGGTGTACATGCTTTCTGGCTCGCTCTGGGTTTGCAGAACTGATATTTCAAGAACACAGTGTAACCAAAGGGCGCATTTCCACTGAGGCAGCCTCCAAGAATGGAGACAAGAGCACAGTCCCCAAGAAGTCAAGACCTGTTACACCCAGAGGTGTGGGCCCACAAGGGACTGCTGACCAGGGGCTGTCTCAGGGAAGCAGAGGAAATGAAACGGAGGCAAGACCCTACAGGCCAAAAAGTCCTTAAGAGCGGCACTGGTGTGGCCAGAGGGAATCTCTAGCTTTTGGCTAGAGGGTAGGTGATGAGGGTGGCAAAGAGAAGAAATTTTCCATCACCCTGCAGCCTCCAGCTGGGGACCCATCATCACTCAGTCTCCTGGGGACCGTCTGACCACCTGTCCTTGGCACCAGATCAGACTTATCAAGTGTCTGGAGATCCCTGGAGAGGAGACAGCCCAAGATAAACACTCAGATTGTTATTTTGGGATTCTCTCACAGCCAGCTCCCACAGAGGTCAAAAAGGTTTATTCCTGAGGTCTGGGCCAGCCTCATGTCTTAAGAAGAAGATCTGTAAAGTCCTGAGAGCGAGTGATTCTCATCTCCTCACTCTGGATCTCCAAAAGGGCAGCTCCAGGGTGGTCATGCTGTGGGAAAACTGAGAAGGACCACCTTTAAGGGTCAGCAGGGCCAGAATTTGTTCCCAGCCAGGCCTCTGGGTGGGAATGTGCTGCTGAGCTCAGTGCAGAGACAAGACTAATCCATGATCCATCAAGGGCATCTTTTGCCCTGTGATAGATCTGGAGCTGGATTTTGATTAAAATCCCTTCTGGGTCCAGCATAGAGTATTCAGGTGCTAATTCTAGGCTTGAGGATCTTGGAGTTTTTTGAACACCTGCCCCAGCTCACTTCCTTATAATTCTTTGGACTGGGGCCATGGCTCCTAGGGGTATTTTTAGGACTGGATCCTCGGGCAAAGCTCTCGGGTGAATATCAGAGAAGCAGCAGTGGGTCAATCTGGAGTATCACAGGACACTGGCCAGGTCCAGTCCCACCCTCATTTCAGGTCTGAGCAGAGGGTCACATGGGGATTCAACAGAGGTGCCATGAGCACAGATCAATTCCAGAAGGATTAAAGAGGAAAAAAAAAATGGTAAAGATAGGGGGCTTCCTGTTTATAAGGACTGCAGGGCTAGCCACCAGGACTGCAGGCGTCCCCCAAGAGGAAGTCTGTAAGGGCCATAGCAGCCCACCAGAGGTGTCCAACATGGAGGAAATTAAAAAGTTATGAAGAAAGTTGGCACTGGTTCCCAGCGATGGGCCTGGAGTTAAAGACAGTGTTTTCAAAGTGTTTTTGAAAAGTAAAACAGACTTAAATATGACATTATGCTTCCCCAAAGCACCACGTGGCCTCTTGGTATACCACTCAACACCAAAGGGCTCCTACACCTTTCTAGGCCTCCTCAAACTTTGCTGCATACATGCCTTCCAAGTTAACCTCCCCTGAAGTGTTCAGCCTCAAAATGGGAGCATTTTTTTTTTTTTTAAGATTTATTTATTTGACAGAGAGACAGCGAGAGCAGGAACACAAGCAGGGGGAGTGGGAGAGGGAGAAGCAGGCTTCCCGCGGAGCAGGGAGCCCGATGTGGGACTCGATCCCAGGACCCTGGGATCATGACCTGAGCCGAAGGCAGACGCTTAACGACTGAGCCACCCAGGCGCCCGGGAGCATTTTTATTTATCTATTTTTTTTTAAATTAAATTTTACTTAGTTAACATACAGTGCAATATTGGTTTCTGGAGTAGAATTCAGTGGTTCTTCACTGACATACAACCCCCAGTGCTCATCACAACAAGTGCCCTCCTTCATCCCCATCACCCATCTAGCCTGTCCCTGACCCACCTCCTTCCATTAACCCTCAGTTTGTTCTCTATCGTTAAGAGTCTCTTACAGCTTGTTTCCCTCTCTCTTTTTTTTCTTTTCAAAATGGGAGCATTTTAAATGCAGGCCAAAGTCATTGGGAAATAAGCCTCCCACCCCGAAGTACAATAGAACCACCGTCATCAGCCCTGCCTAGCGAACCATTTTCTGCAGCATAAGCAGCTAAAGCTGCACACCAATTTATACCTCAGTGACGCTGCCACACAAGGAAGGAAGTATAGAACGCCATCTTTGCCTCTTTAATTGGAGAACAGGCCAGGCCAGATGGCTGTGGGGTGGAACCTTTCAAAAATGCTGGACAACCAGAATGAGATTTTCTGCTCTATCAGCTCAGGCTCTAATTTTGACTTCAAGAAGCTTATGGAACAGAGGATTAAAGCACTGGTGCTGTCTTGTCTTTAAGTAAAGATAGGAGTGACCACTCCAATGAGTCTGTTCATTTTTTTTTTTAAGGCTATGGACAAATTCTAGGCTTATATATAAATATTCATAGATATTCATTCATAGAATGTGGTAAGATTAGAAAGCTTAGTAATAACTACTCTTCAATATAAGTAACAAGTGGATTCAAGTTAAGAGGGAAGAGAGGACTTTAAGATCTTCTCCAACTCTGACTCAGGTGCAAAAGGCCAGAAAGGTGGCAAAAAGTAAAAACAAAAACAAAAACAAAACCAACCAAACAACTCCCCTCCCGCCTCAAAAACCAAGTGTTTAACAATAGCAACATCTACCTTTTGTCAATATATTAAAAAGTTGCGAATGTGAGAGTAAATTCTGTCCAGTTTCATTTAGAATCTCAATCCTCCTTCACCTGTTTATTCCCAACAGTAAAATTAATGTGGGATTCAGATCCCTTGTGCTGACTTGTGTTTTATTTATTTTTTAAAGAAGATTTTTATTTATTTGACAGAAAAAGACACAGCGAGAGAGGGAACACAAGCAAGTTGCTGAGTGGGAGAGGGAGAAGCAGGCTTCCCGCCGAGCAGGGAGCCTGATGCGGGGCTCGATCCCAGGACCCTGGGATCATGACCTGAGCCGAAGGCAGACGCTTAACGACTGAGCCACCCAGGCGCCCCTTGACTTCTGTTTTAAAGAGTGCTTAAGAGAAGGACAAAAACGAGGTAAGAAAGGTGGCTGCTACAGTCAATGATACGGTAATGGAGTTTCCAGAAAGAGGTTATAACAAAAAGCGAAAGAAGGTTAAGAAGAAAACCAGTATGTTTTAAAGGGGAAAAGGAGGGATAATGATGAGGGAACTCCTCAGGCCCCCAAACCAGGAGTACCTATAAAATATTCAGGCACCTCAAGCCTGAACAACCAAATGGTCCTACAACCAAGCACTATCAGGTTCAAAGGAGTCTGGAAAGAGGAGTCGGGAAGGAGGGGTCCTCAATTTTGACAAGGCCAGCAGGTGTCGCACACCGAATCCCAGGGAGCGAGAGCCAGGTTCCGTGGGACCGCCTGGCCCCACCCCACCAGTCTCAGAGGCAGCGACCCAGGCCGGCGGGTATGCTTGCAGCCCTTCCAGGACTTGTGCCGACGGGACCACAACACCCCGCCCAGAGTCTCCACCATGTCCCTCAAACATGGACTGTGCAAGCCCAGCTGTTCCGACTAGGAAGGCCCTTTCTGGGGCACTCGATTCCTGCGAAGCCAGGAAGACTTCACTGAACTCCAACGTAGGCCGGGAGTGAAGGCGCGCTCTGCACTCTGGGAACTGTAGTCCTCAGACGCCTCACGCTCAGACTGGAGCAAGTGACCTACTTTCTCTGCACACTACACTTCCCTATGTGCTTTGCGAAGGTTCAGCCAGCGAATTACGCATGCCCGGTAAGGGGAGCTGGCCGAGGTTCGGAGAACCGAGGAAAAGTTTCCGATGCACATGCGCGCTGTGGTGGACGCCCCCATCCCCCCGCCCACCGCTTAATACATTTTATATAAATTTACCCATAAGGCCTACTCTCCTTATTGTACCACCCTACCGTATTCACGTCTTGGTCTCAAGAAAGGCTGAATTGCCGCCCCTTCCTCTTCACAGGTTCCCTTGACTGTTCAATTAAGGATTTCCTTCTAATGAGTTTTTTCTGGGTGAACACGGTGGGCTGGGACAGATAAAGGTCACACATCCCTCCGCCGCCCCCCCACCCCGCCCCTGCAGCTTAATCTGTATTCCTTGGACTGGGTGGTCTCCGTCTGGAGTTGCTGTAGGGACGGTGAATTCAAAGAGGAAAAAAAGCGTTTTTCACTTAATGCCCGGCGGGCTCAGCTCCAGCACCCCCACGGCCAGAAAAGGCAGGAACTAAACCCAGTTCTCCCCTCCTCTCAGCCAAAGAAATTCCCAGTTAAGCTGCGGGGAGGGGCCGGGCGGAAAATCAGAAGGCCCGAAGCCAGCAGGGCCCAAGCCTCACCCCTCTTCTAATCCAAGTCCGAGTAACTAGACCCAGCTAGGGAAATGGGAAAAGGTTCCGGGCAGGGAAGGAAAAACTGTGCATCTGACACCCGAACAACATATTCTAATACTTGAAATTGTTTTGTGAGTCTCCTCCCATTGCAAGGCCTGCTCTATGACCAGACTTACCAGATCCTCGGCAAAGCTCCCCTGCACGGTGTTAAACCTCCCTAATCCTTCCTCCCACACAAGCTTCTTTCCCCCACTGCTTAAGAGGGGGATGGGGCAGGCGCCCAAGAAAGCAATAGGAGTGTTTTTCTGCTGGAAAATCAAAGATGAGGGGCTCACTCCCAAGGTAGGATGGATAGGAAGGAGAAAAAGAAAGGTTAGACACTGAGCAAGGCACTTGAGACCCCCTCCGCTGGCCCAAGCTGCAGCCCGCTGTGTAGGGTTCTGGTTCCTCTGCGGGGTGGGAGAAGGCCTGCCAGCTGCCCCTCCTCTCTCTGCTCCCTTCCCCCCCTCCCTCTCTGGTCAAGGGCACAGTCCATCCTCCGGGCAGGAGGGGAACGAGCTTAGAAGTAGGGCTCTTCCTCCCAGGCATCTCACCGGGATCAACCAGAATCCACTCACTGGTATTGCTGTAAACGCACTTCACCCCCCGCCCCGCACAGTTTTCCCTTAAAACACTAAAGCCAAACGGTAAATTCTGGTTCAGCGGCCGGAGGACAGTCACCACTGATCGGTCCAAAAGGGGATGTCTACCTTCTATCCCTCAGCTCCACAGGGCCAGAAATAAACCCTATTAATTATTACCACCCCCTTCCCCGCACACGGGAAAAGAAGCAGAAAAACAAGGCCTGGATCCCCTTCCTTCCTCTGATTTATTTAATGGTGGTGGAAGTTATGTTTTGCGGGGGGGGGGGGTGTACAAAGAAAAATCTAGCGAGTCTCTACGATATGAAGAACTGAGGGGGGCGGAGAGGGGAGGAAATGCACCCCACCCGGGAGGGGGCCACACTCAGAACACGGAGCGGAGAGGAGCACCGGGGGAAAAGGCGGGGAGGGGGGGTTCTATCGGGGAGGTGGAAGGGGAAAGGAAAATGTTGGCCAGTCCTCGGGGTGGGGGCACGATAGCAACGTGCAGCGTCCAGCAAAGCGAAGAGCGAGAGTGGGACGGGGGTGGGAGGAGGCGTCTCAGGGGTCCCCGCCGCCCGCACGCTCCCCGCTCACTCACTCGGGTCTCCGCGGTGGCGGGGCGGTCTGCCGGTCGCGGGGAGGCTTCTCCCTCCAGGGTGGTTCTGGGCGCGGGGCGGAGGTCGCTCTTCCTTCCTTTCCGGGCGCCGCCGGGCCGGAGGTTGATGGGTCCTTTTTTTCGTTGAGGGTTGGGGGACAAGTGAGGGAGTTTTGGGCTATGACTCTCAATAATAATTCTTTCAGCTTTTTGGAGGTCAGGCTCGGCGGAGAGGGGACGGAAGGCGGGCGGGCGGGCCGGCCGGCGGCGACGGCGCGGGGATGTTGGACCGGAGGGCAGCTCGTGTCGCAGGGCGGAGAACGGTCCGGGCTCTGGCTAACGGGCGGTCCTGCCCTTCTGGCCCCGCGTCGCCCGAGCCACTCGCTTCTCTCCGGCGACGACCCGCACCTTCCCGCGCCCCGGCCCGAAGTGAGCAAAGTCAATGAAAAGTTTCACCCTTAGCAACCCTGCGCACGGATCCCGCTTCCCCACCCCTGCGTGATGCGTCCCTCCGCCCTGCAGGGGCGGGGCCGGGCGCCGGGCCGGGACTACTTCCCAGCCGGCCGGGAGGCTTAACCCTTCGCGACGCGGGGTCGGCGGCTCTACATGCCCTCCGGAGGCTCCCCGAAACCTCCTCCCGCCAGCCCTCCCGTGGCCGGCCTCTTCTCACTCAGCTCCCAGCTCAAACGCCAGCAAGGCCGCCCTTAGCCGGTCCAATGATGCTCGCCTCCCCTCCCCATCACAGCACCGTGCCATTTATTTTCTTCATGCCCCAAACCACTGAAAGCGTGCTCATCGGGTACAATGTTTCCCCAGGTAGACAGCGAGCTCTGGGAGGGCCCGGTCCTGGACTGGAACCCGGTGGTTCACTTTAGATGTGTGATATGAATGGATGTCGCGGGGAGGGGAGCTCCCGCCCCCAGCTCCCGTGGCTTGGGCCCTGCACCTGCCCCAGCGCCGACTGTTCTTAGTTTCGCCGGACCTGCTCCCCCAGGCCAGCTGGGCGAGTCCCTCCGGGTCTGGGCGTTTGACTGGCCGACCAACCCCACGGCTCTCGCACCGCCCCAGTTACCGTCCCTTAGCGGGAGGGGGAGCTGAGGGGATGGCGCGAGCTTGGGAGACGTTTCGCTCCTTTATTAACTCGGGTTGGCTCGAGTCTTCCGAGCGCCCCATGCCTCGGCGGGCGATGCTAACGCCGAAGGGAGGGCGAATGGGAAACCGGGGTCCGAGCACGCTGAGCGGGAGGAAGGGGAGGCGAGGCGAGGCCAGCCGGCCGGTCGGAAAAAGGAGCCTAGCGCCACATAAACCTTCTACTTGCTGCCTCTGGCCCCCCAATTACCTCGCAGCCGAAGAAGGCCCGCGCCGGCTCCGCGCAGGCGCACTAGCGCGCCCCCGGCCAGCCCCGGGCGGGGCTCAGCCCTGCGGCGGATTCCCGCGTTTGCTCTCCCGGCTGGCGACCCCCGTACGGGGGACTAGACAGAGCAACATTTCTTCTATATAAGAGCCCCCCGCCGGCGGGGTGTGGCGCCTGCCCGTGCCAGGGGCCCCAAGCTCACGCACCCGACGGTCCATGGGGTTGCAGACCAAGGCTCGCTGGCCCTGGACGGGCGCGCCGACTACGCGCGCTCGGCCACATTGTGACTGCGGGGCGCGGAGTTGAGGGTAGGGAGGCCTGTGCCCAGGTGAGGTCACAGGCGGACCGGACTGCCAGGTTGCGAGGAGCCCCTTGGAGCTTGCGCGTTAAGGCTTTTGCCCAGTCGCCCATTCCCCAATTCTCTCCCCAACCCCCGACCTTTATTCTCATTCCAGGCGGTTCCAGCCCATCCGCAGTCGCCGAACCCACGTGGGGTGGCGAAATCCGAAAGTTTCCAGCTACGAACAGTTTGCATTTGTTTGTTCCTTGATCTTTTTTTGTGTGTTGTTTTTTGCAAGGGCAGAGAGCAGCGGTGGTGTGGGGGTTTAAAAGCGCTTTCCTTGACTGCAGCAGAAAAAGGCCGGACTGGAGGGCAAACTCCAAGGGGACAGGGAGGCGCGAGGGAGCCTGAGCCCGAAATCCCCCATCCCCCACACACTGAGCGCTTCAGCCCCTGGGGCACCTCCAGGGACTACTTGCCTCGTGCGTCAGCGAGGGGCAGAGCGTCACTTACACGCCCCGCTCCGCTTTGCCCCACTCCACTCCTCCCCTTCTTTTTCCTCCCTCCCCACCTCCCTCCCCTCCCCATCGCTCCCCACTCCTCCCTTGCTCTCCCCTAGCGTGTTCCACGCGAGCAGTGAGACCCGGCCGACCTACAGGGTGCCAGAGCACCGAAGAGCTAAAAATATAACCCGTGTGTTAGCAACAGCCTTCCCATTGGTCGGGGAGCAGGGAGAGGCGGCTTCTGATTGGGTTTCCCATCCAACCGCTAGGATTAAGAATGGGGGCCAAAAACCCGGGCGCTGGGCCTTTGGGAAGAGTGTGCGTTTGCGCAATGAGGCATTGCAAAGGATGCTGGTATTTGAAGTCATTTATTAGAGGCAGCAATGGGTTTGAATCCCAATTGTGTCCACCAACCGTGTTATCTTGATTTAATGGTAACAGATCTCTTTACATCATCAAACCTGTTTTCTTGTTCTTAAAATGGAGATCGTGTGAGGATTAAATATGATACAGGATGTAAAGCCTGGCTCAAATAGTTGTTATCCTTAATTTAAAGGTAACTGTTCAGGCCAGATTGCATCCTACATATCCTGTGCACGGTTCGGTGTGTATTCCCCAACAAGAAACCTTACTATAAAGAACGATGAGAAAGAACGGTTAGGGTGAACTGAAACGAATTCTCCTAGGGCATCTCAGGAAGGAGGGATGGAGTCCATATAAGTAGATAAAGGGTAGACATCTCCTACCTAAATTCAGTGCAGGCTGAGGGATGGCGCACAGAATCCCTGGACAGAAGGCATAGGATTTCTGCGTGTTCGTGCTTTTGTTCTAATCTCCCCTGCAGTGCTGGAAACACACCAGGCCTGAGCAACTTAACTAAAACAAAACTGAGAAATCCAGCCTCCTTGGCAGTTGGGAGCTCTGGGTAAAGGGTTGGCATATAAATAGGAAGGGATAAAATAGAGGGGCGAAAGGTAATCACCATTCTTAACTGCTGATGTGTCCATTGGTCATGTGGCGAGGAGGAGACAGGACGTTTTGTCTCCTCAGTGTGTGACTTCATCTTGCCAGGGCTTAATTGTGAGCTTAATTCCACTCAAGCATCCCACAGTCCCCTCCCATTTTAAATAATCATATGTTGAAAGGTACACACCATGTTTTCAAAATGGTGAGCTTCAGAAGCAACTCCCCTGTCTGAGAGTAAGCAAGTTATACCAGATGTTTTGTTGCCTTGACAAGTCAGGCTGGTAATAACCCCAATTAACTCTCAGGGGTGAGTCACTCTCTCATACACACATGCTAGGGTGAAAAATTTTGTAGTTCCTTTTATGTTATCTAAGAAAATAGCTCCTCGTATTTGACTTTTTCAGATCCACTGCTCCAGCTGGGCAGGAGCAAAGACAAACCCAACAAAACTGGCTTCAGGGAAGTAATTGGATGCAGGGCAAATGACTGCTATTTATTCAACAATGTGAGAGAACAAACCTCACTAAAGGTTTGCCTGGACACTGAAACTGCAGTGTTCGAAGAAAGCAACATTTTAGCCTTGGTGGCAGCAGGCCACTTGGGATCGAGTTGATAAGCAACCAAATAACTGGGGAAAGATGGGAATTGGAGTGCTTTTTTGCAAGGCAAGAAAATTTCAACCAAGGCAAATAATCTTCCACTTTTATGCCTAGCTTCAAACTACTACTAAAGAGCTGCAGATCAGAATAGGGTGACATCGTTTTTCTGAAATTTGGTCAGTTCAGTTTGATTCCCCGTGGAGTTAATTTTCTTTTTTCTTTTGTTTTTATTTCCAGTATAGTTAACAAACTGGTTAATCTTAAAGATTTTATTTATTTATTGGAGAGAGAGGGGTGGGGGTGGGGGGAGGGGCTGAGGGAGAGGGAGTGAGAGAATCCCAAGCAGGCTCTGAGCTTAGTGCAGAAGCCAGTGGCGGGGCGGGGGGCTCGATCTCACAACCCCAAGATCATGACCTCAGCTGAAATCAAGAGTGGGCCGCTCAACCGCGGGCGCACCCAGGCACCCCGATCTTAATTTAGAAACTGCTAACTTGCAGGTCAAGGTCCACACCTGGTGGATGTACTATCTTGGTGTATACTGACACATTAACATTTTAAAAATGAAGAGGGAACCATTTCGAGGACCTTCCATGCCAGGACTTAAATGTTTATCTATGAAAAAGCAGGAACCCACTGTAAAAGAACTACTATTTATGTAAAGACTTCTTCATAAGGGTAAGGAACTTACAAGGTCAAATTTAATCCTTACAACCTGAAGAGGTAAGCCTTGTTATCCTTATAATTTTTTTTAAGATTTTAGTTATTTGAGAGAGAAAGCAAGCACAGAGGGGAGGGAGAAGCAGACTCCCCGCTGAGCAGAGAGCCCAACACGGGGCTCTATCCCAGGACCTTGAGATCATGACCGGAGCAGAAGGCAGATGCCCAACCAACTGAGCCACCCAGGTGCCCCTATCCTTATTTAATAGATAAGAAAAAAGAAATAAAGAAAGGCTAAATGACTCACTAAAGGTCAACAGCAGAGCAGAATTCAAATACAGGTCTGATTATAAAGCTCACACATTTAAAAAATTTATTTATTTATTTATTTATTTGACAGCACAAGCAGGGGGAGCAGCTGAGTAGGGAGTCTGATGGCGGCCTGCTTCTCCCTCTCCCACTCCCCCTGCTTGTGTTCCTTCTCTCGCCATGTCTCTCTCTCAAATAAATAAATAAATAAAATCTTAAAAAAAAAATTTTTTTTTAATTAACTAATTTTTTTTTTTAAGATTTTTATTTATTTATTTGACAGAGAGAGAACGAGCAAGAGAGCAAAAGCAGGGGGAGGAGGAGAAGCAGAGGTAGAAGTAGACTCCCCACTCTGCAGGGAGCCCGATGCGGGACTCGATCCCAGGACCCTGGGATCATGACTTGAGCCGAAGGCAGACGCTTAACCTCCTGAACCACCCAGGCATCCTGAGGGCAATGTTTAAAGGAAATTAAGGGGCGCCTGGGTGGCTCAGTCGTTAAGCGTCTACCTTCGGCTCATGATCCTGGAGTCCTGGGATCGAGCCCCGCATCGGGCTCCCTGCTCTGCGGGAAGCCTGCTTCTCCCTCTCCCACTCCCTCTGCTTGTGTTCCCTCTGTCGCTGTGTCTCTCTCTGTCAAATAAATAAATAAAATCTTAAAAAAAAAAAAGGAAATTAAATTACTATGTGTGTACAGTATATTTGAGAAACTGGAAGACACCTATTCTTTTTAAAACCTAGAAATCAATATCAAATACTGAATACTTAATAAATAATAATAATGCCATAAATCCAGGAAATGGCACCACTTTCTCAGGCTGACCATGATGAGTTCAATTATTTCAACTAGATCTATGTAGGTATACTTGTTTATTTTTTAGGTAGTGCTTTTTTTTTAGAGGCGGGAGGAGCAGAGGGAGAGAATCTTAAGCAGGTTCCATGCCCAGCATGAAGCTTGATCCCACAACCCTGAGATCATAACCTGAGCTGAAATCAAGATTCTGATGCTTAACCAACTGAGCGCCCCAGGTAATGCTTATTTAACAATGGAGAAAAACACTTAAAAAAACTTTTTTAAAGATTTTATTTATTTGACAGAGAGATACACAGCGAGAGAGGGAACACAAGCAGGGGGAGTGGGAGAGGGAGAAGCAAGCTCCCCGCAGAGCAGGGAGCCCGACGTGGGGCTCGATCCCAGGACCCCGGGACCCTGGGACCCTGGGACCCTGGGACCATGACCTGAGCCGAAGGCAGACAGCCAACGACTGAGCCACCCAGGCGCCCCAACACTTAAAATTTTTAAGACCATTCTGATTTTTTGTAGACATATACAGTTGGCTGAGATCATTTTCTAATTCTTGCCACAGAATTGTATAGTGTTAGAGGTTAAAATTCAGTTTGTAAGTTATGTTTTCCCAACAGCGGAGAATTTGGTACTATTATTAACCTAATTTTTAAAATTGAAGAGGACTGAACTTGAAATTCCAAAATAGACAATTAAGGATTTGAACTTCAAGACCAATCGCTTCTCGGCCTTTTGGCTAAGATCAAGTGTGAACTTCAAGACCATTCACTTTATCACAGGTGTTCTTTTTTTTTTTTTTAAGATTTTATTTATTTATTTGACAGAGAGAGACACAGGGAGAGAAGGAACACAAGCAGGGGGAGTGGGAGAGGGAGAAGCAGGCTTCCCGCGGAGCAGGGAGCCTGATGCGGGGCTCGATCCCAGGACGCGGGGCTCGATCCTAGGATGCTGGGATCATGACCTGAGCCGAAGGCAGACGCTTAACGACTGAGCCACCCAGGCGCCCCTATCACAGGTGTTCTTAACTCATTAGTTGTATTGTTCTCTTGGCCTTGGAAAAGAAACAAACCAACAACTGGATTATGAAACTAGGTGAGAGGAGCAGAGTTCAGCAGACTTCACTGGGTTGAGGTTGAACTTGCTCCATTCAGCAATGGAGCATGGGGGTGGGGTATGCCCTTGAAATCATCTGGGCATTCATCTTAAACTCGGTTGCAATACCCTTCAGAGGTATGCTCGCTAAGTCTGATGGAGCACAGTTAAAGTGGTGTTTTGCTGAAACTAAGGAGTAGCTTTAATTTTTTTTTAATTTTTAAAAAGATTTATTTATTTTCACAGAGAGGGAACACAAGCAGGGGAAGTGGGAGAGGGAGAAGCAGGCCTCCAGCTGAGCAGGGAGCCCGATGAGGGGCTTGATCCCAGGACCCCAGGACCATGACCTGAGCCGAAGGCAGACGCCCAACGACTGAGCCACCCAGGCACCCCTAAGGAGTAGCTTTTGATGTTTGTAAATGCAAGATGTTATGTGGACCAGGGTGGTTAATAAGCAAATTTTAAAAGTTGATTTGTCTTTATCCAGACAAAACATTTTGACTTACAGTACACATTAAAACTAAAATTACTATAGGATCAGTGACAAATTCTAATCTGAAAATTACTTGGTCTCTACAATTTTGACACACCATAATCCCCCTGACCCACACTTTAGAATTGCTCAGAGAGCTCCCCAAACACATTGCCCATTCAGATTGCTTCCCCCACACATATGTCGTTATCTGCCCAACCCACCCCTTTGCCCGTAGATTCCAATATATCCTTCAAAGCCCAGTTTATTATCCACCTTGACTTCAATTATTCATTTAATACTGAGGAGCTGCTACCTGCTGGGCCAAACAGACTTGGTTACTGCCACCATGGAGCCAGCCTAATGGAGGGCTGTCAATAATCACCAAACACTATCAACAAAATGCTATGGTGCTATGTGGGATTCCAACAAGAGGAATGAACGTAGATTGGGGGTCAGGAGAGGCATCGTTTGAGGCAATATTATCTAAGGTCTGAAGGATGTGTAACAGCTGGACAAAAGGGGGACCGAGCATTAGAGAGAGCTTAATAGGTAAAAAGCACTGAGCAGGAAGGAAACCAGCAGTTGAGGAACTGAAATGAGCCCCAGTGGCTAGAGTGTGAAGAGTGGTAGGAGATGAGACAGGAAAGCTTTAAGGATTATCGTTACCCCTGTGGCTATGACCTTCCACTGGCCTTCCTGAGGTGCCCCCAACCTAGGCCAAGAACCTCCTTTGTGCATCCTCCCTGGGTTATTCTAAACTGTTTCTGGCTGCCTTCATTATTCCATTTCTTGAAGGCAGAGATTGTATTTTAATTCAATTTTTGACCCTCAATATATCCCAATTAATCAAGCGTTCTGTTGATCCAAACCAAAGCTCTGATAAGTAGTCAGAAGACTATCTTTGTTCCTTGTCTTTGCTGCTAAATTTCAGTGTAACTTGGGCCAAGCCTCTGTATTCCTAAGGACTCAAAACCTGCTTCAAATCTATGGTGTCAAAGACCACTTGACTAAAGTCTCAAATTATGATTATTTAGGATAACCTGTTGATCACCTCTAGCAGGGAAAAAGTAAATAGTTGCGTTAGGGTAAAGGATACGTCTGCATTTGCCCTTATTCTGTGTATTTACTTAAAAATAATAAAAAAGGGGAACATATACTCAATGTATTTATGTCCACTTTGTGAAACGAATCAACCAAGTTCCGTTCTCTGAACTCATCAGTTTGAACACATTTTGTCTCATCCCTGTGACCATGGTTGGAAGTCATTTCTTCAGTTCAAATTAAAGTTGAACAGGAAGAGGGGAGCCTCGGTGGCTCGGTCGTTGGGCGTCTGCCTTCGGCTCAGGTCATGATCCCAGGGTGCTGGGATTGAGCCCCACGTCGGGCTCCCTGCCCAGCGGGAGGCCTGCTTCTCCCTCTCCCACACCCCCTGCTTGTGTTCCTATTCTCGCTCTGTCAAATAAATAAATAAAATCTTAAAAAAAAAAAAGTTGAACAGGAAGAAAAAATAGTAAGTTTCTAAAAACAACCTTGATTTATCTATAACGAAAGGCATCAATGGTTTAGAATTCCTTCCAGCAATAATAAGAGAAGAAGGTGCTTGATGAATCCCAATACGCCTATTCTGAATCACAAATTCCTGGGTGACTAAAATAAATTCCTAGAGTCAAACTTAAATTGGGACTGTGACCGAGTACCAGAAAAGAAACACCTGCTTTATTAATACAACAGCAACAGAAAGGGATTCCAAGTTCTTAGAAGAAAAATAACATGAATAGGCACCACCGGCTAAGTGTTACAAGATCCAATGCCCACGCTGACTGTTCGGAGAGCCCCCCACCCCACTGCAGATGTCTCATCAAGGACAGCTGCCAAAAACAGGTTTCTCACTGCGGTAGCTTCACAGTCAATTCCTCAAACAGAAGACTGAGATGATAGTATTGCTGTTTCAGAAGCTCTTGGTGTAGAGAGAGCATAGCAATTTGGAAAACATGCTTGTTTCTTGAATTCAAGAAAAATCATGAACCAGTCTATCTATTTTCCTCTGCTACGGTGTGCCAGAGTGTTCTGTGAAAGATTTCTTTTCCGGGTAAGAGGAGAGGCAGGGAGGAGAGGGGCCCGTGTACTAACAGGCACTCGGGCGGTGCCCTGTGCCTACTCCCTCTGCGCTGCTGGTGGTAGGCATCTTTTCTGGCAGCTGCTGCACTGGGAGGGAGGAGGAGGCCACCCGCCAATCACCTCTTCTTGAAGCCGTACTTTTTGCGTTCATAGAAGAGATCGGTCTTAGAGCTCCCCAAATTGACAATCTTTGGGCAACCATCTCTCTGGAAAACAGCATAGAGAAGTTGTTAGAAGTCTTTGAGCCTGAACTGAGAGCGATTGAAGGTAAAAATAAGTTATGGATCAGTGGGTTTAGCCATTTACCTTATCCGCTCAGTTATCCTATGCAGTCAATCATCAAGAATTTATTGAGCATCTAGAATGTGCCCAGGGCTTGTCCACTCTCCAGACAGCGTGGCCTGCACTTAGAATGTCGGATGCTCAGCCCACTTCTGTTGCAGATATGATATAGCTGAGGTAGAGTTTAACTCTTAAGATATCCAAAGGGTTTTCTTCAAGTGAGAGGTAAACAATCTGTAATGATCATCTATAGATCAAGCTCTTTAGCTCTCCTCCACCAGCTCAAGAAAGGGAAGAACACCACCAAGGCAAAAAAAAACCCTACAGGCTTTAGGAGATAGTACTTTACATGTTAAATACCATAGGAGAAAACTGGGCTTGATGTGTCCTTTTAATTCACTTAATTTGACACATGGTCTTGGGGGAAGAGTGTTCCTGTGTTAGAGATGGCTGCTGAAGGTCCGTACTGATTTGTAATGACACGTTCCCCTGGCCATTTTGTGAGCTTGAGCGGTTTCAGTGAAGCCCCTGGGAAGCTGTGTTCTGCAGAAATAATGACTACCTCAGTTGATCTGGGATGATGGGAGGAAAGTTGGGGAAGATGCTACTAGAGAAAACCTTCACAGGTCTGGTTTTATTAAACACCTGCTATCAAAGGAGGTTGCTCCCTGGGACACTGGGCTTTAGAATGAATTAATGATCAAGTCCTTAGACATCTCATTTCTAATTTAGGTGATTTCTCTTTTGGGGGGCCAATATCGACACCGTACAAAAATCCCTAAAAACACACAAAGCCAACGCTAACATTTCATCATTTTCTAAAAAACATGTAGTATATATTACCTTGAGAACTGCTATCTGTGGAGTTCAGTGTGCTGAGGGAGCCAGGGAGTGGGCCCAGCCCCACCAACAGCTCCCGATGTGAACTCAGGCCGTGTAAGCTCTATTTAAAGTCCTGGGGCAAATGAGGCAGCACCTGCCTCTTATGGTGAAGGTGGCCTGATACCAAACACAACCATGCTCTAAGCTCTTTATCTTTAGAGATGCTATGAAATGTTGTGCTATGACAGCCTGTTTAGGCTTATTATGCCTTACTGACTTGCACGACTGTGGGCAAATCACTTCTCTTTGGACTCATATTCCCTAACTGTAAAATAAGTGGACCAGATCAGGTCCATGTGTACAAACTGTAGAGAGCCCTGCAGAGTTCTGTGAGGTGCCAGGTGATACCAAGGACCCATCCTTCAAACTGGGCAGCTCCGTACTCACAGCTTAGGTTAAGATGGTAGATTGTGGTGTCAGGCCACCTGACTTTTGATGTTATTAATCTCTTTGTATCTCTTTTTAGTCACGTATAAAATTAGCACAATGGTAGAACTTATCTACAGAATTACAAATCAATAAATACTTAAATAAATGGATTTCCTGATTTTATTTGACAGAAAGAGAGTGCACAAGCAGGGAGAACAGGAGAGGGAGAAGCAAGCTCCCAGCTGAGCAAAGAGCCCAATGTGAGACTCGATCCCAGAACCCTGGGATCATGACCTGAGCTGAAGGCAGACACTTAACCGACTGAGCCAGCCAGGTGCCCCTGTAAAACACTTTCTGAAGATAGGACTCTACATATTAAAAAACAGTTGGGGGGCGCCTGGGTGGCTCAGTCGTTAAATGTTTGCCTTTGGCTCAGGTCATGATCCTGGGATCCTGGGATTGAGCCCCACACTGGGCTCGCTGCTCGGCGTGAAGCCTGCTTCTCCCTCTCCCACTCCCCCTGCTTGTGTTCGTGTACTTGCTCTCTGTCAAATAAATAAAATATTAAAAAAACAGTTGGAAAACCAATGTATCGGATTATGAGATCTTTGGTTTTTATGGCATTGTCTCTCACAGACTGTTTCCTGTTTTCTTGCCTAAACACTCCTGCGTTTTATTTTCTACACATCTCCCAAGGGTCTAATTGTTGTTCCCAAATTCTACCAATGCTGTATGAGATGAGGATGTGCTCTCCGGAACAGGCTAGCTTTTGTTGAATATGCCTGTGAATGGGATCCTGAGGCGGGGCTCCATCCCAGGACCCTGGGATCATGACCTGAGCCAAAGGCAGATGCCTAACTTACTGAGCCACCCAGGTGCCCCAGTAATTGTGTTTTTCTGATCTCAAAAATTTTTTCATTGCTTTTTCCTGCATTTCAGTTTTGTATAGATTTCCATTTGCTACGTTATGTTTTGGTAATGGTAAGTGTTGGATTTAAAATATTAGTTGGGGCACGTGGGTGGCTCAGTCAGTTAAGCTTCAACTCATTTTGACTCAAGTCATGATCTCAGAGTCTTGGGATTGAGCCCCGGACGACACTGGGCTCTGGGCTCAGTGGGGAGTCTGCTCCTCTCCCTCTCCTCCTGCTTGCTCCAGCAAGTGCCCCGCCTAAGGATCTCTGCTCAGTGGGGAGTCTGCTCCTCCCTCTCCTCTGCCCCTCCTCCCTGCTTGTGCTCTCTCTCAAATAAATAAATCTTAAAAAAAGAGAAAAATACAATTACCGAAAGTGGGCCTACATCTTTCTTACAAATGATAGCAAAGAATTATGAGATGGGTGCTAGTGGCAAGGCCTGCTTTATTAATTGAAATTAAATGTGTTGTTCCTTTTTTTTCTTTAAGTAATCTCTATATCCAACATGGGGCTCAAATTTACAACCCGGAGATCAAGAGTCTCATGCTGTACTGACTGAGCCAGCCAGGTGCCGGTTTTTTGTTTTTAATTAAAAATAAATAAATAAATAAACAAACCTTTATTTGCAGACTCCCCAGTGAGGGTGGAGCCTGACATGGGGCTCAATCTCAGGACACTGAGATCATGACCTAAGCTGAAATCAAGAGTCAGCCACTTAACTGACTGAGCCAGCCAGGTGCCTGTGTTTTGTTTTTTTAAAGTAAACTACTGACCAACATGGAGCTCAAACTCAAGACCCTGAGATCAAGAGTCACGTGCTTTACCAACTGAGCCAGCCAGGCACCCCAAATGTTGTTCATACTTTTTTTTTTTTTTTAAGATTTTATTTATTTGAGAGAGAGACACAGAGAGAGAGAGGGAACACAAGCAGGCTTCCCGCCGAGCAGGGAGCCCGATGTGGGGCTCGATCCCAGGACCTTGGGATCATGAACTGAGCTGAAGGCAGACGCTTAACGACTGAGCCACCCAGGCACCCCAATGTTGTTCATTCTTTTGACAACTGTTTAGTGAGTAACAATAATGTGAAAACCAGACTGTACATTGATTGGGACCTTAATAATAGTATCATATTTTCCATCTGAAAGGCCTTTAAGCTCTCAATAATGGTATCCATGAAATAACAGGGATACTACTTCCTTTTTGGGGAGAATTCCCTAAAGCTACCCACATGTTCGCAGCAAAGACTTGAACATGGGCTTTCTGCCTTCTAGTCTGGTGTTTTTACTACCCAGGCTTCTCAGAGGCAAAAACCAAAACTTTCCCATGGTTTAAGAAATTGTAAAGGAGGTAAACTTATGAATTAATTTTGAAAACTACCAAATATCTTTTTTTTCAGCCTAACGGCTCTGCTGTACACTAAACAGGGAAAAGAGAATGATATAAATAGTGAGAGGGAGGGCGCCTGGGTGGCTTAGTCATCACGCGTCTGCCTTCAGCTCAGGTCATGGTCCCAGGGTCCTGGGATCGAGCCCCACATCAGGCTCCCTGCTCAGCGGGAGGCCTGCTTCTCCCTCTCCCACTCCTCCTGCTTGTGTTCCCTCTCTCACTGTGTCGCTCTCTGTCAAAGAAATAAAATCTTAAAAAAAAACAAAAAACAAAAAAACAGTGAGAGGGAGAGGCACATCCTTAATCACCCTGAGAATAGCAATATAGTGAGGTGGTTTGAGGCAGTGCTTTGACTGTGACCACCCATTCTTTTTTTTTTTTTAAGATTTTATTTATTTATTTGACAGAGAGCGACAAAACGAGAGAAGGAACACAAGCAGGGGGAGCGGAAGAGGGAGAAGCAGGCTCCCCTCCGAGCAGGGAACCCGATGCAGGGCTCAATCCCAGGGCCCTGGGATCAAGACCTGAGCCGAAGGCAGGCGCCTAAGGACTGAGCCACCCAAGCGCCCTAACCACCCATTCTTAAAAGTGATGAAACCATCTTCAATATTACCATGGTTTGTATTTATCATCACCCAATAAAATATTATTCCTTAGAACTTAATTTTTCTCGTTAGAGAGAAAATATAATTTTAATTTTAATTTGAATTTGAATTTAATTTAAATTTAATATTTGGGGGGCAATAATGAAATGAAAAACATGAGAAACAGGGAGTCAGAAAACTTGGGTTCTAGTCTTGGATCTGCCACTGATTAGCCATGTGACCTTGGGCCAAGTTGCTTAACATCTGGAAGCCTTAGTTTTCTTGTTTGTATCACAAAGAACTTTTGGAAAAGAACGTTCAGCACAGTTTGGGGCACACAGCAAGAGCTCTATAAATGTTAGTGGCTATTCCCCTTGTCTTCTGGTTGGGAGAGCTGAAGAAAATATAAATAAAAGAAATAAAGAAATTGAGGGATAAGGGGACATCAGATCAGTATGATGCTGCACTGTAAGAAATTATGAACGAGTCCTCTGGCAGCAGCGCCCACAGATATGACTCCTGAGTATTCTTGATGCTGAAAACCTAAGTGAGGAACCCGTTTAATTCACTGGTCTAACTCCCTTATAAATTATGAAAATGGCAGGAAGAGGAGCACAGTAACTGGGCTTGCTTTGTTTGCAGGAGGATTTCTTTTTTTTTTTTAAATAAGATTTTATTTATTTATTTGAAAGAGAGAATGAGAGACAGAGACCACGAGAGGGAGGAGGGTCAGAGGGAGAAGCAGACTCCCCGCCGAGCAAGGAGCCCGATGCGGGACTCGATCCCGGGACTCCAGGATCGTGACCTGAGCCGAAGGCAGTCGCTTAACCGACTGAGCCACCCAGGCGCCCTGCAGGAGGATTTCTGCCTAGGAAAAAGGTCTGAAGGACTTAATCTACATGAAGATCTGTAAGGCTGAGAGGCTGGATCATGTCACTGGACTGCTTTGTGGTCCTTGGAAACTACTGCTGAGTAAATGTAAGCTAGATGCCATCTCAAGTATCCTCAGAACATTCCTATACGTATGAAGTAGACGGAGTGATGTCTAAAATAATTATCAGGAACGGAATGAAGCACAAAGATCCAAAGTATCAGTTCACGCACCACATGCAGACAAGTCAGACAGTAATTAACATTTATTAAGCACTCTGGTTACAAGCTTATTCCAGACAAGAACTCTAGCTACAACCATGTAGAAGTTAAAAAAAATGTTGTCCTTATGGACTCTGTAGCTAGTTTAAGACCTGTTCATATTTTTCTCATCATTGCTGTTGCCTTCCCATAGTTTCACTGCTTATAGATTATAAATAATTATAAAATACTTATTGTATACCAGACCTTATGGATGGCTTACAGGAGAAGCACCAAAATGTGGACCATGTTTATAATACATACTAGACACTATACCAAAAACTCAGGAAGAGAAATAAATAGTGAAACCAAGGTCCTTTCTCTAAAGGAGTGCAACCTAGCTGGTGGATCAGATAGATAAAGATATGCTTTGACACACAAAGATAAATGCAAATCAGAGTTCAGGATAGGATAATGTTTAAATCATCAACTGAAATGTCCCACTTCCTGGGGCTAGACAGGCTCCAAATACATAGACTGAGGGGGCTGGGTGTTTCTACTCAACATGGGCACATCCTACCAGAAGAACTTATGAAAGGATGACAAGGTGTAATAGGGACACCACTAGCTTTACTCAGACAATCTGCACTTGCCATTTATTAGCTGGGTAACAGACTGTAAAATGGGGATAACATGGGACACCTGGGTGGCTCAGTCGGTTAAGCGTCTGGTCATGATCCCAGGGTCCTGGGATGGAGTCCTACATTGGGCTCCTTGCTCAGCAGGGAGCCTGTTTCTCCCTCTGCCTGCCGCTCCCCTGCTTGTGCTCTGACAAATAAATAAAATCTTAAAAAAAACCCCAACAAAATGGGGATAACAATAATCCCTATTTAACAAAGTTATTGTGAAGAATAAAGGATGACATCTATATACTAGTCCGCACATGGGAACATTAAGAATCATGTATCATTTTTTAAAATTAATTAATTAATTTATATATTTTAAAGATTTTATTTATTTGATAGAGAGAGACACAGTGAGAGCAGGAACACAAGCAGGGGGAGTGAGAGAGGGAGAAGCAGGCTCCCCGCTGAGCAGGGAGCCCGATGCGGGGCTCGATCCCAGGACCCCGGGATCATGACCTGAGCTGAAGGCACACTTAACGACTGAGCCACCCAGGCAACCCTAAATTTTATTTATTTATTTGACAGAGACACACTGTGAGAGGGAACACAAGTAGGGGGAGTGGGAGAGGGAAAGCAGGCTTCCTGCAGAGCAGGGAGCCCGATTTGGGGCTTGATCCCAGGACCCCGGGATCATGACCTGAGCCGAAGGCAGTCGCTTAACAACTGAGCCACGCAGGTGCCCCCATTTTTTTCTTTTAAGATTTATTTGAGGGGCACCTGGTGGCTCATTCAGTTGAGCATCTGCCTTCAGCTCAGGTCATGAGCCTGGGATCCTAGGATCCAGCCCCTCCCTCTCATCAGGGAGCCTGCTTCTCCCTCTCCCTCTGCAGCTCCCCCTGCTGCATGCTTGCTCTCTGTCAAATAAATACAGTCTTAAAAAAAAAGAATTAAAAACAAAAGATTTATTTGACAGAGAGCACGCACCTGCGAGAGGGGGGAGGAGCAGGGGAGAGAGAATCCTCAAGCGGACTCCCTGCTGAGCACAGATCCTGACCGAGGCTTGATCCCAGAACCCTGAGATCATGACCTGAGCTGAAACCAAGAGTCAGCTGCTCAACCTACTGAGCCACCCAGGCATTCCTCATGTTATCTTTTGCCTTACCCTAGATTAGGTAACCAGGTACCTTCTATTAGCTTAGTGGTACTATTATGACACTTAAAAAAACTTTTTTTGGGGGGCGCTTGGGTGGCTCAGTTGGTTAAGCGTCTGCCTGCGGCTCAGGTCATGGTCCCAGAGTCCTGGGATCGAGTCCTACATCAGGCTCTTTGCTCAGCAGGGAGTCTGCTTCTCCCTCTTACTCAAATAAATAAATAAAATCGTAAAAAAAAAAAAAACAACCACAAAACTTTTTTTATGATTTTATTTATTCGTCAGAGAGAGAGCACAAGCAGGAGTGGCACAGCAGGCAGAGAAGCAGGCTTCCTGCCGAGCAAGGAGCCCAATGTGGGACTTGATCCCAGGACCCGAGCCGAAGGGAGACGCCTAACCGACTGAGCCACCCAGCCGACCGACACTTCTTTTTACTGTGTCATACATAAGAAGAAAACAAGCAAATTCATAGTCCCCATCCCCCTAAGAAGGTTCCTGTTTCCAACCTAAACAAAAACAGTAAAACTTGCTTTTGTTTTAGATCTACAAGCCCTCTATCCTGGCATTTGACTAAAGGAATTGAATAGCCACTGCCGCCACACGATGTCAAGGGGCAAAAACGTCACAAGACAGAATCACAATCCTGCAATATCAGACCAAAGGCATTCTTTAGCCAAAGTGGGAATCAACTTCAGTTGTCCCAAATTCAACTGTCACCACATCCACTCAAACAATCTTTAATGATAGTAAAGAAAATGACTGAGTAGCTATTACATACTACGCACTGTGCCAGGACTCACAAAGTGCAGGATGTTGTTTCTGAATTAAGAATAATCAGAGAGACATCAAAGGAGTAGAGAGGGCTCTCCAAATTGCTGACGTTGACAAAGTTTTGCTTCTGTTGCATTTTAGCCCTTGATGCAAAATAACTGCCTTTTATTGGACTACACCCACCTCACCTCATAGAACTTGAGGCAATTATAACCTACGTGCCTGGCTGAACATAGTAATCTCCACAGGCCATAGGAGTTTGCCGTGGTTGGCAAAGAGTTACTGAATAAAAGCGGCAAAGATCAGACGGAAAGCTTAGTATACACTCACATCCTTCTCCTGGATGGTGCACTCCTTACAATAATAGGCATCAGAGACTCCAGGGCCTCCACAGATCACACAGCGCCCCTGGTAAGAGCCATAATTACACTCATCGCAGATGCGCACCAGCGTGCAGGGACGCACGTAGGAGTCACAGATCACACATTTGCCATCACCTGCGAAGAAGAGAGAATGGAATTATGCCCACATGCAAGTACCTCCTTAAGTCTACTGCCCTCCTGCTATGGGGAAATACGGTAGTCTCCACCTGATTGTGACTTTAGGACCCTCTATTTTGGTTATCACAAAACTCAGCTAACCCAGCGTCCATCCCAATCCCTTCAACATGTAAGTTAACCAACTAATATATAAAGAGGTTAGAACATCACCTCATAGACAAGAACTCTCTATCATTACCGGTAAAGAACTGTGTATGTGTGTTTTGGGGACGGGGTCAGGCCATCTCCTGGCCAAAGCTAGAGATTTTCTCAAAACGTAAACATAGGGACTCCTGGGTGGCTCAGTCGGTTAAGCAACTGCCTTCGGCTCAGGTCATGATCCCAGACTCCTGGGATCAAGTCCCGCATCAGGATCCTTGCTCAGCGGGGAGCCTGCTTCTCCCTCTGCCTGACGCTCCCCCTGCTTGTGCTCTCTCTCTCTCTGACAAATAAATAAATAAAATCTTTAAAAACAAACAAACCCCCTAAACATAATGTTTAAAATGTGCAAGTTGGAGCGGGGAGATGGAGAGGGCTTTGGTTGCAGCCTAGGACTCAATGTTCACATTCTTCCAGGCACATCTACTCAAAACCCTCTTTGTGTTACTGCTGGAAATGCCCGTTTGCTGGCTTTACACAAACTTGTGAGGGGAAGGAGTGGGGTGTTCGGGAGGGCGTGTTCCACTCACATTTTTCACACAGTCTTCCGATGGCTGCAAGATCAAAGATGGTAAAGAGCACAGTTAGAATTGGTTTTGACGAAGATCCTCGAGTTTGGGGTGGCGACACAGCAGGCACTGCAGTGAGCCTTACGGGCTCTTATCCGTCTTACCTTCCTCGTAAGCTTCCGTGCAAAGCAAACCCACACCCTTCTGAGGCCGCTCCCAGGTCCTGGGCAATCTGAGCTTCCCCGGACCTCACTTCGGCCGCCCGCCTCTGGCTCCCAGCACGCGCGCCCCCGCCCTCTTTCCATCAGAGCCCACAAACCCGCGCGCTCCCACGCTACCAACCGTGAGGCGGGAAACGTGGCGCCTCCGAGGCAAAACCCTAAGGATGAGATGGGAGCCTCTGACCCCCCAGCTCCTAACACCATCCCCACCCAGACAGCTGGGAGCAGAAAGCTGCCTCACCAACACCAGCCTGCTTGCGGCAAAAGATCAAATCCGGATGATGTTTAGCCATAGTCCAAACGCTAGCCGGCCACCGGAAGCTTAAAGAACTTCCGCCCGACCTTTAGCCTCCATTTTCCAGCCTCCCGGTCGCTGTGATTGGTCCTCCAGGCTTCATCAAGACCGGTTCGCTCTCGCTCGCTCTGGCTCGCTCTCGCGTGATCAAAACCTCAAGTTAAAAAGTAGGAGTTTCCGTCGTGGCTTGGGAGCCAGGTCCTGGCAGATGCATGGAAGTCATTAAAAAAATGCCTTTCCCAGATTTGGATGGAAGAGACAACTGAAACTTGCCCTTCGATAACACATTTATGTGCCCGGTATTTACTTCCGCAAGTGTTTTTATGCAGCTCTTTTCCTTTCAGGCCTCCGTTTCTAACACGGAAGCTCCGCCCACTGCGCTCGCCGGGATCTGGCCCCTCAACGGAGGCTCCGCCTTCAGCGTCATGCGTTTCTCTTTAGGCCCCGCCTCTGCCCCAAAGCTTTAAATGCGCGGTGGTTCACGTCATTTTCACGCGACCTCATCTTTGTCAGTGCACAAAATGGCGCCTTACAGCCTACTGGTGACCCGGCTGCAGGTGAGCGAGTTCAGGGCCCTCTGGGTTCATGAGGGCGCGGTGCCTCCTACTGTGCCTGCGGCTGTGGGCGAGGCAAGGCGAGGCGGGCCCGACCTCCCGCCGACTTTTCGTGTACCTGTCCGGACCGCGGGCCTAGCGCCGGTGCCGGCTCCTCCCGCGCCCGAGGTCAAGGCGTCCCGGCTCGGCTCTCCCGGTCCTGTCCCCGCCCCGTGGCAAGCGTAGGTCTAAGCAGTGGCTGTCAGGTGAAGAGTGGAGGCACCTCTTTCTGAGGACTGCACTCTCCTCTCTTGTAGGGTGTCTTTCCGTTCCTCAAGGTGAGGACAAGGTGACTGAGGGGGCGCGGTCATTGTGGAGCCCGCTAGGCCCAGAGTCTGAAGGCCTCATTTCTCATCTCTCGGCAGCAGAGTCCTGCCAGCCAGGTGCATCTACGATTGCCAGGCCTGGAGACTGTAGAAGAGTTTAGTACCCTGTTCCAATTTAAAAGGATCCTGTGGAACATATAGCCAAGAAAGCAAGGGGACTTTCCTGGCCCAGACGTAGTAAATAGTAACAATAACAGTAGTCTCTCATCTCTGCAAGATTGCAAGACTGTTCTAATTCCTCATCATATCATTTGATTATTCATATAATCATTTATTCTCATTGGATAGGTGACAAAACTGCTAGAAAGTAGGTGAAAGTTTGTGCTCTCTTGAGTGTCACCGAGGTGGTGTGGCCGGAGCATCTGCACTACTTACCCTTTTGTTCTTGTTCATGTCAGTCTGTCTTTTATGAGCCAGAGTGTGATCCTTGAGCTGACATTTGTATTTGTGAGAGTACTAGTATAGAGTATCTTGAGCTCAGTTGCTTTTCAGTTACTAGGTGGGAGGATAAAGAGACTCAACAGTTTGACCTTGACTGTCCTGTTACGAACCATCTATTAAATTGACTGTGACTGCCGGATGGTTTTCTTCAGTCCTAACTTAACAACACTAGGGAGGTTTTATATGTAAGGTTTCAATGTCAAGCATGTGTTTTTTTTTTTTTTTTTAAGATTTTATTTATTTATTTGACAGAGACAGCGAGAGAGGGAACACAAGCAGGGGGAGTGGGAGAGGGAGAAGTTGAGCAGGGAGCCTGAGGGGCATCAGACCAGGGACGTCAGACGCCGGGCTAGATCCCAGGATCCTGAGATCATGACCCGAGCGGAAGGCAGTCGCTTAACCGACTGAGCCCCCAGGCGCCCCAAGCATGTATTTTGTTAATAAAGCAAGCAATAAAGTAGACATTCTCTAACAACCTTTACATTTAACTTTGTGAATCTGTTTTGAATCAAGTGGCACAGCTTTGATTATAAAATTAAAGAAGTTATGTGCTATACTCTCAGGAAGCATTGTGTTACGAGGGTTTTGTTTTGTTTTTTTTAAATCACATTGCTTAAATTTAGACCATAGGGTTTAAAATGAAATTGGGGCGCCTGGGTGGCTCAGTCATTGAGCATCTGCCTTCCGCTCAGGTCGTGACCCCAGAGTCCTGGGATCGAGCCCCGCATCGGGCTCCCTGCTTGGCGGGAAGCCTGCTTCTCCCTCTCCCACTCCCCCAGCTTGTGTTCCCTCTCTCGCTGTGCCTCTCTTTGTCAAATAAATAAATAAAATCTTAAAAAAAAAAAAATTCTAAAGAGATAATTAGGGCAAACCCCTTATCTTTGCCCAGAATTGAGAGATCGTAAGTATTTAAGACAAATGATTTCATTTTTTTTTTAAGAAGATTTTATTTATTTATTTGACAGAGACATGGCGAGAGAGGGAACACAAGCAGGGGGAGTGGGAGAGGGAGAAGCAGGCTTCCCGCAGAGCAGGGAGCCTGATGCGGGGCTCAATCCCAGGACACTGGGATCATGACCTGAGCCTCAAGGCAGACACTTAGCGACTGAGCCACCCAGGTGCCCGTCTCTTTAGAATTCTTGATTTTCTAGGTTAATGATGTACAAAGAAAGGTAGTTGTTTTTTCCTGATCCTGCTGTCCCATGGTGTAGTGAAGTCAGGCAATATTATTTGATGTTAAATGATTACAGATTTAGTGATCTTTGAAGAGAGGACTAATGTTACAGTATTTTTGAACTGAAAAAGGGTTTTGGAAAGCATTAGTGTTAGACTAGTACAGAAAGAGATCTGGGCCGTAGTTCATATTCTTTGCTGACCCTGTGACCTTGAGCAAATTACTTTTGAATTCTAGTTTCCTCATCTGTCAGTTTGGGATGATCTTCATTGATAAATGCTTATTGAGTACTTGGTAATAGGCTTCCATTCAGATTGTTATGAAGTGATAAGAAAATGGAATATATTTGTTTATGATCATCGTGTAGTCCAACTTCCTTTTTTATAGATGGATAATATAAGACCTTGGGAGCCTGGGTGACTTCCAGTAGCAGAGTGAGGATTAAAATCCAGGTATCCTTGTTTGTTCATTCAGTTAAGGTGAATGACTAGCAGTATACCACATTGCCTCCCAATAGCCAGGCTGTCTTAAGTAATGGCCAGCTAACACTGTGCTCTGAGAACCTTGTAAATTTACCTCTTTTGTGTTTAGCTAGATTTGAGAAGTGATGGTAGTACCTTAGTTGTCATGGCTGCAGAACCCTGTCCATGCGTTTCAGTTTATTCCTACCTCATTCACTGCATATTTATTGAATAATCACCACTTGCTTCGAATACAATGATGAGCAAAGCAGACAGTTCCCATTCTTGTGTAATTTGTACTATATTCTAATGTGTTTTACTGCAGAGGGCCTTGGAAGTCTTTCTCAGCCAAAATATTTTTCTTCTACCCTTGACTGGACCCAAGGTGAAGGTCAGTAATAGAATGATGACAATTACTACTGCCATGAAGAGTAGCTCACATTTACCTGGCTGTGTGCCAGTAATCCCACATGATCCTGTGAGATAAGGTAGACCTAGTGGCTCTAATAGACACACAGGATTAGAGAAGAAACACAGTATGAGGGTTAAGAACCTGGATTCTGGCATAACACTATCTTGACTTGAAAGCTGACTCTAATATTCCCTAGCTGTGACTGGGAAGATTACTTGACCTCTCTCTGCCGCGTCCCTCACCTGTAAGATATAGATAATGATAGTACATCTGGCCTATCTAATTATTGTATTATAGTTGCAAACTATTTAGAACCCTGCCTATACCTCGTAAGTGCTGTATAGTTAAGTATAATTAAATTAAGTAACATGAAATAAACTTGCCTAGGGCCTTGTCACTAGTCATTAGCAGGTGTGATTTGAATCTGTACCTTTTTGGTTCCGGAGTCTGAGGTCCTAGCACCTGCACTATACTGCTTCTCTTTGGCGTCAAGACTCAGCCTATCACCCAGGGTACAGTTAATGCTTCATAACCTGAGAACAGATCTCCTTAAGTTGAAAGTGTTCCACTGTTTAACAGTGCCTGCCATCAGCTTGTAAGGTTAGAAACAGGGAAAAAAAATGGTAGTCAACATTTTGAAAAGTCCCATTTTCTCTTTGGTATTTATTTTTTATTTGTGTGCACATGACTCTGGATGGTAGATAAAAGGGGTTGGGCACTTGCAAATATGTTTCTTAGGTCTTTGGTTTTGCCTTGAGGTACTGAGTTGCTGAGTTCTCATGTGACCTTGGGGAAGTCCTGTAACCTCACATGTAAATCTGAGATGGCCTTTAAGTACAAAGGAGTCTGACAAATTTGGCAGAAGTTCTCTGTGAAGTGCTATGTTAAAACAACAACCACCACCACCTTGGGAATTAGGAAACGGGTCATTCTGGTTGCATGTCACTGTACCGTCTCAGGTATCCTATAGTCAGCTGTTGACTGGAGTTGAGTAAATGAATGAATGATTGAATGGATGAGTAAACAAACTTCCAATCTAAAATTTGGGCAGAGGGAGTAGAGTCCTCATCTTGAGCACTAGGGGAGCAAATTGTTGCCGTTTGAACTAGCTGTTTCCAAAATGTTCATTGAATGCTTTACTATACGCCTAACACTGTTCTAGACCCTGTGAGTGCAACAGTAAACAAGAATAGTGGATCTTATATTGTAGTTCTGGGCAAACAAAATAAACAAGTAGACAACATTGTAGCTACTAAGTGCTATGAGGAAGGTAAAGTAGGATCCTGTGGTAGAGAGGGTAAGTGTGGGGACGTGACATGGCTTTAACTGGGGTGGTTGGGGATGGCCCTTCAGAAGAGGAGATATTTGAGCTGATACTTAATTGATAAGAAAGCAGCCCTTCAGTATTTTTTTTTAAATATTTTTATTTATTTATTTGAGAGCGAGCACGAGCAGGTGGGGGAAGGGGCAGAGGGAAAGGGAGAAGTAGACTCCCCACTGAGCAGGGAGCCCACCGTGGGGCTCAATCCCAGGACCCCGAGATCATGACCTGAGCTGAAGGCAGACACTTAACCGACTGAGCAACCCAGGCACCCCAGCCTTTCAATGTTTTGGGAGGAGAGATTTCAAGGAGGAGCAGCATGTGCAAAGCACCTGATGTAGGTGTGAGCTTAGTGTGTTGAAGATAAGAAATAAGGCCCCACTGGTTTAGTTGGTGGAGTGTGTAACTCTTGATCTCAGGGTTGTGGTTTCAAGCCCCATGCTGGGTGGAGAGATTACTTTAAAATAAAATCTTTTTTTTCCCCCAAATATTTTATTTACTTGACAGACAGAGAGAATGCACAAGCGGGGGAGTGGGAGGGAGAGGGAGGAGCAGGCTCCCCGCTGAGCAGGGAGCCTGATGTGGGGCTCGATCCTGGGACCCTGGGATCATGACCTGAGCTGAAGGCAGACACTTAACCAACTGAGCCACGTGGGCACCTCTTAAAAATGGTACCTTTAGGGGCGCCTGGGTGGCTCAGTTGGTTAAGCAACTGCCTTCGGCTCAGGTCATGATCCTGGAGTCCTGGGATCGAGTCCCGCAACGGGCTCCTGGCTCGGCGGGGAGCCTGCTTCTCCCTCTGACCCTATCCCCTCTCATGCTGTTTCTCTCTCTCTCTCTCTCTCAAATAAATAAATAAATAAAATCTTTAAAAAAAATGATATCTTTAGGGATGCCTGGGTGGCTCAGTCGGTTGGGCGTCTGCCTTCGGCTCAGGTCATGATCCCGGGATCTTGGGATCAAGTCCCGCATCGGGCTCCCTGCTCCGCGGGGAGCTTGCTTCTCCCTCTGTCTTTGTCTCTCTCTCTCTCTCTCTCTCTGTCTCTCATGAATAAATAAATAAAGTCTTAAAAAAAAAAAAAGAAAAATGGTATCTTTAAAAAAAGAAAAAATAAGGCCAGGGTGGCTGAGGGTTGAGAGGAAAGTCTGAGTAAGAGGTGGGGGCCAAGGTTATGTAGGCTTGGGTTTACCCCAAGTGGAATGAAAATTCCCTGGAAGGTTTTGTCCCCCAGCCTCCCCCCCCCCCCACTGGAAGGTTTTAAGCCAGGGAGTGACAGGATCTGATTTATGGTTGAAGAAAATCATTCGGGTTGCTGCATGGATGATGAACCACAGTGGGACAAATGAGGAGGTAGCGAGACCATTGGGGGCTGTTGGTATCATCCAGGGAGTGGTGATGGTGTCTGGGACTAGGGTTCTGGTAGTGGAGATATTTTGATAGGTTCGACGTGGAGTGTGAGGGATAGGGAATAATTAAGGATGACTCCTAGGTTTGTGGCCTAAGCAACTGAGAGATGGGTGAACTTGAATTCGGTAGTTAATGTGTTTTGCATAGTACTTGTAACATGGCCAGAGTTTGTTCATAAATTCTTGATTCTTGCATCAACTCTCAACAAGTACCTGTATTTCATAGGTGAGGAAGCTGGATGGGGTCAGGTGTCTTGCCCAGGGGTCCCTCGCTTGAGTATGAACATCATTTCCGAAATGAGCCCTGGTCTTTCCTGTCTGTGGCCTTTTTCTGGTACCTGGTGCCTCCCAGAGGGCCATCTGGTCAGTACTTCGAGTGTTGATGCTTGAGCGGTCTGTTTTCCTTGGCTCCAGCTTTGTTTGACACGCTTGTTTTTTCCTGTACCTGGTCTGGAAGGCAGTGGTAGGCCTTGGGCCTCTCAGTATGCAGGACGGGAGGGACTACGGGAAGGCTGCTTGCATTCTTTAAAAAGCACAAAGATCATCAGGACCCTGAGAGAGACTTCCTCTGCCTTGGACTTAGCGATCCTTATCCTGACCTGTGGCTTCACGCAAGGTTTCAGCCCTCTGTGGCCCTCAGGGTACACGTTGGCAAAGCAGGACTATTAATTGCTACCCTCCCATTAAGGATTCTGAAGGCTAATACTATTTGAAAAGTCCTTTAAGCTCTAATACACTGTAAAAATTTGTGAATAGTGTTTAATGTTATTGTAGGAATAGGCCCTTTAAAAGGTTTTTTTTTTTTAAGGAATAGGCCCTTTCTACCATTGAGAATAGGGGCAGATGTTTTCCGTCGTTTCTGAATGAACCTGTAGATGCTCTTCTTTATTTTGGGGGTCCCAAAAGGCATGGGTAATGCTTTTCTTGGGTTCATTCTGCAAAACTTGGATCAAAGGAAAGGGCACCAGTTTTGGAGCTGGGTCTGGAATTCTGCCTTTGCTGTGAGGCCATGGACAACATAGTTAACGTTCTAGAGCCTCAGTGTCCTCATCTGTAAGATGGGCTTAGTACCTTCTGCCTCCCAGGGTAGTTGTGAGTATTAAGTAGGACTGTGTGTGTAAAGTACCCAGGGCAAATCTGTGCAGGTACAGGCCCTTGGTGAATGACGCCCCTGAGCTCTCATGTTTAGAAAAGATTGGCTCATTAAGCATCTGCCTTTGGCTCAGGTCGTGATCCCAGGGTCCTTGGATCGACTCCCATGTTGGGCTCCTTGCTCAGCGGGAAGCCTGCTTCTCCCTCTTCCTGCTGCTCCCGCTGCTTGTGTGCACGCGCTCTCTCTCTCTCTGACAAATAAATAAATAAAATCTTAAAAAAAAAAAAAAAAAGCCTGGCTCTAGGGAAACTGCTTGTTCCTCCCTTAATCTCCATGGACTTCGGGTATGTAGTAGTTCAGGAAAACCTTTCAGGTGCTGCTGTAAGAGTTGGGAGAAGAGGGGCGCCTGGGTGGCTCAGATGGTTAAGTGTCTGCCTTCGGCTCAGGTCATGATCTCAGGGTCCTGGGATCGAGTCCCACATCGGGCTCCCTGCTTCTTGGGAGCCTCCTTCTCCCTCTGCCTCTCTCTCTCTCTCTCTGTCATGAATGAATAAATAAAATCTTAAAAAAAAAAAGAGTTGGGAGAAGAGGCAGAAATGAATCTGTTGGCTTCCTAATTTTATTCTCTGAGTTGAAGGGCAACATTGGGAAAATGAGCTTTAGAATTACATTTGTAGTATTTTTTTTAAAAGATTTTATTAACGGGGCACCTGGGTGGCTCAGTCATTAAGCGTCTGCCTTGGGCTCAGGTCATGATCCCAGGGTCCTGGGATCGAGCCCCTCATCGGCCTCCCTGCTCAGTGGGAAGTCTGCTTCTCCCTCTCCCACTCCCTCTGCTTGTGTTCCTTCTCTCGCTGTGTCTCTCTCTGTCAAATAAATAAATAAAATCTTAAAAAAAAATAAAGATTTTATTATTTGAGAGCAAGAGCAAGCGTGGGAGCACGAGTGGGGTGGGGGCAGGGCAGAGGGAGAGGGAGAAGCAGACTCTCTGCTGAGCAGGGAGCTCAGTGTGGGGCTCGATCCCAGGACCCCGAGATCATGACCTGAGCCGAAGTCAGATGCTTAACTGACTGAGCCACCCAGGTGCCCCACATTTGTAGTATTTTCATCATCAAAGTCTGAGTCCTGGGGGAAGTTGGGCCCAGTGGGAGTATTTCTGCTTCCATCCTGCAGAGACTGGGACAGCTTCTGATTGGGAGCTTGAATTCTGGGGCCAGTTGCAGGAGGAACCAAAGAGGTCTCAGAAGCCCCTCTAATCCCCCACACCTCGGTGCTGCGTAGCTGGATTCCTTCACCTTCTGCTGGACATTTGTGTTGTTCTTATGGTTATTTGAGAGAGCTGTAGAGCTGGTTTAAGACAAGGGCCCTGCCTGTGGAAGAGCTTATACGCTGGCGGGGAGGAAGTCACTTCTTAACTATACCACACCCTGGGCTGAAGCAAGGAGGGAATGGGTATGCTGGGCCATCGTGGAACTTGGGTGTCCTGTGTTTAGTCTGTGCCACACCATCGCTGCCGTTAGAGATACCAGTCACTGAACTAGGTCTTATTTTACAAAGACTGCCTCACTTGCCCTTCACAACACCCCTAAGAAGTAGGTATCATTAGCCTGAGAACCAGAGAGGCTAAATGGCTTGTCTGAGGTCACAGCTAGCACGCAGCAGGACCAGGTTTTGAATGCAGATTTGTTTGAGTGCAGAACCCAGGGTTTTTGCCACTCTACCAAACTGTTGCCCCAGAGTACTTCCCCGAGGGTAGAGAGTAGAAAGTAGACCTCTGTGGAGTTGGCTGGTTATAGGGGACACAGTTCAGTTGGCTCCCTGCCCTGTTTGGATGTATGTTTATTTGGGGCCTTGATTGCCTTTTGCCCCAAATACCAGCCAGACTTGAGAGGGAGAGGCTAGAGGGGTGAGTCCCCACAGAGGCAGCTTTATTCCTTGCCTGAGCTGTGGGCTAGCCTCACAGGCAGCCTATTGAGCTTGCAAAAGATGTCCTTCCTAAGTGTGTTAGTGCAGAGCTTTGCCCCGGGGGCCAGAATAGGGCTCAGGATTTGTATGCAGTTCACAGTGAGCCTGGAGTCTCTGCCACTGACACCAGCAGCAAAGGACAAGTAGGCAGGTGGGTGAATATATCAAGCAATTCCTTAAAGAACCCCCCCCCCCCCATATGCACTGCCTTGGAGCCCATTTAGAGGCTGACTTGGAGAGACCCAGCTCCCTGCCCCCTTCCCAAGCCTCTGACAAGGACTGCATCACCTTTTGTGCCTGCCAGTTGCATAGCAACCAAGCCAGCTGATTGCCTCCCGGTGGGAGAGAATTGTTTAGCTTTGGATTCTTGGGAGAGGTGCCAGGCATCGCCTCCCAGGGGTGGGAGAGAATTGTTCCAAGCAGCAGAGGTGTGGGAAGATGCTTTTTCTTAGGGCAGTGCTGACTGACAGGCATTCCTTGTGGCCCACCATGCCAGAGCCTGCCTGAGGCTTCCCTGCTGGGAACAGCCAGGCAGCTCCAAGCTCACAGCTCTGAGCCTGAAGGCTGCTGAGGGTCATGGTCAGAGGAACCAGGGGCCTTACCCTAGGGAGACCTTGAAGTCATCCTGCTGGTGAAATAAGTACGCGTTCCCCCACCCCTGGGCACAGGTTGGACGGCATGCCTGGGCAGCATGAGAGGGTAGATGAGACCTTTTCAGTCCCATTTCAGTTTGGCGATGTGCTGCTCTGGGGTCCCTGCTCTTTGTGAGCGAGGAAGGGGGTAGAGGACATGGTGGGAAACAGCACCCCTTAGTCCTTGCTGTAATACACAGGCAACGTACCCTCCCAGGAGAACTGAGTAATAGCTTACATTTATTGAATGCCTGTCAGGAATCCAGAATGAGCTCTGTGCTTTTCTTACATTTCTTTCCTTAAAGAATGTAGTGTATTCATAAAAACTCTTTCTCTCCATTCCAGTCCCCAAGGGCAAACACTGATAGGAATTTTGTGTTTTGTCATTGTAGATGGTTTTTTCTCTGCATTTACAAGCAATACATTCTTTGTAATCCTCACAAAAATCTCTGCTCTTTTACCCGCATTTTATAGAACAGGAACCTGAGGCTCAGAGAGGTGAAAAATCCTGTCTGAGGTCCTGTGGCTAGGGGAGCTGAGATTGTAAGCCAGATCCATCCAGCTCCAGAGTGGATGCCCTTTCTTTGACTTGGCACGGGTTGGAGTGTTTCCAAAATGGCACTCGGCAGGTCCGTGTAGGGCTGGTGGCTTCTTTGTCTCATGCTGAAGCAGCTGCCTCAAGAGACCAGGCCTCTTCCAGGAGCCCAGGCTATCGGGAGAGCTCAGCCACTTCGGCTTCCTGGCTTGCTCCAAGTTCTGGTGCTCAGCGACATGTGGTTCCATGTGCCGTGCCTCACAGGGTGGACAAAAGGTCAGGCTGGCCTCCTGCCTGAGAATATGTCAGTCTCTTTGGTTTGGACTGTTCTCTCTGTACAAGTGGTCCCAAGGGAAGACTGGTGTCCTTTGGAAAGAGAGCGTAACGTGTCTGACCTTGGCCAGTTGGGAAGGCCAGAGTTTCGAGTGTGTGTGCACAAAGCATGCCACAGGGTGGATCCCCTTTCCATATGCTTTGCCTCCGAGAACAGGTGCGGCCAGCTCAGCACCTCTGTTGAGGCACTCAAAATGTGAATTTGAAAGCACGATGGAGAGGCTTGGTTTCAAAATATGGCTCTGCCTTCATCTTTTTCATGACCAAATATTTCTTGAACTTCTGTGTGTCAGACATTGGTCTAGGCTCTGAATATGCATGGTAACGTGACTAGACAGGTTTTCTGCCTTCAGGGGGCTTACAGTTTAGTGGAATTTACTTTCTCATCTGCCTGAGTCTCCATTTTCTCTCTATACAAGGGACAAGCTGACTTGTAACAATCCCACTTGGCACACTTGTTGGGAAGGTGACATAAGATAACCTTTGTGATCTTGCCTGGCATAGTTTTTTTTTTTTTTTTTTAAGATTTTACTTATTTATTTGAGAGAGAGAGAATGAGAGAGAGCAAGCACATGAGAGGGGGGAGGGTCAGAGGGAGAAGCAGGCTCCCTGCCAAGCAGGGAGCCCGATGCGGGACTCGATCCAGGGACGCCAGGATCATGACCTGAGCCGAAGGCAGTCGCTTAACCAGCTGAGCCACCCAGGCGCCCTTGCCTGGCATAGTTTTGTTTCGTTTCTTTTCATTTCTTACCAGGCTCCCCAGTGGGGTCCACTTTGGGTACGTTTCCTCCTTCAGAAGTTGTTCTGTGTCAGTAAATGCAGGATCAGCAGAGTCTCCCTTACTCCCTTGGAGCCCTGGAGATTAGATCTCATCCAGTAAGGGAGGGGGCACTACCAGGACCCGGGAGCCAGACTCCACCAAAGACACTTCGGTTCAGTGGTTGGGACCAAGAGCCCCCCATTGAGGGCTGAGCCTGCCTGGCTGTTGGGCCAGAGCAGAGGCTGGGAGACACCTTCTGGAGCACCATGAGAAGACCATGGGCTCTGTAGGTTCCCAGCTGTGTGACCTTGGGCAGGCCACTTCCTGTCTCTGGGCCTCTGCATCTTCAGGGCAGTTAGGGAGGCTGAGCTTTGTACATCAAGGTTTAGCAGAGTAGTTGGCACGGAGCAGGGTGGCAGCTAACAGCTATTTATTCCAAAACAGATCTGTGGGCATCTGGCTACTATGGGAGACCCCCACCCAAGTGTAAAATTAGGGAGTTGTTTTGTAGCAGAGGAAATGCTGTGTTGATGCTTAGACTGTTGAAGACACGATTAGGGTTTTCAAGGATCTGAAAGGCGGAAGTGTGGAAGAGTGACTAGGCTCATTTGATCTGGTTCCAAAGGGCAGGGCTAGGAAGTGAGGCCTGTCGTGTGTCAGGCACTGGACTGGGTACTTCCCATAGGTGCTCTCCCTGTGGCCTGGGAAGGTTATCCCCACTCAGAGAAGGTGATGTTTAGGTGCTAAATACGGCTGCACGAGGTTACACGGCTTATTGGGGGCAGAGTCTCTGGTGCTGGAATCTGTGTTCTGATGTGACTGAGGCATGTTTCAGTTCAGTATAAGAAGCATTTGTTGCAGTTGAAAGGTATTAGAACTGTCCAGGAGTGGAATAGGCTTTCTGGAAGAAACTGAACTTCCTGGCCCCATCCTGTTGAATCAGGAGCTTAGGGAGGTTGCCCAACAGAGGTTTCTGCTCAGCTCTGCTCTAGGCTCCGTTGTTCGAGAGAAGTGGAGGGTGAGGGCTTAGTGAAAGTACCCCTTCTAGATAAGGGCCTGGTATGTACCCATGAAAATTTCACAAGACCTGAGACTTGGGCTCCAGGAATGGGAAACAATTTTCCTGTTTCCTAGTTGTTGCAACATCTGGGTTGGTAGGCCTTGGGAATGATCTCAGGAATGTTTCTGGGTCCCGGGGCCAGGTAGAACTGAGCACTGAGAATGTTTTACTTTTGGATTTAGGAAATAAAAAGAAAATCTTAGTAGGTTGTTTTTTTTAAGCCCACAAATCATCATCCTTCTTTAACACTGATCCAGACTACTCGACTCCCAACCACAGTGGTTGGCATATTATAGGACTCAGTAATATCTGTTTTTAAGGTAAAATTAATTTAACTTTTTTCTTGTTTATGAATTACCCATTGTAGGAAGTTACCCATTGTAGGAAACTTGGAAAATACAGAGGTATGGAGAATATCATAAAAGTTATCTATAATTAGGGGTGCCTGGGTGGCTCAGTTGTTAAGCGTCTGCCTTCGGCTCAGGTCATGATCCCTGGGATCGAGCCCCGCATCGGGCTCCCTGCTCAGCGGGAAGCCTGCTTCTCCCTCTCCCGCTCCCCCTGCTTGTGTTCCCTCTCTCGCTGTGTCTCTCTGTCAATAAAATAAAAAAAATCTTAAAAAAAAAAAGTTACCTATAATTATTTGTAATACCCCACCTTTACCCAGAGATAACTACTGTTAACATTTTGGTGTATTTCCTTCCAGTGTTTTTAAATTTTTACAATCCAGGTTAAAAACATGTACAATAATATGTGTATTTATAAATCATAAAAACAGCAATGAGGACATTCATTTTTTTCCTAAAGATTTTATTTATTAGCGAGAGCGTGCGAGTGCAGGAGCACGGGGTCGGGGGGCAGAGAGGAGACGGAGGGGGACAAGCAGACTCCCCGTTGAGTAGGGAGCCCAGTGCGGGGGCTCACTCCCAGGACCCCAAGATCATGACCTGAGCCGAAGGCAGACGCTTAATGACTGAGCCACCCAGGTGCCCCAGCAATGAGGACATTCTTATAAACGTTTGAACGCTTTTTTTTTTTCTTTAAGTAACCTCTACACCCAACAGGGGGCTCAGACTCGGAACCCAGGATCAAGAGTCGGCATGCTTCACGGACTGAGCCAGCCAGGTGCCCCTGAATACTCTTGATAAAGCTAAAATCTTTCTTTTCTGCCAGAACTTTCCTAAACTTACGTCCTTCTCCAGGAGTAACAGCAGATCTGGGTATGTCCTCTTAGGTGCATATCTGTGAACATACAATACATACAGAAATAGTGTTAAAGCAGTATGTTGTATATTTTATTTGTAACTTAGAGATTTTTCCTAAAGTGTTACAGTATTCCACAAAGTGGATAAAATGTAACTTAAGAAAAACATTTAAGTTGTTTCTAATTTTTTTAAGATTTTGTTTTTAAGTAATCTTTCCACCCAGTGTAGGGCTCCGACTCACAATCCCGAGATCAAGAGTCACATGCTCCACCAAATGAGCCAGCCAGGCACCCCTAGGTTGTTTCTAGTTTTTTTAATATTTTGCTTCATGGTGCAGTGAACATTCCTGTAGCTGCCTTCTTGTGCGTGGTATAGGGGTGCCTGGGGAAACGGACTTGCTCAGTCACAAGTATACTGAGTTCTAGTAGCTATTGCCAGTTCCCACTGAGAATACTTTACTAGTGTTCTCTGATAGCAAAATTCAAGGTTATTCTTTCTTTCAAACCCTTGCCAGCACTTTATGTTGTAAATCTTTGAGATTTTTGCCAATTACTTTTGTATAATGCGGGTGGAGGGAAGCGGTCATGTTCTTTAAAAAACATCTGCCTTCATTCTTCTGCTTTTTAACAATACAAAGTAGATTGCCCGTTGTAGGAAACAGTATGGTGTTACAAACAAATGATTTCTATTTCTTTAAAAATATTTTTCTGATCCTAAAACTAATGTACGTACAGTATTAAAGGTTCACACTTACATAAATTTAAAAAAGTTAAAATGCCTCCATAATTTCACCCTCCAGGGAGAGCTGTTGGTAACAGTTTGGCATCTATTCCATTTTGATTTTGTTTGGTTTCTTTAGTTCGTTTGTGTCCAGATTTGTACTTAGAATTTGCAGCAGACACTGGGAGGGTTCAGTGCTTGGGCTTTAGAGCTAGGCTGTGTTTGAATGCTGGTGTTATTATTCACTACCTGTGAGAATTTGGGCAAGTTGTCACCCCTCTCCAGCTCTCAATTTCCTCATCTGTTAAATGGGGCTCATATTATTACAAGAAGGCTCTTCATCCATGTAGAGCACTTACAACTTGGCACTCAGTGTGAAGTATTAAATATTACTACTAATGATCTTTGCTTAGAAACCTCAGCCATGACACCTGTTCAGTGTGGGTATAGTGGGTACTGTGGTGCGGGGACTGTGAGGAGGGGTGGATTTGGCATGGAACAGGTGTTTGCTGCCTCTCTTGGAATCACTGTGTATTTAATACCACTGGGTACCTGGTGTCAGGCCAGGGAGTCTGGTGGGAGCAGTGGTGGTAGTGGTGGATATCCCTGGATGAGCTTCAGGGAGTCTGTAAAATTGTGTTTTATGTGTTTTTTAAATTTTCTGTATGAAATGTGTCCTACTTTTTAAAATGGCTGGAAAAACCCTAGTAAGTGCTATTTTTTTTTTAAATCTGCTTGTAATTTCACATAATAATTGCTGTTTGAGAGGAGCCCATTGATGTCCTTTTTTTTTTTTTTTTTTAAAGATTTTCTTTATTTATTTGACAGAGGCACAGCGAGAGAGGGAACACAAGCAGGGGGAGTGGGAGAGGGAGAAGCAGGCTTCCCGCCGAGCAGGGAGCCTGATATGGGGCTCGATCCCAGGACCCCGGGATCATGACCTGAGCCGAAGGCAGACACCCAACGACTGAGCCACCCAGGCACCTCCATTCATGTCCTTTCTTAGGTCACATAATAAGCAGCTATTATTCCCTTTTTCCAAATGAGGAAACTGCGTTCAAAGGTGAAGCCCGCTTGAGGTCATGCAGCCAGTAAATGGTAGAGCTGGGCTTTGAAGCTGGATCTAAGTTCTTTTCACTGTGCTGCTTGTAAACCACAGGTTATAATTCAAGTTTTAGGATAGTCACACCCAGCCTGACCATCCACTATTTTCTGCTTTGTCTGTTACATCCTACCATTCTGAGTGCCTAGTAGCTTTTGCACTCTTGACTTGATGATTCTGTATCTTCACATACCGTGTGTCTTCTTCGAGTGCTGTGCAAAGTCCTGTTCATCCTCCACAGCCCTGCTCGGTGAAACCCTGCCCTGGCTTCCCAAGCCAAGGTGGTTGTTCCCTCTGCAGCCCTCCTGCCTCTGGCTGTTGCTTCCTTTTTGTACAAGTGACAACCGGTTACGTTTACGAGCTGATCTTGGTCAGACTGAGGTATATTAGCTTAGGGACTGTCTTCCTTGATGTCTGTGTCCTGTTGTTTGGCATATAATAGGTGTTCAGGTGTTACAATGCACAGACCCCTTTCCTAGAGTAAAGAGGGTACGTGATAAGCCACCATCAACCTATTCTCCTTTTGCCCCTCTTGAATGCATTATCTACATGGCAGCCACAGTGTTTGTTTTGTGTGTGTGTGTGTGTGTAAATCTGATCCAGTCATGATCCTGCTTAAACCTTCTGTGGCTTCCCACTGCTTTTAGGATCAAGTTAAACATTAACATGTCCTACTGTAAAGTTCACACACACTTACAAGACAAGGTCAAGACTTGAATGATTGGATTGGTAAAGGTACAGTGAGGCGCTTTCATATACAGACAGTTCTTTACTGACAGAGACAACAAGAACAAACCAAAGGTGCCAGCTCCCTGGGTCCCAGTCCCACACACCAAGTGGACTGCACCAAAGCTAAGGGAGCCGATGACTGCACACATGTTGTGGGTACTCTGTTGTAGCTCAAGTGGGTTTACATTCTGCAGTTCTCGTCTGAAGGGTCCGGGCAGAAAGCTTCATACCTCACCAGATTCTGAGAGACAGGAGAAACTGTCTCATAATAGTCTCCCAGGGGAGATAAGGAGGCAAGTGGGAGATGGTCTCATGGCAGCTCCTTTAGAGGCCTCCCATCTAGTGTTCCGGGGGGATCACAAGGTGTTCTGGCAAGACTCAGATGAGCCACATGTGGTTCAAGGTTGCTGGGGTACTTTTCTCCTACCCCTACAAGGTCCCTTATGATACCTGGCTCCCTTTTACCTCTTAGCCTTATTTTCTGCCATTTCTGCTGCACTTTGCTCACTTTGCTCCAGCCAAGCTGGCTTTCTCTGTCTTCATTCATTTATAGGTGATTTCCTGCCACGGGGCCTTTGCACATGCTGCTCGTGCCTGCAAGTTTCCTTGGACTCCCTTCCCTGGAGTTAGCCTGGCTAACTCGTATAATGTTTCAGTTCTCAGATTAAATATCACCTTCTTGGAGAAACCCTTCTCCCAGTCTAGTTTAGGTTGTCCCACTTTCTACTGTTACAACTATTAACTTTTTTTGTAGCCCTTCTCTGACTTAGCTGTCTATATGGTCCCTTGAGTGATTACTTTGTATCTGTCTCTTCTCCACAAACTGTAAACTCAGCATAGGCGGGGATGTGCCTATCTTATCTCATTAATTCAGCACAAATTCTGGGGCTTGATAAATATTTGTTGAATGAACCAGTATCACCTTAGTTTAAATTAGGGAAGTAGTGTGGGGGAAAAAGCACTGACTTGAGAATTGAGTTGCTTGAGTTCTCCTAACTTCTGTTAGCTAGGTATGTGCCCTCCAGCTTTCATTTCTTCATCTGTCAAATGAAGTAAAATACTTGGTGATCTGGGCTTACCTGTGCTTCTGATAATCTATGATTCTAGATGAACTAATTAGCAGGGTTCTAGAGGGGTGGGGCCTAGGATAAGAATCCCACTGCCTCATTCACATCTCCACCCAAGGGTCCTCTCCATAAGCAAACTCCTGATCTCACCCTCAAGCCTGCTCTTTTTTTTTTTTTTTAAAGATTTTATTTGTTTATTTGACAGAGACACAGCAAGAGCAGGAACACAAGCAGAAGGAGTGGGAGAGGGAGAAGCAGGCTTCCTGCCGAGCAGGGAGCCCGATGTGGGGCTCGATCCCAGGACCCTGAGATCATGACCTGAGCTGAAGGCAGACGCTTAACGATTGAGCCACCCAGGTGCCCTCAAGCCTGCTCTTCTATTGCCTTCCCCCATTTCAGTGTGTAGCAACTCCATTCTTCCAGTTACCCAGGCCCCAAACCCAGTGATGTTCTTTTTTTTTAAATTTTTAAATTTTTTTAAAGATTTTATTTATTTATTTGACAGAGAGAGACACAGCGAGAGAGGGAACACAAGCAGGGGGAGTGGGAGAAGGAGAAGCAGGCTTCCCGCCGAGCAGGGAGCCCGATGTGGGGCTCGATCCCAGGACCCTGGGATCATGACCTGAGCTGAAGGCAGACGCTTAACGACTGAGCCACCCAGGCGCCCCCCAGTGATGTTCTGGACTCTTCTCTCACGCCCCTTGGCCAATCTGTCAGCAAATCTTAACTACCTTCCGAATATATCCAGACTCCAGCCCCTTCTCACCACCTCCACCACTCTGACTCTGGTCCACATCACCACCATCTTTCATGGGCTGTTGCACTAACCTTTGACTTGGTCTCCCTGCTGCCTTCTGTTCTACATGGAGTGGCCAGAAGGATCCTCGTGAAAAAGTTGGAGCATTGATTCCTGTTCAGAATTCTTCATTAGCTCCTCGCTCAAAGTCAAGTCAGAATCTTTACTAAATTCTGCAGGGTCCTATACAATTTGAATCCTTGCTACCTCTTGATCTTATCTCTTACCTCACTCCTCTTTGTTTATTCTGCTCTGGCCACACTGGCTTCTTTGCTGTTTGTTTTGTTTTTTGATTTTAAAATAACCATTTTCAGTATACAGTTCAGTGGCATCAAGTACATTCACGGTCGAGCAACCATCACCACCATCCATCTCCAGAGCTTTTTCATTATCCTGTACTGAAACTGTCCCCATTTAGACACTAACTCCCTATTTCCCCCTCCCTGCAGCCTCTGGCAACCACCATCTACTTTCTACTCTATCAGTTTGATTACTGCCAGTACCACATATCACTGGAATTCATACAGTATTTGTCCTTTTGTGACTGGCTTATTCCACTTAGTATCATGCCTTCAAGGTTCATCCATGTTGTAGCACATGTCAGAATTTTTCAGGCTTTTAAAATTCCTTTTCAGGGACACCCAGCTGGCTCAAGTCAGTGGAGCGTGCGACTCTTGATCTCAGGGTTGTTGGTTTTTTTTTAAGATTTTATTCATTTATTTGACAGAGAGACACAGCGAGAGAGGGAACACAAGCAGGGGGAGTGGGAGAGGGAGAAGCAGGCTCCCCGCTGAGCAGGGAGCCTGATGTGGGGCTCGATTCCAGGACCCTGGGATCATGACCCGAGCTGAAGGCAGATGCTTAATGACTGAGCCACCCAGGCGCCCGTAGATCTCAGGGTTGTGAGTTTGAGCCCCACGTTGAGTGGAGAGATTACTTAAAAGTAAAATCTTTTATTTATTCCAAGGACTGAGCCAGCCAGGCACCCTAAAATTCCTTTTCAAGGAATATTCCATCGTATGTATGCATCACAGTTTGTTTATCCATTCATCTGTCAGTAGACACTTGGGTTGCTTCCACTTTCTGGCTCTTGTGAACAATGCTGTTACCAATGTGGGTGTACAAATATCTCTCTTTGCTGTTTGAACACAACAGTTACCACCTCACTTTAGAGGCCCCTTAGATTTTCTGTAGGGGATGGTTTTCTTTCATTCTGTAGGTTGGCTTGGACCTTTTGTCAGGTCATTGTTCAATGTCATCTTCTCGCAGAAGCCTTAAAGAAGCCTTTCCCAGCTGTCCTGTTTTAAATCTCACCTCCCCCCGCTGCCCTGGCTCTTTTTCCCATTGCTCCTACTTCATTATCTCTCATGACACTTATCATCATCTGACTGAGGTTTTACTCTTTTCTGTGTCTTTGTCTGTCTCTCTGTCTGACTTCCTCTAAGGCCCGGGAATGTCAGTCCCTTGCTGTATCCCCAGTGCCTAGAACAGTGCCTGGCACCTATAGCCACTCAATAACTATTTGATGGATAGACAGATGAATAAGTGAGTGAATAAGGTTTCGTGGTAGGAAGGAAAAGGGACAGAGAACAGCAGTGAAGACAGATGTTTTTCCCCAGTCAGCTGTGCTCACCCCTTCTCATATTTTTGGCTGCTACTGAGATTTTTTTTTTTTAAGATTTTATTTATTTATTTGACAGAGAGACCACGAGAGAGGGAACACAAGCAGGGGGAGTGGGAGTGGGAGAGGGAGAAGCAGACTACCCACTGAACAGGGAGCCCGACGCAGGACTCCATCCCAGGACCCTGGGATCATGACCTGAGCCGAAGGCAGACGCCTAACCGACTGAGCCACCCAGGCACCCCATTAAATTTGACTTTTTAAAAAAACTTGCTGTGTTGTTTTTATTTTTCCAATTTTCTTGGTGGATAGCTGTGTTGCAGAGAGGCATCAAGTGGGTGGCTGAGGCTTGGGTTCCTCTGGTGCCACAGACTGAACCGAACGCTGCAGAGAGCCTGATAATGCCCAGCAAAGGCCCAGGGTGATTGTGAGCCAGTCATGTCTTACGGCTGTTTGGCTCTGACATTTGTAACTCGTTTTTTAAATTGTAAGTTCTGTAAGGTGTTGTTCAAATTGCCTTTCCTGACCCATCATCTGATCATGAATTAATGGGGTGCAACTTGCCTTCAAGAAAAGATAATCTAGGGGCACCTGGGTGGCTCAGAGGGTTGAGTGTCTGCCTTCGGCTCAGGTCATGGTCCCAGGGTCCTGGGATCGAGCCCCACGTCGGGCTCCCTGCTCATTGTAGAGTCTCCTCCCTCTCCCTCTGCCATTCCCTCCGCTTGTGCTCTCTGGCTCTGTCTATCCCTCTGTCAAATAAATAATATCTAAAAAAAAAAAAAATCTAGAATGCTAAAGGAAAAAAGCCAGACAAGAGCCACGTATTGTATAATTTATATGAACTAGCTAGAACAGATCTGTAGAAACAGCAGATTAGTGGTTGCCAGATGCTGGGGCAAGGAGAGTGAAGGGAATAAGGAACAACTGCTGGTGGGTATGGGCTTTGCTTTGGGGTGATGAGAAATTCTGGGACTAGATAGTAGTGATTCCACTGCGCATGTGCCCAACTGGCCATTTGATAGTTACAGTGGTAAATTTTATGTGTATTTTACCACAGTATAAACAGTAATAGAATAAAAAGTATTAGGGGCCCCTGGCTGGCTCAGTCACTAGAGCATGTGACTCTTGATCACAGGGTCATGAGTTCAAACCCCACATTGAGCCTGGAGCCTACTTTATTTTTTATTTATTTATTTATTTATTTATTTATTTTTAAAGATTTTTACTTATTTGACAGAGAGGCACAGCGAGAGAGAGGGAACACAAGCAGGGGGAGTGGGAGAGGGAGAAGCAGGCTTCCCGCAGAGCAGGGAGCCAGACATGGGGCTCGATCCCAGGACCCTGGGACCATGACCTGAGCCGAAGGCCTGGAACCTACTTTATTTTTTTATTTTTTAAGATTTTATTTATTTATTTGAGAGAGAGAGAATGAGAGACAGAGAGCATGAGAGGGAGGAGGGTCAGAGAGAGAAGCAGACTCCCCGCCGAGCAGGGAGCCAGATGTGGGACTCGATCCCGAGACTCCAGGATCATGACCTGAGCCGAAGGCAGTCGCTTAACCAACTGAGCCACCCAGGCGCCCCACCTGGAGCCTACTTTAAAAAAAAAAAACAGTATCAGCGTGCATTGCACTTGGCGAGTGTTGTTTAGTGAAACTTGTTTTAGTTACACCACCCTGGCAGTAAATTTGGCCTGGATCACAACATAAAATGTATATTTTGTGTGTGTGTCTTCTCAGTCAACATGTGAAAGCCCCCTCTCTAAAGCTCCTGTTAGCTCGGAACATCCTTTGTCCAGTATTTCGAAGTTGATAGGACTGTCCCTCTGAGGTGGCTACACGAGGATACAGTGGGCTTTGAATGACTTCTTCCTTCCATGATGACTCCACAAATGCCACGTGATTTTAAGCGAGTCGTTCTCTCTGTTTGGCTTTTGCATTTGTAGCCAGTTTTTTGAACTTGAACTCGAATGTGATCTTAGAGAAGGTCTTGGCCTCTTTTTCACTTGACCACTCATATTTCCGTGCCTTCGCTGAACTTTGGACCTAATGTCTACAATAGCAACTTTAACACTTCCACACTTTTTGTTTCCGTGTCTGTCTTATCCCACCAGATTGTGATCCTGCCTGTAGGGACAGCGTGGTGGTGTTCTGGAGTTTAGTGGGTACACAGCTAAGCTTTCCTCAGGTGTGGTGTAGCAAATGGGACACAGGTGTGCAGAGATCCTGACCCTCCCCCCCCGACCCCCCCGCCCCAGCCAGTTGCCTCCCAGCAGCAGCCTGGTCTGTCTGCCTAGCTGTGATGTCCAAAATGAGTTATTTTGTTCATGGGCCTTAACTTGGGAAGGTTTGGGAACCATGTGCTAACAGTATTTGGCACCTAGGAAGGTGTTCATTGTTTGTTAAATGAGGTAGTCTGGACAGGGGTTATTCTCCCTTATTTTATTAATATTTTAAAATAGAGTAAGCACTGGCCAATCACGGGGCCAATAAGAAACAGGTAGTGTTCTGAGTCTCTTGTGCTTTCTGTGCCTCCACACTGGGCTGCATTTTATGCACGCATACACACACAGCATTGCGTCCTCACCCGTGTGTAAACTGTGGCTGTGGCTAATTCAGAAAAGCCTTCGCTCTGGGGATTTTCTTCCCCGGTACAGATAAATCTATTCTGACATTCCTACATTTTCCTCTGGGCCTTTGGGGAATACACAGATTTATCTGAGAGCCTGCTTGCTGGGGAGGAGTATTTATAGAATCTCTGAGCTGGAAAAAACTTCGGAGAACATCTAGTCCAGTGGTTCCCAGACATGGCAGTATCAGAGTGACCTGGTGGTCTTTACCAACGCTTAGGCTCCACCCCAGGTGATTCTGATGGAGAGGTCCGGGAGTGGTAGGGCCTAGAAGCTGAAACCTCTCAGGTGGCTTTGATGCAGCTGGAATGATCCACTTCTCCCATTTCATAGACATGGAAAGGGAGGCACAGAAAGGCAAGATTACTGTAAGGGTACCTAGTGACCGAGCTAGGAGGCCAGATCTCAGGACTCCCATGCCTGGAATGTTCCCTTCCGTCCCATGGGGCTTTCACTGTTCAGTCTGCACATGGGGAAGTGGCCCATGGGGCAGGCTCACCCCGGCTCTTTTGCCATCTGAGGGTGGTGCCCTCACTGGAATGTTGGATTGCAAAATTGGAGTTCACGGACAAAAATACAGTGACACTAGGGGACTTCAGCTCTCTGCGCCAGCTGAAAACAGCTCGCTATCCATCGCTTTTCATCCACACATCACCTTAATACAGATTTGGGGAATTATAGGAGAAAATAATTCTCCATCTTAACCCAAACATTTTTTTATGATGTTAGTGCATTTCCTTTTGGTCTTTTTCCCCTTGTGAACATGGGTTTTATAGCATTGTAGTCAGTGTGTATGTAACATATCACCTGCTTTTTCATATATTGTATCATAGACAATTTCCTGCATTGCTACATAGTACTTAAAACTATCATTCCTACTGAGTGGAAATTATACATGTTAAGTTACTTTTTTTTTTAAAAGATTTTATTTATTTATTCATGAGAGACAGAGAGAGAGAGACAGAGAGAGAGAGAGGCAGAGGGAAAAGCAGGCTCCCAAGGAGCAGGAAGCCCGATGCAGGACTCGATCCCAGGACCCTGAGATCATGACCTGAGCCAAAGGCAGACGCTTAACCATCTGAGCCACCCAGGCGCCCAATGTTAAGTTACTTTTAGTTTTAGGGGCTATAAGTAGTAATGTAGTGAACTGTTCAATACATACAATATCATTTTCTTTTTTTTTTTTTTAAGATTTTATTTGACAGAGACACAGCTGTAGAGAGAGGGAACACAAGCAGGGGGAGTGGGAGAGGGAGAAGCAGGCCTGCCGCTGAGCAGGGAGCCCAATGCGGGGCTCGATCCCAGGACGCCAGGATCATGACCTGAGCCGAAGGCAGACGCCTAACGACTGAACCACCCAGGCACCCCCATACAATATCATTTTCATGTTTATTTTATTTTAAGATTTTTTATTTGACAGAGAGACAGCGAGAGAGGGAACACAACCAGGGGAAATGGGAGAGAGAGAAGCAGGCTTCCTGCTGAGCAGGGAGCCCGATGCGGGGCTCGATCCTAGGACCCTGAGATCATGACCTGAGCCGAAGGCAGTTGCTTAACCGACTGAGACACCCAGGCGCCCCAAGGATAGATTTTCAGATATGGAATTGCTGGGTCAGAGGGTATGGATGTTCCTGTGGGTTTCATATTGACAAGCTGCTTTAGATCAATTTGCTTTTACTCTGCAGCAAGTAGTCTATAGGAATATTTATCTTTGGTTTTGAGCATTTAATTTTTAATTAAAAATTCATGTTGGTTATATATTTTTCTAATTATAAGAAGTATTAGGGGTGCCTGGCTCAGTAGGTAGATTATGAGACTCTTGATCTTGGGGTCATGAGTTCGAGCCCCACATTGGGGGGTAAAGATTACTTTTTTTTTTTAAGATTTTATTTGTTTGTCAGAGAGAGAGAGTGTGTGCACAAGCAGGAGGAGTGGCAGGCAGAGGGAGAGGCAGGCTCCCTGCCAAGCAAGGAGCCCCATGCGGGACTCGATTCCAGGACCCCAGGATCATGACCTAAGCTAAAGGCAGACACTTAACCGACTGAGCCACCCAGGTGTCCCTAGAGATTACTTAAAAACAAAAAAAACAAATTTAAACCATAATTGGTGTCTTTCTCAAAATATTTTTTTGTTATAAATTTTTACACATAAGGAAAAGTCAGGGGCACCTGGGTGGCTCAGTCAGTTAAGAATCTGCGTTTGGCTCAGGTTATGATCCCATGGTCCTGGGATCGAGCCCTGTGTCAGGCTTACTGCTCAGTGGAGAGTCTGCTGCTCTCTCTCCCTCTGCCCCTCCTTCCTGCTCATGTGCTCTCTCGCTTGCTCTCACTCTATCTCAAATAAATCTTAAAAAAAACAAAAAGGAAAAGTTGAAAATAGTAGCAAGAACATCCATATACATACCTACCATCTAAACATTTTGTTTTACTTGCTTTGCTATGTATTACTTATTTTTGTCTTACTTGCTTTACTATGTATTATTTCTTTTTGTAGTTATTTTTTTCTGGACCATTTCAAAAGAAATTGAAGGCATTGTGACACCTCATTCTTAAAAACTTACAACATTCATTTCTTTTTCTTTTTTTTTAAATATTTTATTTATTTGAGAGAGAGAGTGAGAGGGAGAGAGCACAAGAGGGGGGAGCGGGAGAGGGAGAAGCAGACTCCCTGCTGAGCAGGGAGCCCGAAGCGGGACTCGATCGCGGGACTCCAGGATCACGACCTGAGCCGAAGGCAGTCGCTTAACCAACTGAGCCACCCAGGCACCCAACATTCATTTCTTAATAAGTCAGTAAACTATATAATTACAGTGTCATTATCTGTTCTCCCAAAAATGTCTTTGGTAGTGGTCTTTTTCCAAATCTCAGGATGTACACAAAAAATTTACACATTGCATTGGTTTTACTTTTTTAGTCTTTCTTACTCTAGAACACTCTCCATCCCCGCCCCCCATACGCCTTGTTTTTCCCTAATGTTGACTTTTCAAAGAGACCAGGTCCGTTTTCTTGTAGAATATCCACATCCTGGATTTGATTGTTCTTTTATTCCATGATTTTCCCTTAAGCTGGAGCTAAGGTTCCAAAGCTTGCTTAGATTCAGGTTAAACATTTTTTGAAGAGTTCTTTTTTTTCCTTCTTTTTTTTTTTTTAAAGTAAATTCTACCCCCAATTTGGGTCTTGAACTCACGATCCCAGGTTCAAGTGTCACGTGCTCTACAGACTGAGTCAACCAGATGCCTTGACAAGAATTCTTTTTTTTTTTAAGATTTTCTTTATTTATTTGACAGAGAGAGACACAGCGAGAGAGGGAACACAACCAGGGGGAGTGGGAGAGAGAGAAGCAGGCTTCCCGCGGAACAGGGAGCCCGATGCGGGGCTTGATCCCAGGACACTGGGATCATGACCTGAGCCGAAGGTAGACGCTTAACGACTGAGCCACTCAGGCACCCCTCGACAAGAATTCTTCGTAGGTGTTGCTGTCCCATCAGGGGCACGAGTGTCAGGTAGTCTTGCTATTGGTGATACTAAGTTTGATCGCTGAGTTAAGATAATGGTGGTCCTTCTGTATAAAGGTGTTTTTCCCCCCTCTTCCTTTTTTTTTTTTGAAAGATTTTATTATTTGAGAGGGAGAGAGCAGGAGCCGGGGAAGAGGGAGAGGGAGAAGCAGACTTCCCGCGGAGCAGGGAACCTGATGTGGGGCTCAATCCTAGGACCCTGGAATCATGACCTGAGTCAAAGGCAGACACTTAACCAACTGAGCCACCCAGGCGCCCCTCCCTCTTCCTTACTAATGACAAATTCCTGTAAATTAACTTGCTGAAACAAAGGGTTTGCACATTAAAAAAAAAACAGAACATTGTTGATTGTCAAATTGCCAGTAAATGATTGTGCTATACCACTCCACAGCATGCTTTCTGCACCTATTTGCCTTGCTCATTCTTTTTTCCTGGTTACAAAAGGAACTCCTCTATATCATGTCACATTTAAAAGTTACAGAAATACTTAGCCTAGAAAGTAAAAGTACCCATAATTCTAATCCCTAGAGATAATTGCTATGCACAGTTCAGACATGTCATTTCATTTTTTATATCTACCTGTGTGAATTATTACTTATTATATAGAAATGAGCTCTCATACTACTATCTTGCTACGTACTTTTTTCCCTGATGTTCATGGAAGTTTTTTCTGCCCTTAAAGGTAGATCCACCTTATTTTTTTAAATTATGGTAAAATGTATGTAACATAAATACTGACATTTTAACCATGTTTAAGTATTCAATTCAGTGGCATTAATTACATTCACAGTGTTCTGGGACCACCACCTCTAATTCTTTTCTTTCTTTCTTTTTTTTTTTTAAGTTTTTAATTATTTACGTAAACTCTACACCCAATGTGGAGCTTGAACTCATGACCCGGAGATTGAGTCGCAAACCAGCCAGTCACCCCTCAAGTTAATTCTTTTTAAACAGCTGTAAGATGGCATTCCTTCGTAGATGAGCCAGAATTTATTCAATCAGTGCCCTATTTTTGGACAATTGGGTTGTTCTCTTAAGAATGGTGCTGGCAGAGAATGTCCTTGCCTGTCCCAATGCTCATTTATGTGAGCATTTTTGTGAGCTAGCTTTCTGGAATTGGGGAAAGCTGGTTAAAAGGCACAAACGTTTTGCATTTCAATAGGTATTACCTAATTGTCTTTCAAAAATGTTGAACTTGGGCACTTGGGTGGCTTGCTTGGTTAAGCAGTTAAGCACCTGACTCTTGATCTTGGCTCAGGTCTTGATCTCAGGGTCCTGAGTTTAAGCCCTGTGTTGGGCTCCATGCTGGGCGTAGAGTCTACTTAAGAAAAAAAAAATGTTGAACCTGTTTATACTCTAACCAAGAGCGCCTGAGACTGGTAAGTTATTGATTTGTTAAGTGCGCTCACAAGATTAACCAAACCTGCTCTGTATTTAACCCTGTTCAATATGGAAGAGCTAGTTGGTCAAGCAGAAGCAAGAGTCATTAGTTTAATTGATATTTATGTAGCACCTCCTGTGTATCAGACCTAGTGTTCAGGCATGGAAATTTATTATGAATAAACAGACACGTCCCTCCCTGGTGGAACTTACAGACTAGTGGAGACAGAAACCATCTCATAAATGAATGTCAAGAAGTAGTAAGTAGGCATAGAGAATAGGCTTTGGTTGGGCTGGGAGTTCAGGAAGAATTCCGTTAATTTGGAACTTGAAGGATCAATGGGAGTGACCTAGACAAAGAGCAGATTGCGAATGAGGGTAGGCAGAGAACATTCTAAGCAGCACAAACAGCATGTACAAAGGCCCTGTGGCAGATCAATTTAACCACTGAGACGCCCAGGCGCCCTGTGGCAGATCAATTTAGAATTTTTACTGGCTAACAAAGTTCAACATGTTTGGTGCCTTTGAGATATGCAAATTCTGAATGATTGAGAAACCAAATAGATGAGATCCCACCACCAGGATCCCATAAGCAGGAAGGATTACAGCGGGATGAGGGGCTTTCCTAGGCAAATTCTGACAAATTGCAAGTCATCTGCAGGAGAGAGGGAAGAGATGCACCTAAAGACATTAGCTTAGACAACTGGAGGGCAAGTAACCAAGGAAAAATTATATAGCCTCTGGAATACATTAGAAGAGGGTCAAGAATGCCAAAGGCCCAGACAAGCTAAATCTTCTGAAAAATGTTGATCAACCAAAAGAGCCTTTAAAAGCTGTGTTTGCAGTAAGCAAAAGAAGAGACCTGCTGCTCTGCCAGCATCCAGAGAAGGAACACAGCTTCACATCTCACTCTGCATCTGTCTCCTCTGTGAAGGAAGATAACATAACACAATAACATGTAATGAACAGGCTCTGTGCCAAAACCCAACGTAGGTTATTTTATTGAATAATAACACTATGAAGTTTATCTCCATTTTCTCTTTAGAGAAACTAAGCCTTGGGGAGGCTAAATAACTTGTCCAGGGCCATAGCAGCTTAGTGGTGTTGCAGGGTTGGGCATTCTGAGTACAGATCTTCAATCCGGACCAGCCATCACACCGTGCCACCTTCAGTGAGAACGGGTGGGCTGTGAGAGGTGAGAGAGTAGCAGAAGCCAGGGGAACTGACCTGTCTCAGAAGGAGACGGACCTGAACTTGCATCCCGGATTCCCTGCTCACCACTTACCAGTATGTGATTTCTGACTTAACCTCCCTGGTCTGCATTTCCCACGTCTGTGAGACCGGAAGAACAATGACCTGGCCCTGTTGCCATGGGAATTCAAAATTAGGCACAGAAAGTGCTTGGCACAGAGCAGGTGCTTAATAAGTAACAGCTGTTTTATTCCTATTCGGGGAGGGGGGAGGTTGCGTGGAGATCACCTGTAATGTAATTTTCATTTTACATGTGAGATTTGTGGGGTTCGTGAATGAGTGATACATGATGTCTTTGCCTTTGAAGTCCGTCTCTGGGGTAAGCATATTATGATGTGGAGCACTCCAGAGTTTACACGGGACATTTCATGCATGTCAGCCGCTCACAGCCCTGAAGTGGGGAGCAAGACTGAGATTTCACCTGTTCTGGGTGTGAAAAACTAAGGCCTTGAGGGATGAAGTGAATTGCATAAGATCTTACGGCAAAACCACCAGCAAACCCAAACCCTTTTTATTAGGGTTAGTAGTTAGATCAGTGAGAGTGAGTATTGATTTCTGCGGGGAACTCGACCGGTCAGTCAGGCTGTCCCTAACGACAAAACAAACCCGGCCTTAGTGACAAAGCACTGAGGTGGCTGTTGGGGCGCCTGGCTGGCTCAGTCCATAGAACATGCGACTCTTGAGCTCTGGTGGTGAGTTCAAGCCCTACACTGGGCGTGGAGCCTACTTGAAAGAAAATACATTTAAGTGGCTGTTGCAGTGGATGGAAGACCTGGACCTCAGGAGTGCTGCTAAGTAGACCACTGTTGACCTGACCAAACGTCTGCCCTGGGGAGCCCGGCCTGGAGTGGGTCACACTGATGTTGGGGCTTGGATGAATACCCTGGAGCTGTGCTGTGTTTGTGGCTGACGCACGCTGGGAGGGCCAGCCCGTCAGGACGTGGGGTGACGACCAGGACTCCTGCAGACTCCAGGGGTGGGAGGCAGACAGAAACCGATGATGAGATTAAATCAAGATTAAGGTAGAGCTTTGCACAGAAAACCAAGCCTACAAGTACAGCGTGGCTCAAGAGCCGTCAATGAGGAAGATGGCTAGTCAGGTGTTAGGGTATCTGGAAGTGACATGTGTGTCCTCGGTGTGGTGGGCTGTGATAGGCTGATAACAGCCTTAAACAAAGGTGATGATACCTTTGCCCTCAGCCCAGGGCATGGTAGTGCTGTTGCGGAATTGGGAAACCTGCCATGTAAAGGGATGGTTGAAAATAACTCTGGGCCACCCTTGGCCAAGATGAGATTTTAGAGAAGATGACAGGGCCTGGCTGACTTCAGGTAGGTGAGGGATCCCACCCTGGAGACAGAGTCATTGACGTGGGTGGGGTGTAGGATTATGTTTTTTTTTTTTTTTTTTTAAGATTTTATTTATTCATGAGAGACAGAGAGAGACAGATAGGCAGAGGGAGAAGCAGGCTCCCAAGGAGCAGGGAGCCCAATGCGGGACTCGATCCCAGGACGCTGGGATCATGACCTGAGCCCGAAGGCAGACGCTTAACCATCTGAACCACCCAGGCGCCCAGATTATGTATTTTTAATAGACTCAGGAGGTTGTGATGCATCTGAGGTCTGGGAGCTGTTGTCCTGAGGAAGAGAGCTATGGGTCCCAAGGGTGGACCCCCGCTGGAAAGCAGACTGTGCAAGGAAGCAGAGCTTGGCTGAGCGTGCAGGAGAAGATTCTGAAATCATGCAGGAGTGGGTTGGGTGGTTGTGTGGGATGATAAGCTCCTGGCGTGGGGAGGTGTGTGTGGGTGGTGCTCCGAACTTAAAAGCATAAAGGCACCTTTACAGAAAAAGGGTTCTGATGAACATGCGAGTTGTTAGGGCTTCTGAAAAAACGCTTTCCCTCCTTATTAGTACTTAAACCTGAGCCATCCCATGTGGCAGCTTCATTTTAAGTTCATTAAAATTGAATAATATTGAAAACCCCTCAGTTGCACTCACCACACTCCAGGGTGCTCTGCAGCCCCGTGTGGCTAGTGGCCAGTGTATTGGTTGTGCGGATCTAGAACGCGTCCGTTGTGGCTGGAAGTCCTCCTGGCCACTGCTGGCTGTTGTGCTCAGATGTTTGGAAAGCAGAGCACATGGTGATCCAGGGTTGAGCACGCAGTGATTTAATCTGTTACTAACAATGGAGTTCATCCATTTTGGAGGGAAGGCTTAGGGAGTTACGTAACATGCCCGGGGCAACGGCAGGTAAGTGGGTCAGTCACGCTGGATTCTAGTCCTGTTTGCTACTCTGGCCTTAGTCACTTGTTGCAAGCCTCAGTTTCCTCACGTGGAAAATGGGCTAATCATAGGAGACATTCACTGGATGGCTGTGAGGATGAGATGATGTAACGCTTGCAAAGTACTTAGCAGAGTGCTGGCGTCACTGGGTGTTAAAAAATAATTTTCTCTTATCCATAAGTTGTAGTCTAGATGAGAACATCTTATTTTGTCCCTTTTTTCTCCAACTGGCATTGCTTATTAAACCTATTATTTATTGGGGTGCCTGGATGGCTCAGTTATTAAGCATCTGCCTTCGGCTCAGGTCATGACCCTGGGGTCCTGGGATCGAGCCCGTATTGGGCTCCTGGCTCAGTGGGAGTCTGCTTCTCTCTCTCCTGCTCCCCCTGCTTGTGCACGTGCTCACTCACTCACTCTCGCTCTCAAATCTTTAAAAAAAAAAAAAAAAAACCCTATTATTTATTATAATTTTTTTAGTTAAAGCTTTTTATTTATGTTTATTTTTTATTTTAAGTAGGCTCCCTGCCCAACGTGGGGCTTGAACTCACAACCTGGAGATCAAGAGTTGCATGCTCTTGCTGTAGGGAATTTGGGACTTTTACCTTTTCTCTACATTGTAATTATGATTACAGTTAATCATTTAGCCTCCTGGACCAGACACTAGGTATTGTTATTTATTTACTTATTTATTTATTTAGAGAGTGAGCAGGAGGGGCAGAGGGAGAGAGAATTTTTTTTTAAGATTTTCTTTCTTTATTTTATTTATTTATTCTTTCTTTCTTTCTTTCTTTCTTTCTTTCTTTCTTTCTTTCTTTCTTTCTTTTCTTTCTTTCTTTCTTTTCTTTCTTTCTTTCCTTTCTTTCTTTCTTTTCTTTCTTTCTTTCCTTTCTTTCTTTCTTTCTTTCTTACCCAGGGGGTGGGGTAGGGGTAGGGGCAGGAGAGGGACAAGCAGACTCTCGCGGGGCTCACAGGGCTCATAGGGCTGGTCGATCTCATGACCCTGTGATCATAACCTGAGCTGAAATCGAGTCGGATGCTTAACCGACTGAGCTACTCAGGCGCCCCTTTATTTTTATTTCTAAGGAACCCTAAGCTTAGGACAGTTAAATTATAGAAAGAAAGATCTGTATATGGACATTGGAAAGGCGTCTAAGGTGTGTTGATAAATGAGAAGAGCAAGTTGCAGAACAGCCTGTGTGGTTTCTCTTACCAGGGTAATAATAGAAACTGTGCCAGTACTTTATGTAACTGCTAATCCCCACAGTAGCTCTGTGAGGAAACAAGCGCTTAGGGTAAATTGACCGAGATGACTCGATAGTCACTGGCCGCCAGGCTTCAGCCCTCCTTTCTCCATTCCCCTGCTGTGCGCGGGCCCCCGGCTGCAGGGGCGCGGGCAGAGCTGCATCTGCTGTTGACTGTGTTCTGCCTGTGCCCAGGCCATTGAAAGTCTTTAGATGCACCATTCGTGGACTCTTCACACCTGCCCCCTGAGGCAGAGGGGGCAAGGGGTCTGCAGTCTGCACTGGGGAGGGCCCTCCTGCTGGGGCGGTCAAGTGGGTGGTGGTTGGGGCACCGTTTCCTGATGGGGTGGGCTAATGATTCAGTGTTCTGGTTCAGATGCCGGAGTTGGCAGAGTTTGGATTTAAATGTTCCGGGGACGTAAAGAAGGGGGCTTGAGCTTTGCCTCTTCCCTTACCCATTGGAATGACCCTCTAGACAGGGAGCATCGCCTAGAAGGGAAGCAGCCATCCCTTTCCCTCTCATTTTTGGGGTTCCTTTATTCTTCCCTGATCAGTGTACCCTGTGAAGGTTGTCACGGTTTAAAATGAATTAATACAGGCCCCATCATAACAATCACTTACCTTTTACTGCAAAACAAATTGCCCCCTCATTTAAAGACTTAAAACGATAAAGATTTCTCACAGTTTCTGTGGACCAGGAATTTGGGAGCAGCTTGGCTGGGTGGTTCTAGCTTGGGATCACTCAAGAAATTGCAGTCCAGGTGTTGATCAGGGTTGCAGTTACCTGGTCTTGGGCTAGAGCACTCACATGCACGGTGGTGCTGGTTATTGGCAAGAAGCCTCAGATCCTGTCTGAGTGGACCTCTCCTAGTACTGCGTAAATGTCTTAACAACACAGTGACTGTCTTCTCCCAGAGCAGTCAGAGAGGGCTGGGCAGAAGCTGTCCTTTATGGGTTTTTTTAAAGATTTTATTTATTTATTTGACAGGGAGAGAGCAAGAGAGCACAAGCAGGGGGAGCGGCAGGCAGAGGGAGAAGCAGGCTCCTCACTGAGCAGGGAGCCCGATGCAGGGCTCGATCCCAGGACCCTGGGATCATGACCTGAGCCGAAGGCAGACGCTTAACCGACTGAGCCACCCAGGTGCCCCAAGAAGCTATCCTTTATGATACCTTTATCCTTTATATTTTATGACTAGTTTTGGTGGTCACATAGCCTCACGCCCCATTCTAGTCATTAGAATAAGTGTGTGCTGCACATTTAAGGGGGCCGCCTTTGAAGGGATGAGGAAACGTCAAAGCTCATGCACAGTGTTTTCCTCATTTTTTCATCCGTTCAGTAATTATTTATCAAGTCTACTCTGTCCCAGGACTCCAGATACAGAAATGTAAGACAAATAAGGCATGATCTCAACCCTCGAGGAACGTGTTGTGCAGGTGGAATGATAGCTCTGATTTGGGCAGTGCTTTACAGCCTCATGAGGACTTTCACATATGTTCGTATTTATCCATCCTGGTGACCCGCTGTGATCACTGTGGCCAGCGGTAGCCCCATTGCCCATCTCCTCCGGGGCTCAGATGATGGGGGATTTTCTTAAGTTGATAGAACTTGACTTTGATCCCAGCAATTCTGACTGCGAATCCCTTGCTCTTTCTCCTGCCACCGGCTGTGTTCCTGTGGCTACTGGATCAACCCTTGCCTCAGAGGAGAACACTGAGGCTGCAGTCACTGGGGAGCTCTCGATACTTCCTCGGTTTTTCACCACACTGAGCTGTCCTCCAGGGAGGACCACCCTCAATACTCCATTGACAGTCGCTATTGTCTTTCTTCTTGCAGAAAGCCCTGGGTGTGCGGCAGTACCATGTGGCCTCAGTCCTGTGCCAACGGGCCAAGGTGGCCATGAGCCACTTTGAGCCCCACGAGTACATCCGCTATGACCTGCTAGAGAAGAACATTGACATTGTTCGCAAACGGTAAGGCTGTGGGGGGAAAGCTGTAGAGACTTCCCCAGGGTGTTGCTTCTGCTTCCTGCCCCTTTCAGGCAGCACAGGAGGTGCTTGGTAAAGGATGACTAGTGAAGGCAGGAGGATCAAGGCCTTTGGGGTACGAAGTTCCCTGCTGAGGAAAGGCACTGCAGATTGGTGATGGGCCTTGGCCTTCTTTGGCAAGGAAAAATCTATCAAGAAGCCTGGTGATTTGGGCCATCGGGAAGGTCTCAGACGCTCTTTGGTGCTGTGGCCTGAACCTCCCAACAACCCTTTCCAGGACAGACTCCCGACCCTGAGCCAGCCCCCTAGGATCCACCAGACCCAAAGGCTAGAATTGTATTTCCTCTTCAGTGTGTAGGCCTAGAGGAGAGCTCAGGCTTGAGACCCAGAAGAAAGCTCGGGTGGGATCTTGAGCATATCTTTTTCTCTGGGCCTCTCTTTCCTCATTTGGTAAGATGGTGGCCATTTTTGCATTGCTGTCCTGTGTCCCAGGTCCTGGGCTAGATGCTGGCACCGGAAGGTTGTATGTGATGCCACAGGAGGATGAAAGGGCGGGGGTGGTGGTGCTGGTAGTACATAGCAACCAGCACTGCCCCCAGAGCGCAAATGACTATAGACAGGACTGGGCGCTTGCCCACTTGGTGACCGTGACCCTGGGAGCAGGAGAGAATAAATATGAATATAACCATTTATAGCCAAGGAGCAGGCTCAGTGGAGAAGCAACTTGCCCAAGGTCATACAGTGAGCAAGTAGTGGGACCTTGGTTCCCCGCCCTCATGTAGCGCTCTAGCCCCCATCCCACACTCCCTCTCAGCTGCCACTTGGCTTCCTCTTTACTGGTATCCTCGCTTCGGTTTTGAGAGGGAAGGACTATCATAGTCTATATCTCTAGCAGCCTCCAGCCTGGCATCACCTAATTATAGTAAGAACTGATGAATGTTTATCAAGGATGGCTGTAATAATAGTAGCTGCCTGAGTGTCCAGTTTGTTCTAGGCACTTCACAAACATTTTCTTTTCTTCTCAACAACCCCTAGAGGTTGTTACTATATCTGCCTCCCCATTTTGCAGATAAGGAAATCGAGTGTCAGATTGGGGAAATACCCAGTCTGAGGTCATACATCTGTTGAGTGGTTGGACCCAAACGCAAGCCAGTTCTGTCTGGCTCCATTGCCTCCCACTGTTTTTTCTGGCATTTTTGTGTGGGTTTCGTCTAGGCTGCATGTTGGAATCACCTTAGAAGCTTTTTTTTTTTAAGGTTTTATTTATTTATTTGAGAGAGAGCATGAGGTGGGGGAGAGGCAGAGGGAGAGGGGGAAGCAGGTTCCCCGTTGAGCAAGAAGCCCGATGTGGGGCTCGCAGAACCCTGAGATCATGACCTGAGCCGAAACCAGGAGCTGAAACCATAATGGACTGAACCACCCAGGCATCCCACCTTGGAAACTCTTATCTATTTTTAAAAGATTTTATTTTTTTAAAAAGATTTTATTTATTTTATTTTTAGAGAGAGCGAGCGAGAGAGCGCATGCATGAGCAGGGGGAGGAGCAGAGGGGGATGGAGGGACGGGGAGGAATCTCAAGCAGATTCTGTCCTGAGCTAGGAACCCGATGTGTGGCTGGATCTCAAGACTCTGAGGTCATGACCTGAGCCGAAACCAGGAGTCAGACACTTAACTGACTAAGCCACCCAAGTGCCCCAAAAGATTTTATTTTTAAGTAATTTCTCCACCCAACATGGGGCTCGAACTCACAGCCCCGAGATCAAGAGTCACATGCTCCACCAATGGAGCCAGCCAGGCGCCCCAACTCGGAAACTTTTAGAACTACCATCACCTGGGCCCCAATTCCGATTCAGTTGGTGTAGGCCTTACTCCTCAAAATGTGGTCCGTGAGTCAGCAGCATAGTGTCACCCTGGGAACTGGTTAGAAGTGAGGCTTTTCAAAACAGATTAGTGGATGAAAATGTAAGAATGTTGTAGAAGGCCAGGGGAGTTGCAGAGGGACTCTTCCTCCACCTTGTGTTCATGACAGAAGGGGCCCAATTCTGTTCTTGGGAAACTAGGTCTCTATCATCCAGTAAAGCAGAGGGACAGACGGACACAGAGGACCCATTTTTGCCATCCCTAGTTACTCCTTAAGGAAATGTGGCGCTGAACTCGTCCTTAGGCTTTTGTCATTGTCAGGCTTTTTTGTACAACTTGAGGCATTTGCTGTCAAGGTCTTTGGTTTTAAAGCCCATGTGCTATTTTTCGTCTCCCCTGGGGCTGGGAAAGAGGGGCTGTGCTCTGTGCAGTGAGTCACCAGCCGTGCTGCCATTAAAGGGGGCAGGCTGTCCCTCAGGCCAGTGCTATTTTTATTCGAGGTTCTCATGACAGCAGAACTGTAGAGCTCTTCAGAGTTGCCAGTGCTCTGCTGCTGTCCACCGAGCCAGCTCCTTAGGCCGCTCCTGCTCTCGGGATTAGATCAGCGTGGGAGTGGGGCGCCGGAACCTGGGCTGTCAGAAGGGGGTTTCTCTGCTTTCCCAGCAGAGTCCTAGGGATGACGGCCCTGAGAATGAGTAATCGAGCACTTTGCAGAGCCTGGGCCTGGTTCTAGTTTCCAGGTGTTCCGGAGGGACGGCTGAGCCACACTGCTCGGCTCCTTGCATCCTGGCTCTGCCCCTCGCTGGCTCGTGACCCGAGGTGGGTTCCTTCACCTCGAGGCGCTTCAGTCTCCTCATCCTGGTCTTGAGGAGCCGGTGGCTCGCGTACATTAAAGCACTTAGAGCCATGCTGAGCTAAAAGGACGTGCTGTGAGGAAATGAATCTGTGGTGATAGAAGGCAGGTCACTCTTTGTTCGGGGGATGGGGACAGGAGGGGGGATGACAGAGGGCCACACGAAAACTTTTGGGGCTCATGGATGTGTTCATTATCTTGATTGTGGTGATGAGTTCACAGGTGTGTACGTACATCAAGACTAACAAATTGGGGCGCCTGGGTGGCTCAGTTGGTTAAGCGACCGCCTTTGGCTCAGGTCATGATCCTGGAGTCCTGGGATCGAGCCCCACATTGGGCTCCCTGCTCAGCAGGGAGTCTGCTTCTCCCTCTGACCCTCTTCCCTCTCGTGCTCTCTGTCTCTCATTCTCTCTCTAATAAATAAATAAAATCTTTAAAAAAAAAAAAAAGACTAACAAATTGTGTACTTTAAATACGTGCAGTTTATGGCGTGCCAATGACACCTCACTAAAGCTGTTTAAAAACAAGTGCCACATAAGCCCCAACTCTCCTCTCGTTCCTGTCCAAGCGCCGGACTTGAGAGATGGGTTGGCGAGCTCCCTGAGACGAGCGAGCGGTGGCTGGCCTGGTTACACACTGGGATCAGTAGTAGGTTCAGGTCGAAACCCAGAGCCTCTGACTCCTTTGTTTGATACTGTTTTTCTTTCCTGGCTTGTCAGGTGTGAGTGAACTGCACCCCTTCCCAGGAGGCCTCAGGTTTGGGAGGCGATTGTGAGGTCCAGCCAGCGCTGCTGGGGCAGGCAGAGGGGAGCCTGCTGGGTGGCACGGGGCAGCCAGGTTGAGTGGGCGACAGCAGGGAGCCTCAAGGTGGGTGGCTGAGGGTCCTGCCCCAAGCGCAGTCTCCTGGCGGGGGGGCGGGCAGCTGGTGGAGAGGCCACCAAAGCCTGGCAGGGGCTGCACCTCCCCAAGAGCCAGGTTTGGACTGCCCCTTTGGCCCTGACGAGGAAGGGAGGGGTGGGACGTGCAGGGAGAGGGGTTCTAGGAAGAAGGTCTAGTGAGGGGCGGGAGGCGGTGACTGGGTTTCTGTTCTTGAGAGCTGACAGCCATGCTTGTCTGAATGGGGGAGAGCAAGTAGGGCTAATGGGAAAGGCTTTAGCACGACAGTGTGAGCACCAGAGGGTTGTGGGTGGCGGGCAGGGCAGGTTGGGTGAGGGGCATGCTGGTGGGATCCCCTGTGTCTTACTGGGGCTGAGGGCACAGGGGAGGTGGCCGTGGACAGAGAGAATTAGAGGACCCAAAACAAGAGTCCGGCAGTGAGCTTGAGCTATTACCACCACTGTGCTGAGTCTCCCTTCCCTCTTGCTTGTTTGATTAAATGACAAGGATACAATGAGGATTAAATAGTGAGATGTACATGTAACGGCTGCTCATCAGATAATAGTGGTCAGTATGCTGGAAAAGCAGGTATCCTTTAGAAAAAAACTACCCCGTCGACCTCCTGGGATGTTGTCACTTATTCATTGAGTAACTTGGAGCACCTGGTGAGTGCCGTGTGCCGGAAGGACTGCAGTGAGCAAGACTGATTTGTGTCCACCCTCATGGAGCGCAGGCACCCCGTCCCCGCCCACTGTCCCACTGTGTTGCCGTGGGACAGAGAGGGCGTGGCTGTGGGTGGGCAGGGGGATCGTGCAGCCCGCACCCCTCCCTCTCCCCCCAGATTGAACCGGCCTCTGACGCTCTCAGAGAAGATTGTATATGGACACCTGGATGACCCAGCCAAACAGGAGATTGAGCGGGGCAAGACGTACCTGCGGCTACGGCCTGACCGCGTGGCCATGCAGGACGCCACGGCCCAGATGGCCATGCTGCAGTTCATCAGCAGTGGGCTGCCCAAGGTGGCCGTGCCGTCCACCATCCACTGCGACCATCTGATCGAGGCCCAGCTCGGGGGTGAGAAGGACCTGCGTCGGGCCAAGGTGAGCTGAAGGGGGCATCGGGACAGTGCGTGTGACATGGGATGAGAGGCAGATTCCTTGAGCTAGGCTCTTTGGTGTAGTCTTAAACATTTTTGCTCTTCTCTAACTCTGAAAATACCATTTGTTTATTGTGAGGATGTTAGAAGATAACAGAGAAAGCCTAAAAACAAAACAAAACCCCCCAAATCATCCTTAATCTTCCCACATTTAAAAGTATTTTTTTGTGGTCATTTTTCTGTTCTGCTGGAAAAATGTTGCAGACCGGCTTCTGGTACAAGAGGGTGGCTTAAATCTCCCTTCCTACCAGCCTCACCTGTGCGCTCACTCGCGCTCTCGGCCGACCCCCAGGACCCCGGCAGGGAGGCAGGCGGATGGCGTTGCTGTTCGTGAATCCCAATCGGCTGAGGCCCTGTGCAGGGAAGCCCCCCTGTCTTGAGTGCTGTCCCTTACTGATTGGCCTCCTTGGGGGGCTTTCTTCTGGGAGTTTGCTTCATGAGGTAGAAACGGGTGTATGCCACATGGAATTATTTTTTTTCCTTGAATTCCTCCCAGCCTTCCTTATGAAATCAGATTCCTGCTCCTTCCCCCAGCCTCTGCTTGTGGTAACCTTTGTGTGTGCCTGCTCTTGACCACAGCGGGTCTCTGCCAGCTCTGGACCTCCACCCTTTCTACCCCCTGCACTGGAAGTGGGTCCCCCTCTTGGGGGGCTGTTGGCAGGAGCTGAATGCTGGCAGGGCTGCCATTGAAAGTGCTCCAGCTCCCAGGGTCAGCAGAGCTCCCAGAGCCTCTCAGACCCATGGGAAACACTCCGTTTTCCCACTCGAGCCCTCTCTTCCCATCCTGGCTTGTCAGTCTGGGTCCTGGCTGACGGTAGCTCTTTTTCTACTCTGCTGAAAGAGCCCAGCCTGCTGGCCAGAGGTTTCCCTGTTAGCAGCAGCCGGGGTGGAATGTTACAGGGGCCCCTGCAGTGCTGGGAGCTGGCCGTGGCCAGGAACAGGGTCCTCTCCAGCCCTGGGGATGACTGCCCGCTGCAGGCCACTGCCTTCAGGGTCTGGCCCTCCCTTTACTTTATGGGTTCAGAATCTACCTTCTGGAGATGAGATTCACAGGATCATAGGATTTCAGTGTTTATTGAACACTAATGATGTGCTAGGAGCTGTGCTAGATGCTGGCGATACAGTGTGAACGAGATGGGGGCCCTGCCTTCGTGCATCTTAGAGTCTGATAGGGAGACAGACAGTAAACCATCACACAAGCAGGTAATTGCCGATTTGGTTATATCTTACAAAGGGGAGACCTAGAACTCTGTGAGAGTATAAGAAAAGAAGTCTAATTTATTTTATTTTATTTAAAAGATTTTATTTATTTGAAAGAGAGAGACACAGCGAGAGAGGGAACACAAGCAGGGGGAGTAGGAGAGGGAGAAGCAGGCCTCCCGCTGAGCAGGGAGCCTGACACGGGGCTCAATCCCAGGACCCCGGGACCATGACCCAAGTCGAAGGCAGACGCCTAACAACTGAGCCACCCAGGTGCCCCAAGAAAAGAAGTCTAATTTAGACTCCGGGGGGTAAGGGACAGCCTCTTGAGGATGTGACATGTAAGTTGAAACCAGCACAGATAAGCTGATACTAACTGGAGGAAGAACATTCCAGGCAGAACAGTATATATAAAAACCCCAAGGCAGGAAGCAACTTGATGCATTTGTGCAGTTGAAAGGGGGCCCGTGGAAGAGAGGGTGGTGTGAGGTGGACGGGGGCAGGCACAGGCGGGGCCTTGAGGGTCACGGGCACCATCCTGGGAGTCCCCGAAGGGCTTAAGCAGAGGAGGGTTATGGTCAGATTTACATATATTTGTAGAGTCCCTTCGCTTGGGGATCAGAGAGACAGAGTGACCTATCCGGGGTCACACAGCCAGAGAAGGCTCTAGGCTGAGTTCAGGCCAAGACTGCTACACCATCCTGTCCCCCTTTGCCACCGCCACCACTTGCCCATACGTAAGAACGCGTACTCAGACACACAACCACTCCTCCTGCCCTTGGTGCCAATGTTACAAGTGACTGATTTGAATAAAAAAAGCTGTCGTAGTAATGATTAATCGGAGAGACCACTCCGGGGGCCCAAGTTTTTTGTGTGCTGTTCTTTTGCCTGGGGGTACCCAGTAGGCCTCAGAAGGAGGCATGGCTGGTCTGGAGTTTAAATGAAGGAGGCTGCGTGGTCTTGAGGGTGTGCTACTGAGGGCCAGGGAGCTGACAGTGTGAGTCCCTCTGCCTTGGAGTGTGGATCTCCCATGCCCAGAGGCCAGCATGTCTCACTGCCTGGTTCCTCCTTTGGGACTCTGTGCAGTCTGCCCTGGTCCCTTCCCTTGTGTCACTGGAGTCTCCCCTGTCCAAGAAGATACCGTGTTTTCCAGGTAGACCCTGACCTCGTATCACCTGCGCTGGGAAGCCTTCCCTGCCCACTGAAGAAGCCACCTTCCAATTCCAGGCAGAGTGGGCACAGCCCGTCCTGTTGTGTTGTTGAAATCTGCATTCAAGAACATGGCCCATTTGACAATCTTTCATCTGGGGCCCATCAAATGTATTACCAAATATTGAGCACCTAGCATGTGCCAGATGCTGGTGTTCCTAGATATCCTCTTCCTTATGAGGGAGGAAGCTCTATTTTATATTAGAACGTAACTCTTTGGTTATGTGGGTGCACAGGCCTGGTTTCAAACCCTGGGATTTAATTCAGGGATCTCCAGCAAGTTATTTCATTTTGAGACTTTGTTTTTTGCATCTGTAAAGTGGCCTTGATGACAATACCTTCCCTCTTTCGTGGGACGGATTGTGAGGATGTTTAGTGCAGTGGGCATTCAAAAAATGTTAGCCAGGATTACTGACATTGCCTTAAATGAGGCATCCGAGGCTTAGGTGGAGAAACAGCCCTTGCGTGAGTTACAGTGGGACTGGAGCACCCACTTGATCCCACTGCTTCCCTTGGACAGCCCCCTTCCCCCAACACCATATCCCAGTTAGACTGTCCTGTGGTGGTGTGCCCCTCACTGCTGGCCTTGACTGAGGACTTGAGTGCCAGAGGGACCCTTAGAGATGACGTAGCCAAGTTCCTTCTACAAATAAGGAAATTGAGATCAGGGTACAGAAGGGACTTGCGCCAGACCCACTCCCTGGCCAGGTGTCACAGAACTGAGGCTCTGTCTGCTCTCTTGCCTTTGTCCCTAGGCCAGCCAGCTGAGACTGGGCCAACATCCAGGCCCTTTTGGAATCATTTGTAGAAGGCCTCCAGTAGAGGGCCTGTTTTCATAGCGCCAGCATTTCAGAGTTGCAGGGTGAGGGTGGGCGGGGTGGGGGGTGAGCAAGGGTTGTTCCAGACACACACTGTGTTACTAATGCTCTGGTTATTGATTTGTCTCACTAGGACATAAACCAGGAAGTGTATAATTTCCTGGCAACCGCGGGTGCCAAGTATGGCGTGGGCTTCTGGAGGCCTGGCTCTGGAATCATTCACCAGGTAAAGCAGGGCTTGGCCTGCCTTTCTGGGGGAAGGGCCCTTAGGGAACCAGAGAGCATCTCCTGGCCTACAGGAGCAGAAAGCCAGAGGCTCAGGGGGTGGAGGGGGGTTGTATCATTTTTTTGTCTGGCTTTTTCCCACGAGTGTTATTCCTTGTTGCATGGACAGCTGACATTTGATGGGTGCGTTCTGTGTGCAGGCACTAGACTTAGCACTTGACAGATAATAACGTACTCGTTCACCACAACTCTATCAGGTAGGTGGTTTCATTATTTGTGCCTCACAGATGAAGAAACTGAGGCACAAAGAAGTTAATCCACTTGCCCAGGGACAACTGGCTGAGGGTGGAGGCAGGATTTGCCTCCGGGAGTCAGTGCTTTGCACCGTGGGCTGCAGGCTCGCCTCCCGTCACACCAGGGGTTCTTACCCCTTTGGGCCCCTTATTCTGTAGGATGGAGGTGCCCCGGGTCACGTGGCTTTGTTAGCCAGGAGTTCTTCCGGGGTCTCCTGAAGGATGGATGATCTTTTGATGGGCGATTTTGTCTCTGCAAGTGCAAGCGTGTGTGCATGTGTTTCTAGGGAGATAGGTACTTCGCTTTCATCCAAGGTGACTAGTTTGTGGGGTGTGCACTGGTTTGTGTGTCCATTTGCCGTCCATCCTGTATGTGTGAGACCTGCCTCTTTACACCTTTCCAAGGTGACCCTTCTCCCCACCTCCATCCCAGGCCTCCTTCAAAATGAGGTAAGTTAGGCTGTAATCTGACCCTGCATGGGCTCCAGCACTGCCCCACTCTGAAACCAGAACCCTCGGATCACTGCTCTGCCCTTTCGAGCCATTGCCCTTGCCAGGAAGGGACTGCCTGGGAGTGGCAGGTCACAGCTGTCTGCAGGGTGTAGAAAGCCTCTCTCAGCAGTAGGGCTAGGGAGTCAGGTGGATCCAACTTTGGACTTTGATCGCGAAGGGCACCCCAATCCAAGGGTCTCCCTTTCTACCCCATCAGAAATACCCAGGCCTTTTTGGCAGCTCCTGGGCAAAGTTTGGGGCTATGAGTGATGGCAGCTCACAGCTGCCCCTGGCCACCAGCTAAGTGTACAGCGTGATATATTTTTTCCTTTATTTTAAATTATTATTATTATTTTTTTTTTTTAAAGGTTTTTAAAATTGATTCCTTTGACAGAGAGAGACACAGCGAGAGAGGGAACACAAGCAGGGGGTGGGGGAGAGGGAGAAGTAGGCTTCCCGCCGAGCAGGGAGCCCGATGCGGGGCTTGATCCCAGGACCCTGGGATCATGACCTGAGCCGAAGGCAGATGCTTAATGACTGAGCCACCCAGGCGCCGCTTAAATTATTATTTTATTATTTTATTTTTAATTTTTTTATTAAAATATTTACTTATTTTAAACAGTGCGGGGGAAGGGGCAGAGGGAGAAGAGAATCTCAAGCAGATACCACACTGAGTGCGGAGCCTGACGTGGGGTTTGATCCCAGGACCCTGAGATCATGACCTTAGCTGAAGGCAGACACTTAACAACTGAACCACCCAGGCGCCCTATTTTTATTTTTTTAAAGATTTTATTTATTTATTTGAGAGAGAGCAAGAGGGAGCACTCATGCACACACGCAGGGAGAGGAGGAGAGGGAGAAGCAGACTCCCCATTGAGCAGGGAGCCAGAAACAAGGCTCCATCCCAGGACCCTGGGATCATGACCTGAGCCGAAGTCAGACGCTTAACCATTTGAGCCGCCCTTGCACCCCTATTTTTCCTTTAAAAAGAAAATTCCCATGAAGCATGTGATCTCTGTGCAGCTTTGATTTTTCTCTTCCCCTTGATGTCAGGCCATCAGCAGCTTTCATCCACCATGTCTAAACCAAACCTTAACCCCTTTCCCTCTGCTTTGAATGTCCTGTGCCCAGGCCGGGCACATCCTTCCTCCTCCACATCTCTGCCTTTTGGTTACCTCTCTGAAGCCCCCCTGCCCTCCCTTGTGCGCAGCATCAGAGCACCCTTATGTGATCCTCTGTGGGACCCCTTCACGTTATGATCCCTGTATGTGCCAGGACCTTCCACACCAGAGCACGTGCTCTGGGGACAGAGACTGCACTTTACCGATTCCTCTGTAGCTCTGGGCTTGGAACCAGGTAGGTAGAGACTAGGTCCACAGTGTACACATGTGTGGGTGGATGGCTAATGTACACTCATCCTCTCCTCCCCCATCCACATCCAGCTGCCCGAGGAGGTCACTGTCACAGTCCGTTTCATTGTGACACTTTGTGCAGTCCTCGGGTCTGCACTAACCCCTTCCTTTTGGACACGGACCATGTTGGTGGTCTGCACTGTGTAGATCACACTGAATTTTGTGTGTCTGCTTTTCATGATCAGACTTGCAGAACCTTGAGGAGCCTTATATTAACTAGGTTTAAACTTTGGTTTGTGGTTGGGGCAAGGAGTCCAGAGAAATGAAACAGTTGAGCAGTGTCCTGTCCAACAGTTGTTTGTCCAGGATTTCCTCTCGGTTGGCCTGTTCTCCCAGCCAGCTGTCACCCTCCTGAGGAAGGAACCAGCCCTTCTAACTGCCGGCATCCTGAGAGGCAAGACCCCTCGCTCCTTGCTGAGTCTGCTGGGAGATGTGTATCCCAGGGCAGGGGCCCTGGGGTTTCTGTAATATTCCATGGAGCCTGTCCACCATGAGGCAGGCTGGACCATTCATGGAGCCTTTCACGTCTCTGACCTCCTTTGCCCTTCCCAACATCTGAGTGTGTGCTACAAAAGAATAAATAGAAATACTGCCTCTCACAGGCACGATTACAACTTAATACACAAAATCCCAGGGGCGCCTGGATGGCTTAGTCGTTAAGTGTCTGCCTTTGGCTCAGGTCATGATCTCAGGGTCCTGGGATCGAGCCCGGCATTGGGCTCCGTGCTCGGCGGGAAGCCTGCTTCTCCCTCTCCCACTCCCCCTGCTTGTGTTCCCTCTCTCGCTGTCACTCTCTGTCAAAAAATAAAATCTTTAAAAAAAAATACACATGATCTCATTGAGTTATCACTGTGAGCACTATGGGCTGTTTCTATCTATGAGGAAATAGACCTGGAAGGTGAAGTGACTTGCCCGAGGTCCCACACCTACTAGCAGGCAGTGGGTCTGGGGCTCAGACTAAGGGCCCCTTGGCCAGGGCTTTTCCAGTAATATCCTGTGGCCTCCGATGCCTGGATGGGGGGCAGGGCTGCTCTGGGATAGCTGTACCTCCGGAATCAGATGTTTTGGGGAAATGCTCACTGCCAGCACCTTCCCAAGCTGGGAAGAGGCCCTCGATGAAGGAGCCATTTTGAACAGGAAAGGGGAGGAGGAGGAGGCAAGGCAGCATCTACATGAGCAAGTCCCTTCAATTATCAGAGCCACTTCCAGGCCTTGGGTTGGGGAGGCATTGTCTGTACTTGCTTTCAGTTCAGCAGCAGAAGAGCCCAGGGCCTGTGCTCCTGTCGGGTCTCCGGTGCTTCCTTGCAGACACTGGAGCCAGCTCCTGAAGGAATTGTCCCCCCAAGAAGCCCAATAGGCACATGCCACGCCCAGGCAGTCGGCCACGTGAGATGGGGAGCAGGTGTCAGGAGCACCTGTAGGCAGTCACATTTGTCACAGGACACATTCCTGTATCTCTGCTCGTCTGGTTGTCACCGTGATTCTAGGGTCAAGGCGGTGCAGGTGTTCTTGGTTCCATGCCGCAGACACGGACATTGGGGCACGAGGAGGCACTTGCAAGCCCAAATCAGACTAGTCCAGGACTATCGGAGCTGGTCAGGGGCCCGGGCTTCCTGTCTCTCTTCCAGCCACCCTTGAGAGGCTCTGTCCTGGAGGGGTGCCTGGGAATGGCCCAGAGAGCAGCTTTGCCGGACCCTTTTGGTCCCTACTTCTGTTCTCTGATGAGGGCTTTTAGGCTGAAGATCTTGGGGTCTTTTTTTTTTTCAGATCATTCTGGAAAACTATGCATACCCTGGGGTTCTTCTGATTGGCACTGATTCCCACACCCCCAATGGCGGTGGCCTGGGGGGCATCTGCATTGGAGTCGGGGGTGCTGATGCAGTGGACGTCATGGCCGGGATCCCCTGGGAGCTGAAGTGCCCCAAGGTGAGGAATAGGGAAGGGCTCTTTTAGCCGTGGCTGCAGAGGGGTGGTTGATGGGGAGGCGTGGGCGCCTGGGGGACCCAGATGGGATGAGGGAATAGTTCAGACTCAGACCTCTCTGAGAGAGAGGCAGGGGTAAATAAGCAGGAATGGGAATCCCAGCAGGCAGACCCTTTTGGTTGGAGCATAACACCTGGCGCCTAATTGCTGTCTCGCTCCACCTGTTCAGGTGATTGGTGTGAAGCTGACGGGCTCGCTCTCCGGTTGGACCTCCCCCAAAGATGTGATCCTAAAGGTGGCGGGTATCCTCACCGTGAAAGGTGGCACGGGTGCCATTGTGGAGTACCACGGGCCTGGTGTAGACTCCATCTCCTGCACAGGTGAGGAGGGTGGCCATGTGACCTCGCCCGCAGCCTGTGTGGGGCCTGACGGGGCCTGTCGTTGAGCCATGGAAACCGTGAATGGCCTTCCTCCGAGAACCCATCCAGTTTGGGGACTTGGATGGACACCTAGAGGTGGGGGGTATTATCTAGTCAAGGTCCCTCAGTACACTTCAGCTGCCATAGCACTGGGCTGCCTTGGGGGACCCGGAAAGGGAATGCCAGAGAGGACGGAGGTGGTGGTGGGAATGGGGAGTCAGAGCCAGGGCTTCATTCACAAAGCAGCCCCCTTCCCACATCTTCCCTGGAGCCTCACTCAGATCCCTTGAATTAGACTTAACACCTACTAGGCTCTAAGAGCAGGTAAGTAGGAGCCGGCCCCTTTTCCTCATCACTCCAGGTGAGCTGGCTTCAATGCCTGGGCGCTCCGGAGTGCAGGGAGACATGGAACAAACCTTCCAGATGGTCCAGTCCAGACCTCCCCAGGTCCAGAGGCCCCGCAGGGCTCCTGTTCAGCTGGCCCTTCTCCCCTCCAGAGATGCGGGCTCAGTCTTACAGGTAGCCCTTACTGCCACTGGACAGCTCAGTTTGGAAGTGGATAACAATCCTAGTCCCATGCCCCAGCAACCCCCTGAGACTAGTGTCCCGGTACAGTCAGGACATCTGTAAGCCTCACCGTTTCTGGGTGAGGCTCTGTGGTCCAGACAGTGGATGTCCTTCCAGTCTTATTGCTGGAAAACCTGAGACCCAGAAACATTTCCACATAGCACCGTGGTGTGGCTGAAAGGAGAGCAGGCCTGGACACCAGGCAGGTGGACCTAGACCCGAATGCCAATGCAGCACCTGCATGTGCTCTGTGGCATGGCCTCGGACCTCTCTGAGCCAGTTTGCTCACCTGCAGAATGGCCACGTAACAGCTGGGCCGGCTGGCCAGGTCAGCCTTCAGTACACAGCGGCCGTCTGGTCAGCTGAGCGGCACTGCCAGGCCCAGAAGTGGAACCTGGCTGGGAGGGGCTGAATCTTGTGTTCTGTCTGCGGGCCCTGGTTTTAACCCTGGGCCACGAGGGACAAGTCTGCCTGCTGCCACGGGATGGCTGCGTGGGCGAAGGAAGGAAGGACACGAGCTCCCCGGGGTGAAGATGTGTGTGCGCACCCAGCAGGTGTGTGGGACCATGCCCAGCTGCTCCGCCCGCCTCACAGGCTCTGTTTCTCTACAGGCATGGCGACAATCTGCAACATGGGTGCAGAAATCGGAGCCACCACGTCAGTGTTCCCTTACAACCACAGGATGAAGAAGTACCTGAGCAAGACAGGCCGGGAAGGTGAGCCGGCAGGACAGTCATGTTGCATGGAGACCCCTGAGCTAAACCTTTCCCTTCGGGGCAGGGTCTTTAATCTCGTGTTTCCAGTCTGGCTGGAAGGTCCTGAGAAGCCCCCACAGCGGTGTGAAAAATTACGTGTGTGTGTTACTGTTTCTGAGTAGAGTGTCTGTGGCTCCACCAGCTTCTCGAAGGGCCTGGCATCTGAGATACCTCTGCCTTGGGATTGGAATTTAGTTCTACCTGAAAGGATGGCCAAGTCCAGGGTCTTTTTGGTCTGGTCCCTGGTGCCCCCTACAGGAAGCTCTGGAAATGACATGAATCTGCTTCTGTTTATGATTCCTGCCCAGTAGGAGGAAAACATTTGGAACCAGAACCACTTCCTCAGCCTCCCCCACAATTTTCCTAAGGTTCTAGCTTGGCTTCTTTGAAGCTCAGAGGAAGAAATAGGGCCTGTGGGAGGGATCATTGGAGCCTCCAAAGGGAGGTGAGCAAGGGTGGTTGGTGGAACCAGAAGCCAGGGGTCATGGGCAGAGCTTGTCCAGTTGCTTCCAAGAGCTGCGCACGTGGAGTCCTACCTGGCCGTCCCATCCCTCTCTTTCATTATCAGGTACCTTCTCCTTCAAAATACAGTGTTTCTCATTTCCAGGAAGCCTTCCCTGACGCTGAACCTCAGTTGTTACTTCTGTGTCCCCATGTTCCAGTCCTTCCTAGAAAAGTTCCATGTTCCTGTGTGTCTCGTATTGACACTCCTGCCGGCCCAACCACAAGCCAAAGTTTAAACCTAGTTAATATAAGGCTCATTGATAACTCCTTCATTAGATTGTGTTCTTCTTGAGGGCAGGGACTGTGTCCTGTGCCGTTTTCATTGTTTCTCCAGGGAACTGGCTCGAATGGCTGGGTGTATGGATGGGTGGATGGTCTCATGACCAGGTTCTGTCCCACATGCTTTAATCTCCCTCCCTTACTGGTTTCAGACATTGCCAAACTAGCTGATGAATATAAGGATCACTTGGTACCTGACCCTGGCTGCCATTATGACCAACTGATTGAAATTAACCTCAACGAGGTGAGGAAGGCAATTGGGTCCAAGGAATTTCTGAGGGTGGGGAGTTCAGGCCCCATCTGGGAACTCCTAGGGGGCCCTGCCTGCACACCCAGCAGGGTAGTTGGGCCTTTGGTTCCCCAGTGCCCCTGCAAACTGCTGCCCAAATCAGGCTGCAGTTGGGTGGGAGAGGAGGCTGTGGCTGCTGATTCAGAAACTGGCTCAGTTTGCCTCCATCTTGGCGTTAGCAGAAGCCAAGACTTTGCCCTGGAGTTTGCTTTGTTATCTGAGTTCAGAGGTCATGGCCCAAGATTCCTAGGCCTGGGCAGTGTTTGGCACCCTGGGACCGGCAGACCAGAGCAAGCATCTGGAAGGTGGAGGAAAGGCAGGCTGGAGGAAAGGAAGCAGCCGAGTAGACTGGTTGAAGGTTTAGGCCCTGAAGACAGTCTTCATGAGTTCAAATCCTAATTCCTGACCCTGCCACCTGAAGCCTGTGACCTTGAGCAAGTTCCTCAACCTCTTTTAGCTCACTTTATCATGTGTAAAATATCAGGTGGCCATGGGACCTGAATGCGCTAATTCACGTAGTAGTATTTGGGCACATGTATTGAGAGCCATGTGTAGGCGCTTTGCTAAGTGCTTTGCATTTATTGGCAAGTATTATTACAGACAAAGCACCTGGCTTTAAGTCTGTTTTTGTCATAAAATTGATGACAGAGCATCATAGTGTAGGAGACAATGGACTCATGATGCTGACTTCCTTCATTCCTTCCATGCTTTTGCCATCTCCTACTCTGTGACCATGAGTGACCTTGAGCAAGGCACGCCATCTCCTTCATCTGCACAGTGGAGATAATATGAGCCTCACAGGGTTGGAGGGATCCCGCAGCTGGTGCGTGTACAGAGCCCACCACTCGGGTGTTTCTTGGGTTTGAGCTAGAAGTCGGCCTCCCAGGTCCTCTGTGATTACCTGGGGGAGTGGAAGCAACGCAGCCTCTGGAGAACAGTCTAAGATTTCCATACTACGATTGGTTCTCTCCCCTTTGTTTTTTCAGCTGAAGCCGCACATCAATGGGCCCTTCACCCCTGACCTGGCTCACCCTGTGGCAGAAGTCGGCACCGTGGCAGAGAAGGAAGGATGGCCTCTGGACATCCGAGTGGGTGAGTACCTCCCACCCTGTTGGCTTCACAGGTTGCGGGACCAGGAGGCCTGCCCAGGGCTGCAGATGCCTGCCCGCGCTCGCTGTGGGCACTTCCTACAGGTACCAGGCACTTTCTGGAATAGTTTGTTTCTTCTTTGTGGTTTTTTAAAAAACTTAGTTTTTTTGGTAATACCAAAAAGAAATACATGCTCTCATTGTAGTGAATATTCACAAACAGGTGAATTTTCAAAACTCCTCATCTTAACCCCCAACCAGAAACCAGCTCAAGGAGGTCCTGGAGGGGTTCTTTCTGCGTACGTGTACATACTGACATGTGTCTACTTTTGTTTTACAAACATTTCATCAGCCCAGCCCTGTTGCTTGATTTCCGTTCACATGCTTTACATGTACGGACACACTGGCATGTCATGATGACTGGCCCCTGTCACCGGATGGTGTGACTGGAGCGTGGACCACGAAGCCAGGTGGCCTCGGCTTAAATGTGGCTTGGGTACTACAGAGCTGGGCGACCATGAGCAAGTTACATTACCCACCTGTGCCTCGGTTCCCTGTCTGGAAAACAAGGGTGATACTGTGTTTACCTGTAAATGTTGGAGGGGCGGCAAGTTAACACGGTGTCTGGCGTAAAACATTGCTGTGTGTTTTCCCTCAGTGGTCGAAGCAAATGTGCAGAAACGGTGGTGGTTTCATTAGAAGCAGATTGCTGAACTGCTGAGTGAAGACTATCTTGAGGGCTATCAATAATATGCCATCCAGTCTTCATTGACTTTTTGAATAACTATCACAGACTTTTAAAAAATAATTTTTTCTCCTTGATGATAAAGCAATTAAAGAAGGAGAGAATGCTCAAAAGTATGAAAGAAGAAACTTTATCTCCTAAAAGCCCTGATCCAGCCGTGGTCACTGTTAGTATTCTGGAGTGAGCCCTCTGACTCACTTCACTGGCCACGTCGTTTTCCCCTGAATGGCTGGGCCGTGGAGCAGCCTGTCCTGTGGTGTTAGACAGTTGGATTGCTTCCAACTTGTCTCCGTTAAGAACAGCCCCAGGCCCGGCACGGTTGGCGAACTCTTGACCAGGTCTGGATAGTTGAGGTCGGGTGGAGACCTCTGGTCCTGACCCCTGGCCCCACCACCCACAATGCACCAGGTCTGATCGGCAGCTGCACCAACTCCAGCTATGAGGACATGGGGCGCTCGGCAGCCGTGGCCAAGCAGGCGCTGGCCCATGGACTTAAGTGCAAGTCCCAGTTCACCATCACACCAGGCTCTGAGCAGATCCGTGCCACCATTGAGCGGGATGGCTATGTGAGTGCCCACACGCCCTGCCCCTGGTTCCCCCTCCCCACCGCTGAGCAACGTGGCTTCGGGCAGGACAAGCCACAGCCTTGTCAGCTGGGGCGGGTACAGGTCCCCCTGCAGCTGCCCCAGGGTTCCAGAACGGCTCTTCATCACTCAAGCTGCTGACCCACCCTTGCCCATCAGCCACCAGCCTGCCCCTGACCTTTCCGTGTCCTCCTCTCTGCAGGCACAAATCCTAAGGGAAGTGGGTGGCATCGTCCTGGCCAATGCCTGTGGCCCCTGCATTGGCCAGTGGGACAGGTGAGAGGTGCACCTCTGATAGGACAGCCGGTTGTGTCCTGGGGTCCAGAGCCCCAGATATTGAGGGGAAGTGTTACTGGGTGGAGAGAAGAGACTCAGCCCCAGGCCTGTAGCTTCAGGGGCTACTGCACACTAGAAAACTTTTCTAGGAAGGACTGGAAAGTTGGGCTGGAAGTAAAGAGGAAGGAGTGGCCACCTGGCTGAAGCCAGATGCAGCCAGGGGCTTTGAGGGAGCTGTGTGAACGGAGGCAGTGGCCCAAGGTCGGGAAAGTCAGGCCTTGGTTTGGGCTCTGCCTGCCTTACCTGTGGTCCAAGCAAACCTCTGGGCTCAACCAGGGTCCCTCCCGCTCTGTATGCGTGAGTCCCAGGGAGGAGGTGGCTGTTTCAGGGTCTTTCCGTTTCCCCCTCTTCTGTCATAAGCCAGGCAGGACGGGCTTGGTGACAAGGACAGACACGCTTAACCCTGTCTCCTCTGGCCTGGCAGAAAGGACATCAAGAAGGGGGAGAAGAACACAATCGTCACCTCCTACAACAGGAACTTCACAGGCCGCAACGACGCGAACCCCGAGACCCACGCCTTCGTTACGTCCCCGGAAGTGAGCCTGCCCGGCCGGGCCGTGACCCAGGACCGCCTCTGGGGCCGGGCGTCTGACCCCATGGGGCTGCTGAGGGAGGGTTGGCATCGCAGAGCAAGGGGCTTTCTGGGTGGAAACCAAGAGCCACAGGCCTCAAGCGTCACGCTCCCTCTGCTCCCTGCCTGGCCCCCTCAACGGCCCGGGAGTCTGAGGGGCTTGTCGGCCACAGTTAGGGTCACAAGCCAGAGCTTGGAGTCCCTGCCCAGGACGAAGGGCAGCCCTGCCTCCACCCAGTCGTACGGCTTTGGCCAAGTCACTGTCCTTCTCTGTGCCCCAGGCTCTTGTCAGGATTACAGGAAAGTGCGGAAGGCGTGTGCACCGTCTCCGGGAAGGCGGCCTCCGACTAGGAACGCTGATGTGCCAAGCGCTCCAGGGCGCAGTGGCTATTTGGCCTCGGCCATTGGCAGCACACGGCCAGGCTTTCTTGCCTTCTTATTTTTTATATAAAAGATTTTAAGTCATCTCTACACGCCATGCAGGGCTTGAGCTCACAACCTCGAGATAAAGGTTACACGCTCTTGTTTCTTGACTTTAAATGAGTGTTCCAGAAGTACTTTTAGCCCACAAAAGTGACTGAAGAGGTGGCGCCTTCCTTCCATGTCTTCAGCTGCCCATTTGGGAACGTTTTTGCCGCAGCGGCGTTTCTGTGCGAGGGCCCCAGCGCGTGCCCGTGACCTGCACCCCCAGAGACGTTCTTGCAGCTCTGGCCTCTGTGGGGAGGACTTGTGTGTGCAGAGCTTAGATGTACCTGGGCTCCATTCCCCGTTTCCGTCTGGGCTCCTGCTAGGTTGGGGGGTGGGAGTGGTGTTTGGTACTAACCAGCAGTGGGCCACCTCCATTCCAGATTGTCACAGCCCTGGCCATTGCGGGCACCCTCAACTTCAACCCAGAGACTGACTTCCTGACAGGCAAGGATGGCAAGAAATTCAAGCTGGAGGCTCCGGATGCAGATGAGCTTCCCCAAGCGGTGAGCAGGTCCTGCCGCTCGCTGTGGGGCTAAGACACTCCTTCCTGGGCAGGCAGGATGGCACTGGCAGTGAGAATGAGGCAGCTCCGTGTGGGGGGCGGGGGGGGGCTTCTACAGGAGCCTGTCCTCGTGGGGACGGAGCACTCGGCACCCAGCATGTCCCGATCTCCTGCAGGAGTTCGACCCTGGGCAGGACACCTACCAGCACCCTCCCAAGGACAGTAGCGGGCAGCGGGTGGATGTGAGCCCCACCAGCCAACGCCTGCAGCTCCTGGAGCCTTTTGACAAGTGGGACGGCAAAGACCTGGAGGACCTGCAAATCCTCATCAAGGTCAGCGGCGGGGGGAGAACAGCCCCGGCCTGCCCGGGCCCTGCCCTCAGCAGCAGGAAGGGCTGTGAAACCACGTGCTCTCCCCTGGGCGCCAGTGGGGAAGGTCAGGCTGGGGGTGGGGGGCGGCGGCCGGCACGGAGGTCGGCTGCAGAGGAACCAGGGCCTCCACAGCCCAGTGTCCCTTTCTCCTCCGCCCCATGCCAGGCCGAGCTGGCTCTGGCCAGCTGTGTCTGGGGTGCTCGGCCATCGGCGGCAGCCGGTGAGGGTCACCTGCAGCGGCCACAGGCCGTGGGTGCGGCACAGGAAGGGCTAGAAGAGCACCAGGTCTCCACGCCTCCGGCTTGACCACACAGGCTGCAGAAACCACAGAGTCCTCTGCTCCCGCAGTTGGGCATCGGTTGGTCTGGCCCGTGTCTGGGAGCCGAGCGGACACAAGCCTCTGTGGTGTGGCCAGAGGCCTCAGACCCATGTCAGGCATGGATTTTTGCTGTTTACTAAGGGTCTTCAGGCAGTGGCAGCCGGTATTAAGCCCACGTGATCGATAAAACTGGTGACCAGCCAGGACCAGGACACGTCCTCGGGCTCCTCTGGGTCCAGCATGAGGTCTGTGGCTGGTCTTCCTGCCTGGGCGTCAGTTGCCTGGGGGCCTAGGTCGGAAGGGTGAATGAGCAGACCTGCCTGTCCAGCCTCTGCCCCCTGTGGGTGTCCTGTCCCGGACAAGTCACCGAGCAGTGCAGGGCCTTCAAGGGGTCGGGGACGGTCTGGCCTGAGCCCTCATGGTCACAGTGTGGCAAGGCCAGGGCGGCAGACTGTGTGTCCAAAGCCAGACCTGCTGCCCTTGTCACCCTTCCTGGGTCGCAGTTGCTGGGTCTGCTGCCAGCCTCTAGAGGGCTTCTCCCTTCATCCACCTCTCCCGCGCCATACCCTGATCTCTGTCTTCTCACCCACCCAAGGTCAAAGGGAAGTGTACCACCGACCACATCTCGGCTGCGGGCCCCTGGCTCAAGTTCCGTGGGCACCTGGACAACATCTCCAATAACCTGCTCATTGGCGCCATCAACATCGAAAACGGTAAAGCCAACTCCGTGCGCAACGCCGTCACTCAGGAGTTTGGTCCTGTCCCTGACACTGCCCGCTACTACAAGGTGGGTCCTGGTTAGTGGGGGCAGGGGCGGGGATGCAGGGAAGGGGTGCTCTCCCCCCAGGGGCCCACACCAATAGCTCTGCAGTTGAAGGATGCCCTGGTGCCACGGGGGCAGTCCTGTGTCACCCTCACCACATGCCCCTGCTCCAATCCCACACTGGCCTTCCCCCAACGCCTGCCTCTGTCCTGAGTACTGATGGGTAGGTGGCACCTCCCTTGCCCCTTGCAGAGAGTCAGGGCCTGTGTCTGATCACCTCCGTCCCCTCAGGGCCTGATTGGGGCCTGATTCACCTCTGATTTCACCAGCCCTTGGGGAGCAGGTAGGGAGGGGTCTCTCTAGCCCCTTGACCTGTGAACCTCAGGAAGTCCAGGGCCGGCAGGCAGGGGGCCAGCGTCCTCTCCCTCATGGCCGCCTCACTTGCCTGACAGAAACATGGCATCCGGTGGGTAGTGATCGGAGATGAGAATTACGGGGAGGGCTCGAGCCGGGAGCACGCAGCACTGGAGCCTCGCCACCTCGGGGGCCGGGCCATCATCACCAAGAGCTTTGCCAGGATCCATGGTAAGGTGGAGCCGGGTCCCGCCACATCCGCTTCCCCTCCCTGGCAGCCCACGGTCACCCACCCTGCCCGTGGTGGAGTCAGGCCTGGAGCCATGCGCCTGGTTTCCATGCCGTGTCCACAGCTCCCGTTTTCCGCCACAATCTCTGCCCCTTCTGAGTTGCGTTGGGTCCAAGGCCCACGGCTTCCCAAGATGGGAACTTGCTTCCAAACTTGCAGACCTAAGCAGCAGAAATCCAGGGCACGTGGTCAGAGGATTTTGATTGTGAATATCTGTCAGGAAGGCCAACGGAGACCCAAACCAGCACGCTTACGTAGGCTCAGGCAGAAGGTACCCTGTCATTGGGAGTATAGCCACCTTGGTCCTTTTGGTTCTGCTCAGAGTTGTCTCCAGATGGCAGGACCAGGGTCCCTCTCCCAGAGCCCTCACTGGGCTTAGAAAAGAAAGCTTTTAGGCTGGTGAGGCTCCCTGTGCAGAGAAGGGGGGGCTGGCCCTGTGTGCTGTGGAATGACTCAGTATGCTCTCTGCCTTCTAGAAACCAACCTGAAGAAGCAGGGTTTGCTGCCCCTCACCTTCGCTGACCCAGCCGACTACAATAAGATTCACCCCGTGGACAAGCTGACCATCCAGGGCCTGAAAGATTTTGCTCCTGGCAAGGTCAGGGGGCCAGGGAGGGAGGGCAGGTCGGGGACACCCACTTCTGGCCCCCCTTGTTTCTCCTCCCATGAGCCTTTGTTTCAGTTGGAAGGGCCCTTAAACTGTCAAGGCAACCCCCTCGGAGAGAAGGAAGTGCCATCCCAGAGACAAGGGTGGAGCCAGCTCAGGCCCCACTCATTAGGGCAGGCTTGGCACTCAGGCCAACAGCCCACGCAGAGCAGGACCCTCTTGGCCCTGGGAGTCATGCCATCCAGGTCTTTTTTTAAAAAGATTTTCTTTATCTGACAGAGAGACAGCGAGAGAGGGAACACAAGCAGGGGGAGTGGGAGAGGGAGAAGCAGGCTTCCCGCTGAGCAGGGAGCCCGATGCGGGGCTTGATCCCAGGACCTGGGATCATGACCTGAGCCGAAGGCAGACGCTTAATGACAGAGCCACCCAGGCGCCCCGCCATCCAGGTCTTAACTGGGGCCACCCAAGCCCAGACCTGGCCTAGAGCTTGGTTTGCCTGCTGGCCCCTGAGGTTCACCTTGCGTGCACCCCACCTCCCTGACCCTGCAGCAGAATCCAGGGCCGTGTTCCTAAGAGCCACTCCGCTTCTCCCCACTCCCTACAGCCCCTGAAATGCATCATCAAGCACCCCAACGGGACCCAGGAGACCATCCTCCTGAACCACACCTTCAACGAGACCCAGATCGAGTGGTTCCGTGCTGGCAGTGCTCTGAACAGGATGAAGGAACTGCAGCAGCACTGAGGTCCGGCTCCACACCCTGCCCGCCTGCTCCTTGGACCCGGGGCCGGGGACCCCAGTGCAGCCCGCGCATCATCAGAACTGGATCCACCCCGATCCAGCCACGGCTTCCTGCTCCAAGACGGTGTGCTCAGCCCGCCGAGTGACCCACAGTTGGGGGGGCGGTTCTTAAAAGAATGTTCCAGCCCCCCTGCCTTCCCATGTTTAGTTTGATTCAGATCTTGAGCAGCTCCATTCAACTGTATTTATTTTTGATGACAAGACTCCCATCTAAAGTTTTTCTCCTGCCTCATTTCACTGGTGGCTCAAGGATTTTAAAGAAACTTTTGCTCTTACAAGGAAAATAAGAATCCAAACTCGGTGACTGTCCGTGTGTGTGAGTGGTGGTGTCCGTACAGGGCGCGGGGCGGGTTGCTGTCGGCAGAGGCCCCCACTGGCCACGCCACAGCAGACCTGCCACTGCCACGAAGTTCCAGTGGGAAGGCTGCTTTCCCGCGTCTTCTCAGCCCCACCTTCCTGCGCCCTGGGCCAGCCTCCCCTCCCCACGCCCCCGCATCCGCATGGCCCCCCTCGTGTCCTTCCCCTGGGCATGGACTCAGCCCCCTCCCTCAAGGCTGCGGCGCCACGCGGCGGCGGGCATCGTTCTGCAGCTGCTTCTCCCCCTGGAGCGCCGTCCCCGGGCAGGACCCACGCCCCGGTGCCCGTGGAGCAGAGGCGGCCTCCAGGGAGGGCCCTTCCTCAGCACGAGACTTGCCGGACGGAAACTCGGTGTCCTGTGGGCGCCATGAGACAAGCCTGCGGGTCCTGCGGGAGTGAGTGAAGAGGCAGGAGGAACCCGGCAGAGCCCTTGTGCTGAGTAAACAAGGTGCTGTGCACCCTCGTCTGGGATTTGGCCCTGCCAGCAGGCCCACGGAGTGTTCCTGGCGTGGCCGAGGTCTGCAAGTGACCGTTGTCCTGCCGGGGGTGGTGGGGGGGGATAACACAGCTGGTCGCCAGCCCGGCCCTCGGGCCACCTAAGCCCACGGCCTCCACTTCCCTGACGGCGCTGGCTTGCCTGAGGCCAGGCCCCTGCCTTCCAAATGCTGGTGGGGAAAAAGGCGGTTGTCCCTGAAAGGTCAAGACTTGGCGACAGCTAGCAGCTACCCCAGGCCAGCCGCTCGCTCAGTCACTTTAGGGAGCCACCAAGCTTAGCCCAGAGCCCAGCCTGAGGCCCTCAACCCCCAAGTCCTGCCATGGGGGCAGGTCACCTGCAGAAGTGACCCGGGCACAGGAAGGACAGGCGGTCCCAGCTGTGGCAGCTCGGTGACCTTAGATCACGGAGATAAAGGTGGCTCCTCCCTGACGGATACCGTCTTTTATTAAAAGCGTGCGCCGTCGCCAAGAGGCAGAGGTCCAGAGGGAGAGCGTGACTTCGGGGATAGCTCGTCTGGCGGGGCACGCACTCTGCTCCTCGGCATCTGCGGAAGCGGCCGTGGTGGTCACGGCCGGCTGCGCCACCTTCCCCGGGGCTGGGCTGGGGTCTGCCGGACTGGCCAAGGTCCGCCGTCAAGCCCCACGGCTAGCTGCTGGTCCACCAGGAGAGAAGGCCCAGGCCCGGCTCACTGATGGATCCCTGCCCGGGGAGAGAGAAAACAAGCACATTTCACCTACCTTCAGGGCTTGAGCCACCTCGGGAGGCAAAGGGGCCCACCCTTCCGGGCGCCCCGCACAGGCAAAGGGACTAGTGGAGCGAGCACACACCAGCCAAGAGGATGGGGCGAAATCCAGGGGCCTCCCCAGCACTCCCAGCTGGCCCCCGGGGAACACAGCCCAGCTCCCCTCTCCTGCCCCAACCTCTCCTGGGGCCTCTAAGGAAAGTGCTGGTTCTCTAAGGGCATGGCCTCTGGCCCCAAGGCCTCAGCTGGGTCAGGTTCCCTTCCTCACCCCCAGGCCTGCCCAAACATGGCCACCGGCAGGCCAGGCCTGGGCATGCTCTCAGTCCTGCCAGGAAGGCCTAGTGACCCCGCGCCCCAGCCTCCACAAACATGCAGAGGGGATGCCCTCGGCCACCCAGATTTTTGACAAAGCACAGCGGCCCCCAAAGCAAACCACCTGCAGCACAATTATACCGGGAAACCCTCCTAGCAGGCCCCAGAAATGAGTCCTACTTTGTCCTGCATCACAGTCCCTTCATGAGGGTAGAAGACCCAGGGAACCCCGGTCAGGTCTGGTCACAGCTCCCCTGCCACCCCATGCGCACACCTGGTCGGGTGTGGGAGCAGCCCCGACGGAGGGTCACCCCTCCCCGAAGCCCCACTCTTGTGCTTGACCCGCTCCCACGCCCCTTCCCCGCTTGCTTTCTCCCTCAGCCTGCTCATCAGCAGCCTTGTCACCCAGCGAGGGCTCGGTCCCTCTTGCCGTCCGGAGTCTGACACTCCCAGTGTTATGCCCTGGCTTCTGAAACAGGCTCCCCAGGGAGAAGTGACCACCTAAGAACTCATCAGGGACCGGCGCCCTGACCTGCGGGGAGAGGGGCTCCAGGCGGGGAACCCCAGTCAACACCCTAGGAAGCCGCTCCCGCGCCTGGGTTCTCCCGCCACACCGGGGCCCGTGCACATCCCACCATAAGCGTGTACGGCGCCTCCTTCTTCGGCAGCTCCTCACTGGAAGACGTGGCCTCGGCCGAGCTGGGCCCCGTGGGGGACGTGTCCACAAAGCTCTCGTCCACCACCCGGAAGCGGATCTCCTCGCCGGTGTCCATGTACAAGTCGTGCGCTCCTTCCTCGGTCTCGTACTCCCACACCCACACCTGCTCTGCCTCGTCGCTGGGCGGGGCGCGGGGTCAAGGCAACAACCAGGCAGGCGGCAGCCCGCGGGGGCGGGGGGTTCCTCCCCCCGGCAAACCCCACCCGAGGATGAGAGCCCCTTGGCTGGGGTGTCACGGAGAGGCAGGCCCACACCGCGTGCGTGAATGAGGCAAGGCTGGGCACGCTCTGGGCCCCACAGGCAAGAGCGGGAACGCTGCGGAACACGGCCCCCCACCCGGCACCACAGCCAGGCAGGCACACGCATCCTCAGGGCCCCAGAGCAGGAGGAAGGCTCGAGGGCAGAGCGAGCCCCACCTCTTGAGGCAGGAGTGACGAAGGCCTCTTGCTGCCCAGTCCTCGCAGGCCAGCCGCCACGTTCAGACCTCCGCTCCAGCGGCCGTGACCCGGGCCAGGCCCAACCTCTGAGCCTCGGGCCCCGTGTGTAAAACAGGGGCGGTGGCGAGGCCTGCCCCCGCAGGGCTGCGGTGAGGAGGTAATGACGCAGCGCTCCCAGAAAGTGCTTTCCACGGGACCCGCGCAGTCGGCCCTGGGGTGCTGGCCGAAGCTGCGCTATGTTCTCTGCAGCCCGACTCCGCACCCCTTTCCATTGTGCCCTGTGAAAGTGACCAACACGCGGCGCAAGGACCTTCCCGGTGCTCAGGACGGACACGGCCGCCGGAAGGTCACCTGCCTGAGGGCCCACAGCCGGCGAGAGGCCCAGCCGGGCAGCGCCGGCTTTCCTGACAAGCCCCAGCGTGCCCCACAGACCCTGCCCCGGCCCGCTCGGCCGAGCCACAGCGCCCCGATGAACCAGTGAGGGTGGCACCCCGGGCTCCCGCCAAAGCCCCAACCCCTCCCCCAGCCCACACCGAGGAGCCACAGCGCCCTCTAGTGGCGGTCCCACGCCTTAACTGCCCCCCCTCGGGAGCCCGGTCCCCTGCTGGGTCCTGGGGACACGGTCCTGACAAGATGGGGTCCCTTCCAGGGAGCAGTCTCAGCGAGGACCCCCAGAAACAGACAACCCTAGGGCGACCAGGCAAGGGCTGGGGCAGCGCAATGGGGGAAGCCAGCGGAGGGGAACCACCCAGCGCCGGACCGGGCACAGTCAAGCCCTCAAACGTCAGCCGACGGTACCGTTCGCATAGCAGGGAAGCGGGGAGGCGAGCCAGTCAGAACAAACCTCTCCAGGGAGGGGATCTCCGAGATGATCCCTGAGAGGACAACCTAAGCCAAGGGGACAGCACGCCACCTACAGAGCATGAGAGCCCAGACGGGGGCACGGTCGTGGGGACACCACGGTTAGCATGGGAGCATGGGCAGGTCAGAGCTTCTGGAGCACGAGTGCGGGCCGGGGCGGGGGGGGTGGACACAAAGGTCAGCAGTGTCAGATCCCAGGCCCCAGGGTCACCCCAAGGAGCGGGGACTGTCCTTTGGAAAGACCTGAGCTCCCCTGTGACCCACTTTAACCTTGGGAGGATACAACTTGGCTGGCTGCTGCAGCGACTCGGGGGGAATGAGAATGTCATCGAAGAACCCTAGAGAGACTGGAACACACGGGAAAGTAACAGCATGGGACAAGGGCAGTTGTCGCCACGGAAATCTGAGCCCTGCGCCCCCGCCTAGGCCACCCAGCCACCAAAACCTGCAGTGGACACCATGCAAAACTGGGACCAGAGGGTGCCTGGGACCCCGAGCCCCCTCTGGCAGCTGCTGTGTCCAGCCCACGGTCCTGAGGGAAGGCCTCACGGTGAAGCCCCGCAGCTGGCCAAGGCCTTCACTGTTGCGTGAGCACGAGGGGGCTGTGTGCTGCCCTCCCCCCGGCAGCTCCCTGACAGCCCCCCTCCCCCGACCTGTGGCCCAGCCCGGAAGCTGAAGGGAGGCCTGCTGGCCTGGCCACTTGCCCCAACGTGCTCCCAGGCTTCGTCTGAGGATCAGGGCCACCATTACCGTGCACTCCCTCCGGGCTACAGCCTTTGATCTTGCCAATCAGAATCTCGTCCAGGAAGGGATGGAACACCACATAGCGAAAATGGACTGGAAGTGAAGGAAGAATGTCAGTGACGAGCAGGCACGTGAGGGACGGCTGCTCTGCGGCGGCCCCGGCTTCCCAGTGTTGACCACCCTCGCCAGCCCGCTGACCCGGAGGCCCATGGCTACCCCGGAGTCCGCTGGGCCCTCCATACCCAGTCCCTCCGTGGGTCCAGACCCACCAGTGGAGCCGCAGAGACCCACACCCCGTCCCCTGCAGGGCCACAGCACGGCCCCCGTAACAGGCCAACAGCAGTGGCCCTGAACGGAGAGCTGGCCCCCAAGCCCACCCGACAAGTCACTCCTGAACCCAGATTCTGGGCCATGGATGACTCCAAAGTCAATTCCACCCTTCCTCTAGACTCGCTCCCTTAAATTCTAGAAAGGGCAGAAGTAACCGGCAAAGGGAGCCAGGTTCGGAAACAAGTCTTCCGTCTCCCTCTGATGGGAAAGTTTGCCCCAGGCATAGCTCTGACCTGGAATAGGACGCTAAAAATGCCCTGAAATGGACGGGGCCACGGGAAGGCAGAGGCAAGAAGCCAACAAAAATGCCTCTGTGGGCTTGCAGGCCCTGCCCTGGGTGGTCCCCAACTCGGCAGACCCCCAGGGCCTGGTAGAAGCCATTACCTCATCACTCCTGCCCCTGACAGCCCCAAAGGGGTGACCAGCACTGGCCTGACCCCCACCAGAGCTAGAGAATAACCGTGAGGCTACATCCTGCCGGTCACACGGTGCCCACCGCCACCCACCCGTGTCGGCTGTCACGCTTCCCCGCCGTGAGGATGGGGAAGCGGCTCAGAGGGGCTGCAGGACCTGCTCACAGCCACTCAGCTCTTCTGTCCTGCTTTGCCAGGGGAGGACTCCAAGCCTTTCTGCGCCACCAAACACGGCCACAGGGTGGAATCTACCTTCCCCGGACAGCTTTCACCCCCACACAGGCTCCCACCACCAGCACCCTCAGCTCCTCGCTCTGCCAACGCCACCCGAGGGCCGACGGGGCCCCCAGCTCCCCGCCGGGCAGCCTCTCCGTGCCCCACCAGGCGGGAAGCACGAGGGAAGAAGCGGGGGCGAACGTAATGCAGTCTATCCACAAAACGGAATATTACTCAGCCTTAAAAAGGGAGGGAGTACAGACACCTGCCACGACATGGATGAAGCTCGAGGACATTACGTTACGTGAAACAAGCCAGTTCCAGGGGACCACATACCGTGTGACTCCATTATATGAAATGCCCAGAATAGGTGAACCCAGAGACAGAAAGTAGATCCGCGGTTGCCAGGGGCTGGGGGAGGGGAGCAGGAGGAGCGACTGCTGGTAGGTACAGGGTTGCTTTTCGGGGGTGGGGAAAATGTTCTGGAATTAGATCGTGGTGACAGTTGCACAACTGAATATCCTAAAAGCTACCAAATGGTAAGCTTTAAAAGGGTGAATTTTATGGCATGTAAATGAGAGCTCCATTAAAAACAAAAAGGAGGCCACAGACCAGCGGGAGGGCCAGCCGGGCCAGGGCCGTATTTGGAGTGACCTCCCAAGAGCCCGACCTCAAGTTCCGGGGTGTGTAGTGGGCAGACGGGAGCCGGGAGAGTCAACAAGGATGGGGCTGCAGGATCAGTAAGAGGAAGACCCGCTCTCGGGGGCAGGCTCGGGCCAAATCCCAGGAGAAGCAGGGCTGCCTCGGGACGCAGTGAGTTTCTGCAAAGGGCAGACTGGATGATTCCACTGTATGAAGTACCTCGAGTAGTCAAATTCATAGAGACAAAGCACAACGGTGGTTTCCAGGGCCCGGAGCTGCGGGGAACGGGGAGTGAATGCTTAAGAGGGGCAGAGTTTCAGTTTGGGAAGATGAAAAGCGTGGTGGTGGTTACCCAGCAATGACTGTACTCGATGCCATTGAACTGGGCACTAAAAGTGATTAACATGGTAAGTCTTATGTTATATATAGTTTATCACAACTTAAACAAAAACAGAACAAAGCGAACGGTGGGCATGAGGAGAGTCCACTCTGGAGCCCCGAGCAGGTCAAGAGGGGCTCCCCCCGGGGCCAGTCATCCTGTGGGACAAGGGTAACAGGGCACTGGTGTCATGTCCAAGTACCCTAAGGACAAGAGCTGAGGCTGGACACCTGGGCGCAGTGTCACAAGTCACAGAGACTGACATCTTGTGAGCACTTACCGTCCGAGAGAGGTGAAGTGATCCGGCCCGGGGAGAAGGAAGTACAAGACAATAAGCCCTCAAAACAAAGGGGGAGGCATGGGGCTGAGGCCTCCCTCCACACACCCTGGCCACAGCCCTGGGTGAGGCAGTGGGCTGGGGGGGCGGCAGGAACAGGGCCCAGGGTAGAAGATCAGCCCTAAAGCATGGCATTGATCTCCACAACAGAGCACCACCCTGCACGGCGCTCCGCAGACCACAGCGAGCTTCACAGCTCCAAGTGTTGACCCCATTTTACAGATGAGGAACCCGAGGCCAAGACAGGCGGCGTTACCTGCTCAAGGTCCGCATCCAGCAGGGGGCGGGGAGCAGAGCCAGAATTCAAATCTGGGTCCATGTGACATGCCTCACCCAGGGCCCTAATCCTCACATCTCATTCCCAAGGAACCAGGGGGCCCAGGGTGAACTGGGGGTGGGGGGACAATGAAAACCAACAGTGGAAATCTTACACCAAGTGGCAGAAACAACCAAATGAAAGAACAGAATTTCCTCAAGTTTAACTTTTTCCTCCCAGTCTTTGTTGAAGTTCTGGTGCCTCTCACCACTTGTCCAGGGCAAGTCTAAAGGCAGAGACTGGGCTCAGCTTGAGGGCATCCTTCTCCGTAAACAGAGGCCCTGTGGTCTTGTTTTCACGTCTGTTTAATTTCTCTGCTAAGTGCTCCTAGGGCTGTCCACAGAGCACGGTAACATCTCTGTGAATCTAATTAAGTCTCCGGATTCCTGGACACAGACACCAGGCGGCCTCATGGCACGTTCTGGAATGCTCGACATCTCTGTGTCCAGAGGCTGACCAGGATGGGCTAGGGCAGGGCTCCTCACACTTGGCCTTGTGTGAGAAGCACCTGGCTCCTTATTAAAGCACAGTCTGGGGCGCCTGGGTGGCTCAGATGGTTAAGCGTCTGCCTTCGGCTCAGGTCGTGATCCCAGGGTCCTGGGATCGAGTCCCGCATCGGGCTCCCTGCTCCTTGGGAGCCTGCTTCTCTCTCTCTCTCTCTCTCTGTCTCTCATGAATAAATAAATAAAATCTTTAAAAAAATAAAAGTAAAAAAAAATAAAATAAAATAAAGCACAGTCTGCAGGCTCACCTCCAGAGACTGTGATTCAGCAGCTCTGAGTGCCTAGTGCATGGAAAGCTGCAGGCCTGCCCGCTAATTGGCCCCGAACCACGTCAGCGGCCCCTCCCTTGCCTTCTGCTGCTTCGGCTGGGTCCAGGGAGGAGAGAGAATGCCCCACGCCCTCCCTGAGGACCCCAGCCAAGGTGACCATCGCTCTACTCGTCCAGGTCCGCTAACCAACCTTGCCTTCCCTTCCCAGGGTGCACACCCCTTTGCTGTGCGACTACAGCTCCTCCCACCGGGAGGTGGAGTCTATTTTCCCATCCCTTGACGCCAACCTCAGCCATGTGACCTGCTCTGGCCAATGGGATCTTCCTACAGGAAGAAGAGACCACATGCCCCAGAGATGAGCTGTCCCCTCTGGGGACAGTGAGGCCCCCCCCCCCACCAGCCAGTCTGCCAACCACCAGACACATGAGGCCATCCTACCCCACGCAGCCCTGGACGGGCCAGCCCAGAAGAACCCATTTAGTGGATCCACAGAATCAGGGGAAACAGTTCAAATCAATGAGCCACTGAGCCCTCCCTATGTGCCAAGGACCCATCCTAGGACCTTTGCACGTATTGATTTAGTATTCTCACAACAGTCCTGTAATATGAAATCTACTGTTAACTCATTTTATAGGCAAGGAAACAGAGTCATGGAGAGATTGCATATTCTACACAGGGACACAGAGCAAATAAGGGGCCAAGTTGGGATTTGAATCCCAGAGGCTACACTTAACCATTAAGTCCTAGGGCCCCTCAAAGTCCCCCACCCTCAACCAGCTTCCTTCTCAAGAGACAGATGCACTCCCCTCAGCTCTCCACACTGTTAATTTATTTTTTTAAAGATTTTAAGTAATCCCTACACCAACATGGTCTTGAACTCACAACCCAAGATCAAGAGTCACACACTCTACCAACTGAACCAGCCAGACACCCCTGCTCTCCACTTTTAATCCAGCAATGACCATTCCAAGTGCCCTCACCTGTCTGGCCACCCCCCCCCCCCCCAACCAGACTGAGCAGCCTGATGGCCCGGCAGAGTAGGGCTCAGTAATAAATGAGACCAAAGGGGGCACAGACACGGAGCCACAATCAGAGCGAGAGAGGCCTCCAGAATCACCTTGTCTGGGGCACCTGGCTCAGTCATGTAGCAACAGATTCTTAGCTCAGGTCTTGATCTCAGGGTCATGAGATCGAGCCCTGTGTTGGATTCCACATTCGGCAAGGAGTCGGCTTGGGATTCTCCCCCTTTCCTTCTCCCCCCATTGGTGCGTGCACACTCTCTCGTGCTCTCTCTCTCTCTCAAATAAATGAATAAATAAAATCCTTAAAAAAAAAAAAATCACCTCGTCCACCATTTCTTATAGGTAAAGAAACCAAGGCCTAGACGGGGTAAGATTCTGCCCACTATCACCCAGTCAATTCCTGGCAGAGTCAGGACTAGGCCTCAGGTCTCCCAATCCCTAGACCAGGATTCCCACAACCAAAAACCAAACCCCAAGAAACCCAATGCCAAGGAGGAAAGGGCAGGCTGCCTGGGTGGCTCAGTCGGTTAAGCGTCTGTCTTCAGCTCAGGTCATGATCTGGGGGTCCTGGGATTGAGCCCTACATCAGGCTCCCTGCTCAGTGGGGAGGCTGTTTCTCCCTCTCTCTCTGCCCCTACCCCCTCCGTGCTTTTGTTCATGCACACTCTCAAATGAATAAATAAAAAAATCTTAAAAAAAAAAAGAGGAAAGGGCACCCACCTTTGGTGTGCGACGCGCCGTCCCCTGGGAACACGTAGGCGTCCTCCAGCTTGGTGATGTCAAACAGACAGATGCAGAGCCCCACGTTGTACACGACCTGTGTGCATCCGCATACACACACACACACCGTGACTCTGAGGCCTGGCTCCCCAGCATGCTCTCCTGAGACCCTCGCCACCCACGGCAGGTAATGATTACCCCCATTTTACAGCCAGAAATGAGTTGAGGCACCGTCTGAGGTAACCATGGGTCAGGGGCCTCTGAAGGATGCGGAGCTCTGGAAAGAGCGGGGCCTTTGTGACAAGGCAGATCCTGGTTACAGTGCCAGTTCCAACGCCCACTGTGTGACCGCCAAGGTCACTTCTCTGAGCCTCAGTTTCCCCCATTTGCAAAAATAGACCTCCCAGGCTGCAGGTTTGTTAAACAGAGAGGATGGATGTGAAGCCCCATGCCAGTGTCTGGCTTACATGCTAGAAGTAGTAATAGTCAACCACGGATCACTATTATTATTAGTCAGCATCACTGACAACCAGGGAACCCTGGTTTAAACCTGCACTTCCCAAAGTCTCCAGGTCCATGCTAGAGCTCGGGGCTTGGTGTCAGAGGCCCGGCTAATCCCCCATTCCGCTCACAAAGTAGGAGACACAGCCGTGGCCGCAGGGACTGAGGCTGGCGGAGTGACCCAGGGCCAAGGCGTCGAGACTAGACAGCATCCTTTGCCCCCTCTGCACCCACGGCGCTCCAAACCACGGGCCCGCTGGTGTCACCCTATCTGCCACCGGTATCATCACCTCCCAATTACAGCCCTGCAGACTGTTCAACGATTAGCAAGAAGCTCAGAGAACTTACGGTCCGGGCCAGACCTCGCCACAATGAGACACAGTCTGGCTGGCTTCGGCAGCACAAGATCTGCGTCCTTGGCCGGACCACGGACCTCTTCTGTGCAGCCTCCTCGCAAATGACTCAAATACAGAAGCCTCATCTCAACAGGTCACCGAAGGACCCAAAGGGACTACATTCCCTTCTTGGACTTTTCACACCTTCTCTCTCCAAAATGCTCACACTTCGTCCCTCCACAGACCCCTTGACCTTCCCTACCTCACAAAGTAACTGGAAGCCATCCACTAAGGACTTCATGAGTTCTCTCCACCAACAATTCCCCAGATCCATACACCTCCCTTCTATGACCTCAGCCTCTATGGAAGGGACTGGCCTCATGTCTAAAGCCAGCCAACCTTCCTCTTACTGGCTCCTTCTCAGCCTATCACCTCCTGCTATTCTACGGATGAAGACCAATACTGCCATGACATCCTGCAGGCCCTGTGCGGCTTGGCTCCTGCCACCTTTCCAGTCTGCCCTCCCCTCTCTTCCTCTGCCCAGGCCACACTAGCCTCCTCCATGTTATCATGGGTGAAATATTCCCTCCTGCCACAGGGCCTTTGCACATGCTGTTTCCTCTGCCTGCCCAACTCTTCTCTCTGCACCCTCAAAAATGAATCCCCTAGGGGCGCCTGGGTGGCTCAGTCATTAAGCGTCTGCCTTTGGCTCAGGTCATAGTCCCAGGGTCCTGGGATCGAGCCCCGCATCGGGCTCCCTGCTCTGCAGGAAGCCTGCTTCTCCCTCTCCCACTCCCCCTGCTTGTGTTCCCTCTCTCGCTGTCTCTCTCTGTCAAATAAATAAATAAAATCTTAAAAAAAAAAAAAAGAATCCCCTAATTAGTTCCTCTTCGGCATCATCTCTCAGCTCAAGCTCAAATGTCATATCCCTAACAAAGCTGCTTTCTCCCTCATTGTAGGCAGAGTTCTCCTTCATTCCACAGACTTGTGAATGCCTGTCCTTCACAGCACTTACCTCAACTTGTCATCACATACTCAGCTGTGGGTCCCTCTCATTCATATCTGCTCTCCCCACCACACTACAGGGTAGAGCCTTGTCTGCCTCGTTCATTCAATCAACAGACAATTACGGAACATCTGCTATGTGCCAGGCTCTGGCTAAATATGAGGGTACCGTGTGGAGAAGACAAAGGTCCCTGCCATCATGGAGCTGCAAAAAAAACCATAACCACCTAAGAAGGAAAAAGTGATAGGACACAGAGTAACTGCGGGAGGGTTACTACAGAAAAGGCGGCGGGAAGGCCCCAGACTAGCTGTCACTAAGTCATGTAGGGCTGGCATATAAAAGGTGCACAAATACTTTTTTGCAGGAATGAATGGATAAACCTCCTGACCGTTAACTCTAAACCACTCTGTCCATCTTCACAAAAACAGTGCGCGGTTGGACAACCATTATTATTTCCATTTTACCAATGGAAACTGAGGCCCAGAGGGGTAGGTGACCTGCCCAAGACTGCAAAGTAATTTGGCAGTGTAGAATCTAGCATTTCCCAGTTACAAGAGCCTTTTCCAAACTCAGTTTCTTTTTTGATTCCCTCTGACATCCTTCGTGCACAAGGATTACCCCCATCCCGTGTACCGGTGAAGAAACCGAGTTCTGAGACGTTAAGCTACTTGCCCAAGGCCGAGGTTTAGCATGACCAAGGCCAGGCCTGCGGCGGGCGGGTGGGCAGTGCTGGGCCCTCCGGTGCCAAGGCCTGCCAGCGACCGCGCGGGCCCAGTACCTTGTTGGCCAACTTTTTGTTCAGCTCCTCGGCAATGGAGTCGTTGAGCTTCCTCTCAAACTGCCACGGGGGAATCCGCACGGTGTCCACCATCTCCACCAGGACAAACATCCCGGCCTGCGCTGGGGCCCTGGGAACGGGAGGGTCAGTCTCGCACCGTCTGGGGCGGTGGGCGTTCCCCAAGCCCCTCCCCGCCCAACCCGGCAGTGGGGCTGCGAGGCAGGGCGCCGGGTACCCCGTGCGGGGCGCGCTCAGCCGCTGCAAAGTGAGGAAACTGAGGCTTAGCGCGAGGGGCCCTCGCTCCAGTGGGAGGGGTGCGAGCACGCGTCGCACGACCCCGCGCTGCCCCCCCACGAAACACGCGCCGCGGCCACGCACCCACGCTTCCGGAGAACAGACCAATAAGAAGCCTTTGCCCGCCCCCCGACGCCGCGCGGGGGCGGGGCGGGGCCTCCCCTTCCGCCGGGGCGGAGCCGTCAACCCTCCGACCGCGCTTTCTGGTTGCTAGGCGACCCCGGTGCGTTCCAGACTTCACCGGCTTGGCCAGTGCTCTACTCTCTTCTTCCGGGTCTCACGTCGTGCTCTGCGCCGCAGCCGGAGGGATCCTCTCAAAAGCCGGCACAGGATGCTTAGACCCCTCAGTACCCTGGAGGCGGGAGAATTAACTGGAAAGGGGCAGGCGGGACCTGATAGAAATGTTTCGTATCTTCTTCCAGGGGGTGGGTTACACAGATGTATGCAATTGTCAGGGTGCCTGGCTGGCTCATCGGTAGGGCATGCAACCCTTGATAACAATAACAGGGTTGTGAGTTCAAGCCCCACGCTGGGTACAGAGGTTACTTAAAAATAAAATCTTTGGGCGCCTGGGTGGCTCAGTTGGTTAAGCGACTGCCTTCGGCTCAGGTCATGATCCTGGAGTCCCTGGATCGAGTCCCGCATCGGGCTCCCTGCTCAGCAGGGAGTCTGCTTCTCCCTCTGACCCTCCCCCCTCTCATGCTCTCTCTCTATCTCATTCTCTCTCAAATAAATAAATAAAATCTTAAAAATAAATAAATAAAAATAAAATCTTTTAAAAAACCGCATTAAACTCTATAGTTAAGATCTTTGCATTTAATTGTAGGCAGATTACATCTCAGTTGAAAAGTGATAGTAAGTTGGGACCCAAAAACAACCTCAGTAGCTTCCCACTAAACTAATAATAAAAGTCCGAAACTTTGAGGCGCCTGGCTGGCTCAGTCCGTGGAGCCTGCGACTCGATCTCTAGATTGTGAGTTCAAGCCTACACCTTGGGTGTAGAGATTACTTAAAATAAATAAATAAATAAATAAATAAATGAATGAATGAATGAATGAATAAATAAATAATAAATAAATTGGGGCGCCTAGGTGGCTCAGTCACTTAAGCAACTGACTTCAGCTCAGGTCATGATCTCAGGGTCCTGGGATAGAGCCCTGTGTTGCTTATCCGGGAGTCCGCTTGTCCCTCTCCTCCCCCTCCCTCCGGTCCTGCTGGTGCGCGCTCTCTCTCTCTCAAATAATAAATAAATATCTTTAAAATAAATAAATAAGTCCAAAACCTTTATGGTAGCTCACAAGGCCCTGCAGGGTCTTGCCTCTAAAATAAAATCTTAAAAAAAAGGGTGGGGGGGCGCCTGGGTGGCTCAGTCGTTAAGCGTCTGCCTTTGGCTCAGGTCATGATCCCAGGGTCTTGGGATCGAGCCCCACATTGGGCTCCCTGCTCAGCAGGAAGCCTGCTTCTCCCTCTCCCACTCCCTCTGCTTGTGTTCCCTCTCTCTGTCAAATAAATAAATAAAATCTTAAAAAAAAAAAAAAAGGATCTTGCCTCTACCCACACCTCCAGCCCCAGTTTGTTCTTTCCCCTGCCACCCCTGCCATTCCCACTCATCTTCATATGATAGGTAACATGGGCTTGGGCTAAGACAATTCAGTAGCTTGTCGGAGATCATGGGCTGCTACGTGGTAGAAGCGCACCCATCTAAACCTCTACACTGCCTCTAAAAGTTGGTGGGCTGTGGAAATACACTGGCTTGTGTTTAAACCAAATAAAATAAAAAAAATAAATAAAAATTTGAGAACTTAAAAAAAGCCTTGGGGTGGATGAGAGAGGCACTCGGAAATGCATGGTGCTTCTCTTTGCAGATTTTACACATGTGGCGATATCTGCGTGAGGCTGGTGCAGTGATACTTAATTTGGCCTTCTCTGCATCCATATTTTTATTTTTAGGTCTGTCTGCTTCTCCTAGGATTTGAGCTACTTGAAGATAGGGGGAAATGCTACTTCAGCTCTTTAGTCCCATGATCCCTTAATATATTTCTAGGAGGCATTCAGGAAAAGTATTGAGGAGATGAGTCTTTTCCTCAGTCTCTCAAACTGCCCTGGTTCAGGCCCTTCCATTGCTCTGCTGGAGCTTAGCCACACCCCTGGCTTCTGGCCTCAGTCTCTCCTTAAGTGACTCTCGCACTGTCACGAAAACCTTCCCTTCATGAATATCCTCTGCCTACATGGAAAGGTCTGGACCGAATGCAGCCTTTCTCTCCAGTCTTACCTTCCTTCTGTTTCCAAGCACTGGGATGGAGCAAGTTCTTTTAGTCCTTCCTCAAACACTTGTTTACCTGGAGAACTCCTACTCATCCATCAGAACCCAAACACAATGCCTACCCCATTCATTGATTCACTCAACATACTGTGTGCCCAGCTTTGGAGATCCAGTGGGAAGAACTGGGCCCCGGGCCCCACTTCAGCTCAGAGGGGTTGCAGGGAAGAGGGAGAGAGAGAGAGAATTTGATGCTCTCAGGAAATTAGAAGTATTTCAGCTGATTTATAGGGAGATAAAAACCGTGAGATTGGAGACCTCAGCAGGGTCCAGATCACAAGGGCCTTATCATTATAATTTAATCCTCACAACAGCTATATAGTAGGGTCTATAATTATCATTACCTGATTTATCTCATTTATCTCATTATCTCATTTTGCCTCATCTAAGGCAGAAAGAGGTTAAGTAGGTCGCTCAAGGTCACACAGCTAATGACTGGCAGAGCTGGGATTCAGGCTCCAGAGCCCATGATCCTAACCACTGGGCTGTGCCAGGCCATTATTAACCCAAGGACGGCAAAAGGAAGCCTTAGATGGTAAGAACAGGGGAATGACACAGTGACGCATCAGTGGGATGGACAGTGGGTGGGAAGGGGCTGGGGTGGAAACGTGAAGACCAGGGAAGAAGTTATTGGGTGGCTCCTGTAAGAGAAGGCCTGAGTAAGCCTGGTAGCCATGGAGCGTGAAGCTGGGCAGAGTCCAGAGGTCTCCAGGGGGTGGTCCCAGGGATAGGGTGGGTGACCTAGGGACAGAAGTGGGAGGAGCCAAAGGCAGGAGGGCTTTGGGCCCTGGCTGGGTAGTGGGCCTTTCACTGAGACTGGAAACTGGAGGAGGGCCAGGCTGAGGGGATGGGGCCAGCATTGCAGAGTTAGTGTTTTGGGTTCCCAGGCTTCTTTTATGGTATTCAGCTCACACGACTGCAACAGTGATTTGTTGGCACGTTTGGTTTCCTCATTAGGAAAAACAGGGACTGGGCTTCTTTGTTAATTCTCTGCGTTGTTCCATGGAAGATTCGAGGTGGCTTACAAAAACACACAAAGGCAGTTTGTAAGCTCCTCGACGGCAGTGGACTTCTCTGCCATGTCCCTCCACATCCTCTGGGCCTAGCCCTGTGTCTGGCACATGGTCAGGGCTTGTAAATATGTGTTATTTGAACGAACAAAAGGATAGCAAAATCATTGTTAAGTGGAGGAGTGAGGGAGAAACAGGGTTGGAAGCTAACCCAGGAGGAGGAGGAGAGTCCAGTGAGTGGTTAAGGGCATGGAGTTCCCACGCCACAGCATGCTAAAGCCCGAGAACTTCTCAGTGCCTTGGCTGTCTCTCTGTAAAGCAGAGATAATAATAGAACTGATCTCAAATGATTGTCCATCATGGAGGACTGGATAAAAACTATATATGGTGCCTCACAGAAAGAAATAATATGAAGGCATAAAAAAAGAGGACGAGAACGCTCTTTGTGTATTGCTATGGAATGATATTCAGGATACATTAAGTATAAAAACACAAAGCACAGCGCAGTATGTATGGGATGTTACCATTTGTGGGAAAAGGGGAAAAATAATACTCTGTTGACAAGCATCTGATTACATGGGGGGACTGCAGGGCGAGGAACAGAATGGCTGAGGGTGTGGGAGTGGGGAAGGGGGGGAGATTACCAAACGCCCTCTGGAATCTTTGATAATTAGGATCATGGGAATATCTTACCTATTCAGAATTTAAATTTAAATTTAAAAAGCAATTAAGATTTTTTACATCTTAAAAACACCCCTCTCTTGGCCCTCCAGCTAGTGGCCCATTTTCTGCTCCCTTTACTGGCGAAACTGCTCGAAGATTCCGTCAGGGCTTGTGGTCTCCAAATCTCCTCTTCTTGTCCTCTCTTCAACCTGTTGTGGTCCGGTTCTGGCCCCGCCACGCAGCCCACACTGCTTTCTTTGGTTCACCAGTGGCCTCCACGTTGCCCAATGCAGTGCTAATTGTCAGTGCTCAGCAGCCGCGGGTGCTCCTTTGTCCTTCACACACTCCTTCTGCTTGGCTTCCAGGGGACGGCGCTCACCCGGGTCCTCCTCCCGTCTCTAAAAGCTGGCGGGTCCCGGGGCCACTTTGTGCCATCTCCGCATCTCTGTGCATGCCTGGTGCTGTCATGGGGCCTCGGGGCGGTGACCAGCACCTTGCCACGGAGGCTCCCCCGTGGCTCCCTCGTGGCCCTCTCCCCGAGCGCCAGATTCACCCCCTGCCCGCTCCATGTCCCTATTCAGCAACTTGAGTTTAGTCTGGGCCAGAGTGGAACTCTTGGTCATGTCTCTCCTGCCAACCTGCCCCCGCCCCAGTCTTCCCATCTTAGAAAATGACTCCTCCATTCTTAGGTCGCTCAGGCCCAAACATGGGGATTATGTTTCATTGTCTCTCACCTCCTCCCCTACACAACTGTGAACAAATCCTATTGTTTCTACCTCCAATGCAAACAGAATCCAATCCTCCTGCTCACCCCCACTGCAACTCTTGGGGCCCAGCCACCCTCACCCTGCACCCCTCACTCCGCACTCCTCACCTGGGCCTTTGCTTCAGCCTCCACCCCAGTTTGCTTGTACTGGCCTCACGCCCCACCGTCTCTGCTCAAAACAGAAGCCGGAGAGACACTGTTAAAATGCCGATCAGAAATTCTCAACCCTCCTCTCTGGACCCTGCAATGCTCCATCTCATAAAAGCCAGGCCTTAGGACGTCCTTCACAGCCCTCAGGGTCCTCTGCCCCTCACCCCTGTGACGGCATGTCCCACTGCTGTGCCCAGTGGCTGTTTCTGACACCCCAGACACACTCCCCACTGGGACCTCTGCCTCTCCCCAGAACGGTCTCCCGTCCCCACCCTCCTGTCTTCAGTCCTCACCTCCTGCAGACCCTTGCTTTAGTGACACCTCCGTGAGGCTTTTCCTGACCCCCCACCCGGAGCCCCCCATTTTAAATTTCAAACCACCCAGCCACCAGCCCCCACTCCCTACCCCACTTACCAGTTTCCCACAGCACATGGCCTGCTTTATGAGGTTCTTCTATTGCCCCCTCCCTCTTCCTGACTGTAAGCTCCATGAAGACAGGCATTTCATCTGTTTTGTTCACTGTCCACTCCCCACTACCTAGAAAGGTGCACAATCAGTTCAGGACAAATATTTGTTGGATTATTGAATGAAAGAGGGAAGGAAAGAAAAGATTAGCCCTGGGACTCCTCCCTGCCCCCGCCCCCCCCACCATGGTCTGGAAGCTTGCTGATGGTGGAGGGATTTGGCTCTGAGCTTTCCAGCATCCACAGCCAAGAGGAAAACATTTTCAATTACAATATGGAAACCAACCAGGTGTCAGTAAGTCCAGATTGTCTCGATTCTGAGCCCCAGAGACCTCCCTCTGGGTTCTTAGGAATGGAAGCTCTGAGGAGCAGCACCAGGCCCTTGAAGGTCTGTCTGAACGGGCCCAGGAACGATTCTTATTTGGGCACTTTGTAAAATGTCCTTCCATGGGGACACCTGGCTGGCTCAGTCGGAAGAGCATGCAACTCTTGATCTTGGGGTTGTGGGTTCGAGCCCCACGTTGGGTGTCGAGATTACTTAAAAATAAACTCTCAAAAAAAAAAAAAAGTTCTTCCATGGAGACCAAAAGCACAGATGAAGTACCACTGGGAATAGTGATTCTAGAAGGGACCTAAAAACAGAGCCTCCCGGTATGTTGCTCTCTGTTCTGGCTTGAGCCAAAAGCAAAGTGCAAAAGGTCAACAGGTATTTGTTGGGGGTGGTTGTGCATGAGGCCCTGCTCTGGGGGCTTGTGTTCCAGAGAGGGGAGATCATTCCAGGCATTGCTATGGAGAAAGGTCACATGAATACTGTGAAGTGAGTGACTAGCACTCTAGCTAGGGCAGTCAGGGACGGCCTCACTCAGAAGATTCAGATGGAGGTGAGCCTAAATGTTAAGAAGCCTCAGGGTGTTCAGGAATGGATGTGTGAGGCAGGCCTGGCTCACAGCCCATCCCAGCCCTGGGTTCGCTGGGGGTCAGCCTGGCTGCTCCAGCCCCAGGGCCTCAGGGCAGGGTGCAGAGGGGGCCAGCTGTGGGAGGGACCCCTTACCCTATGACAGAGAGCAATTCTCAATGGCTTGAGTGGATTTAAGCACCAGGAGACCCTCACCCACAGGCCAGAGGGTAATCTCCAGCCCTGGGGCCAGGGCCAGAGGACCCCTCCATCTTCCTCAGTCTCCCGCCTGCGTTGATCATTACCCAGGATGAGGCTGTGAGGCCACCAGGGATACTGTCTGGAGGCAGGAGCATCTCATGCCTTCCCATCTCATTTCAGATGAGGAGCAGGCCTCTTGCCAGGTCCCCCCCCCAACCCTATACAATGTGACCCCGGCCCTCCTCTTGCTTCCTCGTCCAGTCACATCAGTGACCTTTGGAACATACAGCGTCCTTTCCTGCCTCTGGGAGTTCACCCATGCTGTTCCCTCTTTGGGAAACACTCTTCCCTACTTTTTACAAGGCTGGCTCCTTCTCACCCTTGGTGATCAGCTTACAAGGGCGCCTTCTCAAAGTGGCCTCTCTCAGCCCTCAGCAGGTGGACTCAGCCCTGCCCGGCTCCTTCTTCCCACCCCGGTGGTGTGCGTCTTCATAAATCGCATTCATACATTTATTCGTTTGCATCCTTGGTGCCATGTCTCTTCCTAGACAGGACATGAGCCTTATAAACTCAACGTGTGTATCTGTCTGGTTCACTGCTGGGTTCCAGCCTAGACCATCTGAGGAGTCAGTAAGTATTTGTCAAAGGTTTGACTGAATGAACGAATGACGTGGTCAAAGCTGCAGAAGAGGATCTCCCCACGGCCCAGGAGACGGGCATGCAGGGAACCGAAAAGACATCTCAAAGACAGTGTGGCGTGGCAGAAAGAATAAGAGGGTAATGACGCCAGAACTCCTGAGTTCTCACCAGCTGTGTGATGTCGGGCAAGTTTCTTAACCTCTCTGTGCCTGAGTTTCCACATCTGTCCAACGGATGGCACTGACGTCTTAAGGATGTATGCATCTTAAAGCATTACATGGATTCAAGGCCAGGTAGTCCCAGGCCTGGCCCCCAAGGGTGGGGGGACAGTAGGCAACAGGGTGGGAATCAGGATTCAGATGGAATCAGTAGGACTCAGGGGCTACTCTGCTCTTACCCACCTCTTCAGATTCTCTGAGGTGAGGAAGGCTTTCGAGGAGATGAGTTTTTGAATTCTCAGCCTTTCACAAAAATAGCCTCGGCGGCAGAACCCTTGGTTTCAAGCAGACAATTTCTTTGTTACTCAGCTGCTGGTGGGTGGGTGGGTGGTGCCAGGGGCCTGCTCATTTCCTGAATGAACAGCTGTGCCCTCTCCTCGTTGTAGAGAATAATCATAACACTACTTCAAACCTCAGCCCAGCCTCCTTCATTCACAGCTCTCGGGCTGCCTGGCAGCCTCCACACATGTCCACCAGCCGGCGGGTGGGGCCTCCAAGAAAGGCCGGACACGAAGTGAGGGTCAGGCCCGTGGCCCTTGCCTTGGCCTTGTCCACGGCAGACCAGGCCTTGGCCTCTCACACGTAGCCTGGATATCCTCCCCTCCATTCCCTCCCCCCGCTCCGGCCACACCAGCCTCCTTCCTATTCCCCAGGCACTCCGAAGCTCTCACCCATCCGGGGACCTTCCGACCAACCATCCCCTCTTCCCACAGTGTCTTCTCTCTGGATTCTGGCAAGTCTGGCTCCTTCTTGTCACTTGGGGCTCAGCTCAAACATCATCAGCTCAGAAAAGTCCTCCCTGGCTACTCCCCGCTGGTGGCCCATTGGCTTGTAGTCCATAGCTCGGCCACCAACAGCCCTCGGCCAAAGCTCTGCCAACTCAGGACCCATGGGGAGAAGAGCTGGCCTTGGCATCGACGTTCCAACCCAATTCCTGACTCTGGTTCTGATGGGCCGCCAGGGGTCCTGTGGCTCAGGAGAGAGGAGAGGGCGTTCCCCAGATGAGAGCATGGGGGCTGTTTCCCCGCAGAAGGGACAGTGGGTGGTGGGCACAGGAGATCACAGCCATGACCCCAGCCCCAGCCCTTCTTCTGGAGCGTGAGAACCATGGGTCCAGGCCCCTGTTCCGTCACTCTGTCACCTCCGAGCTGGGTGACTCCGTGAGGTCCCCTATCTCTCCCAGCCCATTTTCTCATCCAGGTAAACCTCACAGAGTTGTTCTAAGCAGCAGGTGAGCTGAAGCCCGTGGGGGCACTTTGAAAACTATGATTATCTTTGGAAGAGAGGAAGACAAAAGAAAGAAGAGAAGGGTTTAAGCGAGTTGAGGTTTCTCTGGGCGAGGTCCTCAGTCTAGCAGGTAGAATAGAATCTGAACTCCAGGCCTCAGGTGACAATGGGCAACAAGGTTCCCCATCTCTTGTGTAGGATCAGAAACCTAGACTGTCTGAGCCTGATTGTTCTGGGAGATTCTGGAAGGGCAGGGATATTTGGTGGCATTGGAGGGCCCTGGGTTCAAATATCCTTCTAACCAGACAATGAACACGGGCAATTCCCTCCTCCTACCTGAGCCTTACATCCTCGCCAGCAAAATAGGGGTGATGATAATAAATTGCTGGATCGTTGTGGGCCTTGAATGGTGGCAAAGCCTACTGCCCCACGGCCTGGGAGTCCTCAGAGTATCTTACTAGCTGTTGTTATTAATTGCATTTTTCTCCATCATTTCCCTTTTGACTCCCTCCTCCTTTTAATTTTAATAAGACTTCTGTTGAAAATGCCAGCCTGCGTCAGGAGTGCTAAGGATTATAGGCGGGAAAGCCTTCCTTCTTTCCAAGCTGAGGCCGAGGAGAAAGGATGGGGAGGAAGAGATACCCCTTTGTGGCGGCCTCTCTAGCGGGGCCTGAGGCTTAGCTACGGACTGTTCTGGAAATACCGACAGCGGCTCAGAAAGGGCCTTCTTACCTCCTTTGCAGAGAGGCTGTGAAGGATCAGAGTCAGTAAAAGATTTCCCAAGTGCGCACAGCCTGGGAGTGATGGAGCGGAGATTCACACCCAGGGCCTCTCTGATGTGGAAACCAGGGCACTGGGAAGGGGGCGGGGGCTGTCCGGCCTGGAGCATGTGTGTGTGTGTGTGGGGGGTGAGCGTGTGTGTGTAGGGGGGTATGTGTTGGGGGTGTGGGTGTGTAGCAAACTTATAACTCCCTACAGGGCTTCTCAATTCAATTCAATTCAATTCAATTCAATTCAATTCAATTCAATTCAATTCAATTCAATAGAAATATCTTCTACTGTGGGCCAGAGAAGGAGATGAGCGCCTGTGATTGCCCACGTTCATGTACTCACAAGGATCTCCGCCGAGCGAGGGATAGACCTGAGCAGTGTTGGTGCTAATGGAGGCCGGGGGACACTCTGAGGATCCAGAGGGTAGAGGAAGGTCTGAGAGTCCCTGGAAACTGGGCTCTCCCCGCCCTTGTCTGGAGCCCCCTCAGAGAGGGCTCCTCTCTGCTGAGACCTCTGTTCTCCCAGACTTACCCCCCTCCACCCCGTGGCCCCCAGTACACGCGCATACACACACGCACACGCACACGCACACGCACACGCACTCCCACTCACTAGCTCTCTAATTGCCGGGAATGCAGGCTGTCCCAGCTTCTCTCCCCCTGCATTCCTCAGCGGCTACTCCCACCTGGCAGGGCAAATTATACCCTGGCCTGGCAATAAAAGCCACTTTCCAAAAAAAGAAGCTTTAGGGCCCCGAGAGACGCAGCTAACTCTCTCACCCAGCCTGTGCCTGACTCCGGAGGCGGCGTCTGGCCCAGAGGCAACAGGGCCCCGTGTCCCTTTAAGCAGGGAGTACAAATTCTCATCGCAGTCCCTCCCTCCTGCTCTTCCTGACGTCAGGAGGAGGGCGTGTGTGAGTGAGTGAGTGAGGGGCTCGAGGTGCCGCATGCTCTCACACACACACACACACACACACACACACACACACACACACACACACACACACACACACACAGAGTCATACCCACAACCCATCCTTCAGACCATCCCCTGCTGGCCAGCTCCGAGCCGGAGACAGGCGGAGTGCTGAAGGCGGCCGCCGGAGCCAGTGCCTGGACCTCGGCAGCCAGGGAGAGGTAAGGGTCAGGACGGGGCGGCGAGGGCACAGCAGCTTGGCAGGGGCAAAGCAGGGAGGTAGGACGCCGCGGGGCTGGGAAGGTGGGGCCCTCCCCTGGGGCTGGCCCAGCCCCGTTCAGTTTACAGAGGGGGGTGTAGGAGGGGAGGTGGATGAGCCCACCCTGTCCTCCCTCCTCCCCTCCCTCCCTCCCTCCCTCCCTCCCTCCTCCTGGCCCCCAAGGGAAGCTGAGGCCGTGTGGCTCCCTGTGAGAGCGTGTGTGTGTGTGTGTGTGTGTGTGTGTGTCTGGGACTTGTGTCTGGCTCAAGAGGCAGAGAATAGCAGACACCTGCCAAGCCGCAGCCTCCTGTCTGGGAACCAGGGGAAGAGAAATGACTGGGGAATGAATAATCGTGCTCCTACCAGATGCCAAAAGGAGAATGCAGCAGGGAGCCTGTGGGTCTGTCCCCCTGGAATTTGGGGCTGGGGCTGGGGCTGGGGAGGGACCATCTAGGGCAGGCAGATAGTTGGACCTGGAGCAGCTGTCTTGTCCTGACTCTATTTCGTCCCCAACGCGATGGGGATAATTGTGTTAATTGGCTTGGAGTGGTGGCTCCATGTAATTATCTTCGCCTCAGAGCCACCCCTACCCAGAGCTCTTGCCTCTCCTGAGGCCACTCCTCTCCCCTGCTTGCTGGTCTCGCTCGGACCTCCCCCCTTGCCAGGGTGCAGCCCCGGGGGCAGGGGGCAGGCTAGGCTGCTGGCCCCCAGCTGCGGGATGCAGGGATGCAGGGACTCGGGGCAGCCAGGGCTAGCCCCAAGTCCTTGAGGGGCCTTCCCCGGGCACAAGGAGTCCAGGCAGAGATAAGGGGTGATGCTGGCCCCCGAAAGGGAGACAGCAGGTTCCTGCCAAGCTGCCAGCCTGCAGCCTCTTCCCAGGGAGAGGGGAGGGACTCTGAGTGAGAACAATAATAAATACGGAGTGTGAACTGCTGCATCCGCTGGGGCTGGGGGAGGGGAGGAGGAAGTGCGCCCCGGTGGAGGGTGGGCAACCTCTCTGAGGGTCTGGCACCGTGCCCACCTGGATGTGCTCCAGAAGAGGCCTCTCGATGGGGAGGGGCAGTCTCCGGCCCCCTGGAGGATGGGGAGCCAGTTTTTGTCCCCAAAACTGACTCCATTCCAGAGGCCTCTGGGCCCTCCAAATTCTGGATATTTCCTTCACCCAGACTCCCTCCGCCTACCCTCACCATTTCCTTGAAGTCCTTTCTAACATCTATTTCCCATATCTGTCCCTCCCCCTGGGTCTGTCTGCCCTCCACTCCAAGAAAAAGGTCTAAGCAGGAACTGGCCGCACAGGGGCCTGGGAAAGGCCGAGAGACAGTATGGGCCACAGAGTCCCCTCTCAGGCCTGGCAACGTTCACAGATGCCCGCTGGCCATGGAGGGGCCCTCAAGGGAGGAATAGGGGGTCCTACACAGCTAGCCTGTGGGGAGGGGACACTCACAGGCTGGTTGTTCTGGAAGCAGGTCCCCAAGATTGGCATCAGCAGAGGGCGCTCTGGGCTTGGCTGAGCTGCTCACGTCTACTGGTCACAACCAGCACAGCCAAGTCCGGGGGCTTGGGGCAGTTGGGACCCGTGTCCACGCAGAGCAGCAAGGTAGGGAGCAGAAAGTAGTGGGGGGCTTCTCCCCTGCTCCAAAGCCGGTGGAATGATGGTCACTGGGGTGGCGGCTGGCACGCTGGAAAGCTCTGGGCTTTGGGGTCACACTGATTTGAGTTCAGCTACTCTAAGTGTGACTTTGACCAATCCTTTCCTCTCTCTGGGGGGACTCAGAGTGGGAAGTGACTTGCTCAGGGTCACACAGCCTGGCAGAGATGGGATGTGAGCCTGGCCCTTGAGGAGCCCATCCTGGCACCTTCACCCTCACTGATGCCAAGGAAGCCCAAAGGCCTGGTCACATGCCCCAGGGCAGTAGGAGCATGTGACAAGGAGAGTGAAAAGGTCTCCATGAAGCTCAAATATAGGCTGGGGCAGCCCCTCACCCCCATACACACGCGCGTGCACACACACGTGCACGCTGCCAGAGGGGGAAGAACCAGGTTTAATTAGGTCACCTCCAGCTACTGGAGCAGCTCTTGCACTGATGTATTTTAAGGACTGTCTGGGTGGCTGGGGGAGGGGAGGGACTGGGGAAGTGCCAGCTTCTGGCTGGTGGTCCTGAGGCTGTTTCCTCAGGCTCCCAAGGCCACCCACCGTAGATAAGACCCCAATGTCCAGAAAGCCCTCCCAGCACCATCCTGCGCCCCATGGCCTTCCCCTTTTTAAGTCACCATATCCTCTCCTCCCCCGGCTGTGCCTCCACACTGGGGGTTCGGGGCTGGGACATTTTTATTGGGGGAGTTGTTTTTAGGCTTGCCAGAGTCGGCAAGTGATTCACCCAAGGTCATAGTCTGAGTCAGCACAAAGCCAGAAATAGAACCCCAAGCCCTGACTCCCCAGTTCTTCCACGCCCCTGTTCTTCCTTCTTCAGGGGAGGGCAGGAGATGTCAGGGAGCTTTCCTCCCGCCTCCCAGAGGCCTTTCTGTAACCTACCGCCCCCCCAACATCTCAGGTGCAGAAAGCACCACTCCTGACCAGCTGTGTGAACCCAGGAAGCCTCTTTCCCTCTCTGGGCCTCAGTTTACTCTTCTGAAGAATGGGGATAATAACGATCATTGTCACGTAGGGGTGTTGTTGGGACCGCCTAAGGAAATGGGGCCAGGGACTTGGCAGAACACTGGCACATGGCTAACAATCAATACATGATAGCTGTGTCTCTTGTCACTCTATGCTATGCTGTGCTCTGGTCAGTCTGGTCCTCCCACTGGAGGGTGGGGCTGTCTCCTCTCGGGCCTGTTGTCCCAATGCCTGGCATTCAGCTTCCTTTCAGTTACGTGTGTGCTTTTGACAAACTCAGAGGACAGTCGGACTGACCTTCAGTAGGCGTCTGGACCAGTGATGGTTCGAGGAGTGAGGCCCAGAGAGGGTTGAGGGCTTGCCCCAGATCACACAGCACTGGGGGCATTGAGCCAGCTTGCTTTCCCTACTCTGCCCTGAACAAGACGGATTCGCATGGTCAAGAGAGGACTCTGACAGCCATTTCCTACCCCATTCTTTTTGGGGTACCTGAGAATTGGAGGAGGCCCAGCACCAGGATGATGGTCACCTGCTGACAGGGCTGAGTCATGCTGTATCACGGCCTCACCTCAGGTTACCTCTGAACAGTCCTGATGCTCTGGTTTTACCTCCCCTGGTCCTTCAGTCCGCAGAATTGCCAGGGTTTGGCCCTCACGCAGGGAAATGAAGACAAACCTGGCCGGGAGGGTCAGAGCCAGACCGCGTGGGCAGGGAGATGCGCCCTCACAGGTGGACCGTCCATACAGCGGCTCCTCAGCCCCTCCCACACGTGGGACAGGTGCTAACTATTAGCCCTATCTGACACATAAGGAAACTGAGGCTCAGAAAGGGAGGGTCGCTGTTGAGTCAGGGTTCCAGCCCAAGCCAGAAATGGTCCCAGCCTGTCCTTGAACCCCCGGCGGCCAGTTCTGAAGGGCATCGTTCTGGGCAACAGGTGCTCCCCGACAGTCGGACCGAGTGCCTTGGGGGCTGGGCTTTACTCTGAATCGAAACAAACGTCCTACACACTCATCTGTTTCTCTGCTTTTGGAGGAGTTTATTTTCCCCTTTAGTCTCTCAGGGAAAGTTCTTTTGGTAAAAACTCCAGCTGTGTTTTGGCTGAACCAGGAGCAGAATTTATCCTCACGAGAAGAGCACCCACCATTTGCCTTCAGATGGATCTGGGCTCTTGTCACTCACCTGCTGTGTGACCTTGGGTGAGTCACTTCACCTCCCTGAGCCTCAGTTTCCTCATCTGTAAAATAGAAACCAGGGGAATTCCAAACTTTCAGGGCAACTGGGAGATTTCAAAATGGAGAGTAGCCTCTGTAAAGACTTTTGCGCCGGGTACAGCATTCAGACAATAAAAGCCCATCTTTACTTGTCCCTTTCTGCAGCAACACTCTGGGAAGAGGGCCTGAACCAGAGGCTTGCCCTGCATCCCCTTGTTCTCTTCTCCCAGGGTTCTGGCAGGGCCCAGAGAGGGGAAGACTGTCCAAGTTCGCACAGCAAGTCAGTGGCAATGCAGGGCTCCAGAGTCAGATTATCTTGGTTCTTGAGTCCTGGATCAGACATTAATTGCTGTGTGGCCTTGAGTGAATGACTTAGTCTCTCTGAGCCTCAGTGTCCTCATCTGCAAAATGTAGGCATAACAGCAGCTGCTGAAGCGGGGGCTGCAGGAATTAAAAAGGGAGGGGGCTGGGCAGGGACCTAGTGGTTGGGCAAGTCCTTGGGGAAAGAGAAAAGAGGAGACTAGGGGTGGGCTTGGCTCGGGCCAGCTGGGGCTCTCCTTCCGCCCACTCCCTCTTCCCCCTCAGCCCAATTTAGCAGCCCGGTCCGGGAGGGCCGACCTCTCACCCAGCACCTGCTGTTCTTCCAGCATTCTGTCCCATTTCATCCTCCCAGGAGCTCTGGGGGATGCGCTCTTGCACTCCCCATTTTCCAGAAGAGGAGGGAGGTGGGGGAGATCCCAGAGCAGCGCTCTCTGCCCTGCGGAGGCTGCCTTGTCTGCGCCCCCAGCCCTAACTCCTGCTCTAAGGCTAACTGTGGGCTTCTCGAAGGAAGCTGGCGGGGTGGGTGGGGGTGAAGGAGCCCAGAACAGCCAGTCCTGCGGGGCTGGAGGGCATGAAGGCCTATCACTGCCCTTATTCCATCCTCCTCCCTTCTGCTGCCTGGTCCGTTATGGGGAACTTATTTTGGGGAGGGGAAGGGAGGGGGCTGCTGCCCTCAACTCTAACCCTGGCTAATCAATCAATGCATCTGTCCGCCTTCCCCGCCTTCCCCGCCAGAGGCCTTGGGTCGGGAGGCCAGGAGGCGAGGAGGCCGGGAGGCCAGAGCAGGGCCCGGCACAGCTGCGTCCCCCTGGAAACGGCCGTGGGCTGCCTCTGCCCCTCCTCCCCACGACCTCCCAGCACTGGCTGTCACCACCAAGCACAATACCAGCTCTGGGAAAACTGTGCAGTGGGCAGGCCGGGACCGAAGGAAGCAGAGCCTCTGTCCACCTGCCACCCCTGCCCAGGAGGGGTGGGGCCGCCCGGACACGCGCCGAGGGGCCTGAGGGGCCTGACGTCTCTTGCTTTCCTGGCCCTGACATCTTGGGTAGCTTTGCTGCCTGTTCTCCTTTTTGATAACAGCTTTATGGCGATATAGCTCACACACCATATGATTCAACTGTTTAAGGTGGACGAGTCGGGGGTTTTCAGAGCACTCACAGAATTGTGCGACAAGGCCACGGTCAACTTCAGGACCTTTTCATCACCCCGGAAAGAAACTCTGCACCCACTAGAATTTACTCCCCATCATCCCGTCCCCCCCAACTCCTGGCAACCACGGATGTCCTTTTCGTCTCTGTGGACTTGTCCATTCTGGACATTTCACGGGAATAGCATCACGCAGTGTGCTCTTTTGTGACTGGCTGCCTTCTTCCACTCGGCGTAATGGTCTCCAGGCTCATCTGTGCCGCGGCGGCGTCAGGGCTCAGGACTGCAATCCTCTTTATGGCTGAGTCATATTCCACTCTGTGGCTAGACCGCGGTTTGTTGGTCCACTCCTCTGTTGATGGATATCTGGGTTGTTTCCACTTTGGGCCTATTGTGAATTACGCTGCTGTGAACGTTCAAGTCCAAGTTCTTGTGTGATCGCGTTTTCCTCTCTCTAAAAATGGGAATAAAAAGGCCAAACCCGGCCTTGGCTCCTGGAGCAGGCTCAGAAAGAAAAACCTCACATCAGCTTGGGGGGAGCTGTGAGGAGCTGTGAAGGGCCGTGAGAGGCCATTCTCACTCCCCGGCAGCTCTCCTGGATGGAGAGGGATGTTGAGGCACAGGAGGCTGGGGAGGAGGAAGGCTGCCTCTCCACCCCCAGGGATGGCAGAGCTGGCTCATCAGCCTGACCCAGAAAAATCCCACTTGCTGTGTGACCTTGAATGGCGGCCAGGAGACCTGCCCCCCTGTTGGATGGTGTGACTCCGAGGCTCTCCCAGCCCTTGCCACACTGTGTTTCGGGGCAAGTCTGCCCTGAAAATTCTAGGCTGGGACTGGGGCACAAGATGGAGGCCCGAAATAGGGTTGAGGCTCAGGGATTTACCTCTGGCACTAGGGTCTTTGGATGAGGGGGTGAGGTGGTGAAACACGGGGGTGAGGAGGTGGAGAACCCTGTCATCCTCACTCCTACGTGACTGTGGATTATGAGAGCTTCTTTATCTCCCCAGGCTTAGCCAAGCCTCACCGTAGCCTGTGAGGGATCGAGGCAGGGTTTATCAGCTCCGTTATACAGATGAAGAGACCGAGGCCAGTGGAACTACTCCCCAAGGTTGGCAGCTGGTACACGGTGGAGCTGGAGTGCTCCTGGTCCAGGTGTCCTGCCTGGCCCTACTGTGGCCCCAGGCTCCGTCCACAGCCTGGCTTAGTACTCTGAGCTGTCCTCCGCAGGGTTCCACGGCAGTGTCTCTTAGGGCCCCGAGACTTCCCAACCTTTGTGGGGAGAGGACTATGTTCTCTTCCTCAGTAGAGGAAAATACAGGATGAATTTTTTCAAGGTCATCCAGGCACTGAGCAGGTGATGAGGGAATTTCTATCCATGAGCATAGATGATAGCAATTCATTGGGTATCTCTGAGTTGCCAGAAGCTATTACACACTCCATCAGTGACTCCTCAGTAACCTGGCATGGTAAGTATTCCCAACCCCATTTCAGAGCGGAGGAAAATAGGGCTAAGGCAAACTCACCAACATTCCCAAGGGCTTACCACGCCCTGGCACGGAGAGGGTCATTGAATCCTGACAGCAACCTCTCCGTGAAGTGAGAACCAGCACTATCCCCATTTTACAGAGCAGGAAACTGAGTCAAAGGTTAAGAGCGTTGACCAAGGCTGCACAGCCGGTTAGGGTGCAGGAGGCAGGATTGAAACCCGGGTCACCTGGGTCCAGAGGCTGCACTCCCACCCGCCATGTTGGAACTGTTGAAGTCCCCAAGGTACAGCGACAAAGCTGAGATTCGAACCCAGATGTGTGGTTGTGAAGCTGCTCACATTTGTGCCAAACTGTGTTCCAGACTGTCACTGGCCACTTGCCCCATCCCACCTCCCCGGCCCCTGGAGTTAGAGAATTGAGCTTCAAGCTGGAAGGACTTTGAGGTTAGTTTTAGCTTGGTCTGGTTCTAGTGGGAGCCCTCTTCCTATTTGGTAGACAGCTCCCATTTCGCTGTGTCCCCAGATGGCAGAGAGGAAGCAAGCTCTCTGGGTCTCTTCTTCCGAGGGCACTAATCCCACCATGGCCCCCCCCCCACCTCACCTACACCTAATGACTTCCCAGAGGCCCCATCTCCAAATACCACCATCTTGGGGGATTAAGACTTCCAGATATGAATTTTGGGGGGAACAGTTCAGTCCAGAGCAAGGATATAGGACTGTTTTGTCTTTCTGGGGAGGACCCCGAGTCAGGGTGGGGGGGCCGTGAGCGGCCTGAAGTCACTCTGTGAGGACTGGCGAGCAGGCCCAGCCCTCCAGACTTGGGCCTGGCGTCCAGAAGCCGCTCAACCTGGCCCACACTCAACTGTACCTCTTTCTTCCCATTCCAGACGGAGCCTGTGGCTGGCACGGCTGCCGAGCAGGGCCAGGCCGGGCCCTGCCCGCAAGGACGCCCAAGCTCTTCGCCGGCCCCTGTGCCCGAGAGCCCACCAGGCTCTCTTGCTGGACCCGCCATGACTTCAGAGCCCACGTCGCCCCCGGTAGTGCCCCCACTCCACTCCCCCAAGTCTCCTGTGTGGCCCACCTTCCCCTTCCACCGGGAGGGCAGCAGGGTCTGGGAGCGAGGCGGCGTCTCATCCCGGGACCTGCCCAGTCCTCTGCCCACCAAACGGACCAGGACATATTCAGCGTGAGTACCTGCCGCTCGCCCAGGCTCCAGTGATTTTCCCCAGGACAGGGCTCCAGCCCTGTCCCTGTCCTTGTCTAACCCCTGTTGTCCTCACTCAAGGACAGAGGAGCTGTGTAGGGACCTTCCAGTAACTTCTGGGTTCATTCATTCATTCTTCACTCCACTAAGATTTATTGAGCACCTGACCAGGGGACCCAGTGATGAATAAGACAGTCTCCGCCCACAAACTGCCTGCAATCCAGGAGGAATTTGTCCACCATTCACCTCCACCCAGGGTTGGGGGAGAGGACACAGCATCAGGCGTCAGGGAGGATGAGGTCCTAGCGGGTGTGGAAGATGTGGTAGATGAAGAAGGAAGTTGGGTGTTCCAGGTACATGGGTCAGCCTGGACCAAAACGGAAGTAAGGGACTGACCTCTGGTGAGGGGTGGGCACGCTAGACAGAGACCAGGCTTGGGCCTCTGGTGTAGGTCACTGGCTGGGGTCACATGGGGGGGACGATTTGGAGAAATCACAAGGGAGACTGACTTGCCTTGGCCAAAGGAGAGATTTTTGTTTTTAAGTAAGCCCTATGCCCAACATGGGGCTTGAACTCACAACCCCAAGATCAAGAGTCGCACGCTCCACCGACTGAGCCAGCCCGGTGTCCCTAAAGGAGAGGTTTTGGATGGCAAGCACTAATTGTCCCCTGTGTCCAACCCAAGGCCAGGCACAGAGCAGATGCTTAATAAATGATGAATGAGTGGATAAGAGACACATAAGTGAATAGGATACTGTGACCTCGAGAGGTAGTGAGCTCCCCATTTTGAGAGATATTCGAGTTTAGGCTCAGTATTCTTCCCTCAGGAATCTTACAACAGGAGCCCATGTAAACCTGAATCGTCTCAGGAGGAAAGGGTCCTGTGCACAGAGAGGGGCACTGGCTGGGAGTTAGGAGGCCCACTTGCTGTGCACCCTCGGGGAGCCAGTTCCCCTCTCTGGGCCTCAGTCTCCTTATTGTCCAGTGGGACCACAAGAGAGCATTACTGTGTGCAGTTTCAGCGCTTGGACAGGCTCTGCAGGCAGGCAGGGCCCAGGGGGGCTGTGGGAGTCCAGGGAGGGGAGGCCCCAGGTCACAACTCTTATCCCCCTACTCTAACCTCAGGACAGCCCGTGCCTCGGCTGGCCCCGTATTCAAGGGCGTCTGTAAGCAGTTCTCACGCTCACAGGGCCATGGCTTCATCACCCCTGAGAATGGATCCGAGGACATCTTTGTGCACGTGTCTGAGTGAGTCCCTCCCGCCTCCCTATTCCTGGCTGGGCCCCTGCTGCGGGGTCCCTGCAGGGCCTGAAGAAATGCCTCTCCAGGCCTCTCCCCTGGCTGGCTGAAGTCTGGGTCCCTGGCATCTTTCTCCTCCTGTCGCAGGGGCTGTGGGTGCGTGGGGGGGGGGGCATGAGGAGGAGAAGGGCTGGAGCCAGGTGGGGAGGGGACACCCAGGCCGTGGAAGCCCCGGGAACCACTGGCTGAGCCCTGGGATCCTGAATCACGGGAACTGAGAGGACTGGGCCAGCCCCTGGGTCTTTTGGCCTGGAGGGTAGGCGGACATGGGAGAGATGATCTAGGCCTGGCCCCCAACCCTGATGCCAGGCAAGACCTGGGGGGGGGTGGGCACTGAGCTTCTCTAGGCCTCCGGACCTCCCTTGCCTTTCATGGCTCAATCCCCAAACAGCACAGCCAGGGAGGGACCTTTTCGGGTTCCCGTTTTACAGATTCGAGCTGAAGCTCTGAGAAGGGAGGGGAGGCAGCCCTCAGGCCAGCCCGCAGTGGGTGTCTGGGAGTGGGGCCTGCTGCTGGGCTGACGCCCCTCTCCCGCCCACCAGCATCGAGGGGGAGTACGTGCCCGTGGAAGGCGACGAGGTGACCTACAAGATGTGCCCCATCCCACCCAAGAACCAGAAGTTCCAGGCTGTGGAGGTGGTGCTCACCCAGTTGGCCCCACATACTCCCCACGAGACGTGGTCCGGCCAGGTCGTGGGCTCCTAGGCTGGGGGGCTCACGTGTCAGCTGCTGGGCGGGTGGGGAGCCACACCGGGTGGATGGGCAGTGGCGGGCTCTAGGCCCCGCTGCACTGGCTGGCCGGGGCCCCTGGGCGGCCTCAGCGTGCACGTCTGTCTGTCTGTGCTTGTGGCCGTGAGCACGTGCCTCCATCCACCCCGCGTGACCCGTGACTGTTGTGTGAGCTGGACCAAAGGTGAGGCCCCCAGGCCTGCCTTCTGGTTGTCCGCTCTCTCCTTCCCCTCCCTGCCACATCCGCACAGGCCCCTCCCGCCCTTCTGTCCACTGAGCCCCTGAGGGCCTGCGTCGGGCCTGGGACTGGGAGGCAGGGGGCACCAGTGGGCCCCTCCCCGTGCAAGCGGGTTCCCCTTGCCTCTGCCCCAGGCCCAGCCCAGGGCCAGATTCTGCTTGTGCTATTTACACCTCCCACCCTGGGCTGGGGTCTCCCACGGTGGCCTGGACCCCTTCCCACAGAAGCCAGGCCAGCGAGAGCTCTGGGGGAGCCTCCCAGCCTCTGGCAGGGGAAGAGGGCAACCCTTGGAGTAGGACAGACCCCTCCTCACTGCCACGGGCCCAGCTTCCCTTCCTTCCATCTGCTTTCTCCTCTCAGCATCCCCGAGAGGCAGGCAAGAAGGAACTGAGGGCAGAAGGTGGTTTTGGGGTCTCGGTCCCTCCTCCTCCTGGGCCTGGCAATGGCTCTGTGAGCTCAAGGCTGTGTCCCCTCCCCTGGGCTGCGCTGAGCCACGCTGCCACCACTCTCCGAGACGCAGATCTGTGGAGGGGTGGGGGCACATCTCCCCCCGCTTGGATGGGGCCATCCCCTTCACCCTGACCCACAAAGTCCGCTGACACTCTGCCCATGCCCAGATAAGGCTGCCGAGGACCTGGCGAGGCAGACGCACGTCCCCTCAGGGGGGGCCAGGCCTGGGCACCCACAGGATGGCCCTCAGCCCGGGACCACGAGCCCTGTAGCCCCTTGCTGGACCCTCTCCCCAAAGCACTACTGCTGGCCCCCACTAGGCCAGTGGCTGAGGTGTGTGGTCCCTATCTCATGCGTTGAGTCCCTTAAGGTGTGTGTGTGTGTGTGTGTGTGTGCATTCACTCTCAGGTGGGGGGTTGGTCTGGCCTGGGAGGCCAGAAAGGAGAGGCTTTGCCTCAGTCCCCCCATCACCACCACACCCCTTCCTAGAAAACACATTTGATGCGACAAGAAATGGGGGTCGAGGGAAAGCCTGCCAGGGACAGTGAGCCTTGTGAGACGGGGTCGTGAGTAAAACAGGGGCTCAAATGCCCAGGATGAGGGTTATCTGTTTAGAAGGATCCCCAGTACCGCAGGTACCCCGAGGCCTGAGGGGTAGAGATCAGCTGGGGTATGTGCACCCCACCCCCAGGCTCTACCAGGCTGGGAGGGGGTCAGAGCTGCTGAGAAACAGAATGGCCCAGCCTGACACCCTAGTCTGAGCTGGAGCTGCCCCGACAAGGCCTGAGGACTTGCCCCAGAGGAACAAGGACTCCCTGGCTTCCTTGGTGGAAGGTTTATTGGTGCAGGTTAAGTCCTGGGAGCCCCCCAAGACTCCCTCCTGTGAGCAGACCCCCCCCCCCCCGTTTTTAGGCACTAGCCAGTAGACAGGATGTGGCATCAGCCCCAGGGCTGTCTGGGAGGCAGAGAGGCGGCAGTGCCCCTCCAAACCCATAGCCCCGCAGTGTCGAGTCAGAAATCCTCCCAAGACCCCCAGCCGCCTGGACTCCCCACCTCCGACCACCACCACCAACCCTCCATCCTTCCTAACACTGGCAATAAACCCTCAACTGTGACTCAGCCTGGCCCAGAGCCGCCTCTGTCTGTCTGGGTCCTGGGGGAGGCGCTTGGGGAGGGTACCCCCAACTTAACCCTTGTTTAGGGCTTCAGTGGCCCACTCTCCTCAAGTGGATCAAAGACTTCCTGTGTGACCAGGCAGGGGGTGAGGGGAGTCCCCGCCCACTCTGCCTCTAGGCTCCCTCACCTGCAAAGTGGTGGCTGTAATGTCATCTGTGATTGGGGCCAATTATCCATTCAGACAGAGCGGACACCATTCCTCGTTCCAGGAACTTTAATGTTTGTGAGAGAAAGTTCTGGCAAATACGCACCTTTCCTGGTGCTCTGCGCCCTGCCTGGGACAGGTAAGCAGAGCGGGCTCTATCTCGTACCAAGACTAGCACAGCCCTCCTCCCGGCGTAGACGGAAATCTGTTCTGTTTACAAGTACAAGCAGCAGCTGTAGCCAGGGCTGTCGGGGTGGAGGGCGGAGCCGGCCCCCCAGGAGCTGACCGGCTGGGGACGGTTGTCCACGCGGACGCTGGCCCCATCGAGGTGGGCCTTGCAGTAGGTAATAGGAGGTAGGCATCCTGAGCCGGAGGAGGAGGGGCCCTGGCATCCCACCCAACACCAGGGCCAGGGGCTCTCTTTAGGCCTGGGTGGAGCTCTCTAGAAGTCCCTAGGGGCGGGTGTGGGCCCTGGTCATGCCTCATGGGCTGTCTCTGGGAAAAAAATCTCACGGCATCTCTGTACTGTATCCTGCGGAGAGATCACGCTGTGGCCGACGGTCCGGGGGTCAGCGTAGATCTCGAAGTCATTCCCACCCTGCACACAAGGAAGGGCAGGAAGATGCACATACATGTGGTGCCTGGAGGAGGTTCCCTGGGCTAAGGCCCAGCACGTGCCCTGCCATGGGGTCCCCTCCCCACATTGGCCCCTGCAAAGCTGCCTCTCCTCCTGCCCCCTCAGAGCCACGCAGACCCCCACCTTCTCAGCCTTCACCAGATCTGCCCTGACTTGCTGTGTGACATGGGACAAGCGTCCAGCCAGTTCTCAGCCCTAGCCTTCCAATCTGTGTAATGGGGCTGAGGAAGACTGGCTGGTCTCTGGGAGTCTCCCCGGGGACAATTCTGTCGCCCTGTGTCCTGGCCTTGACCTGGGGGTGATATGGGGTGGAAAACACCTGGGCTGAGCCACACTCACAGGGCTGGTCTCGTTCCCAAAGAAGTGAATGGTGTCGAAGCTGTCCTGGTCCAGGCTGTCCAGGCAGTAACGCTTGTCCCAGCCCTCAGGGAAGACGTCAAAGCTGATCATGCCGCCTGCAGGGGGTGGCAGACAAGGCGAGCACAGGGGTGGCCCACGGGATGAACTTGGGCAAGATCCTGCATTTATTCATTCATTCAACAACCTTGAGTGCCTACGCAGAGCCAGTCACAGGGCATGGGAGCCTCAGGCTCCTCACTGAGAGCTATGGTCCCGGGGGGGCGGGGGGCAGAACAGGCAGTGGGCAAGCCAGGCCACCTCAGAGCCGTGGGGCGGAGGGAGGGAAGCTGCCCCAGCCAGCACCACCGGGGAGACCTCTCTGGGAGGGGACACTGAGCCAAGGCCTGAGCCAGAGCAGCAACTGCGGGAAGCAAGCATAGTCCCCAAGGCGGAGAAGGGCACAGAGTGTCCCAGCACCAGAGAAGGCAGGGCAGGGGCAAGGCCATGCAGGCCCTGGGGTCTGGCAGGGTCTGCTTTTCAGGGAGCATCCCTCTAGACACTAGGCGGTGGGAGGATGGCTGCGTTGGAGTCAGCCAGAGCCTGAGAAGAGGCTGCTGGTGGCAGAGGTGTGAGCCGTGGTCAGATTCCAGAAGGATTCTGGATGCAGGGCCCTGGGACTTGCTTGCTAGGAGACTGCCCTTGGGAAGGGGGTGAGGGAGAAACATTGAGGGAGATGCTTTGGTTTTTTGACCTGAACTACTGGGTGGGTGGCAGGGCATGGACTGGGTTTGGGTGGGGAGGACTACCGGGCAGGAAGGCTTTCTAAAGGCGCTGGGGAGGGCCGCGTGGCCTGGGGAGTGAGGCCCGGGGCTGGCTTCTGGGCCAGGGTCTCAGACCCTCCACGGGATGAGTGGGTGCACGTACCTCGAGAGAACCTCAGCCCTTTGCCGGCAAACTCTGTTTTCAGGGCTTCCACAAACTTCTCCCGGATCTTCTCCTTCTGCAGGAGGGGAGGGAGCAGACTGAGGCTCAGAGGGCTGCCCTGTGCCAGGCCCTGTGCTGGGCACACAGCTGGTGGGAGCTCAGAGTCTTCCAGGTGGAGATCGTGACCCCCCATTTTACAGATAAAGAAACCGAGGCTCAGGGAATGGCTGTGTCCTGTTCAAGGTCATCCAGCCTCAGTGGCAGGATCCTGCCAATGGGGGTGTGGGTGAGGTATCTGAAGGAGGCCTTGGAGTGGAGGCATGAGGAGAAGTTGAGGGGATGGGCTTTCCCCAGCTCAACAAAGCAAACCAGACACCAGAAACGAGCATGAGGAGCCAAGAGCACGTGGAGACCTGTTACTACGTGGCAATGCGTGCTCGGAGGGAGGTCAGCAGGATGCCAGGCACAGCCAGCACCAACCACATGGTGCAGGGGGCTGGGGGCCTCAGCAGTGCCAGGAATCCCCTGCTGCACCCCAGCCCTCGGGCAGGATCTTCTAAGTCCGCAGCATATCTAGAGACTCGGACTAAGGAGACATTCACTTATTAGGCCAAGGACCCCCGGCCTGGCCCTGCTGGGGCCACAGGCGGAACAGCCATGCAGGGCCCTGTGCGGAGGGCCAGCACCACAGGGATGGAAGGTTCGCGCAGTGCAGGCTCGCTGTGCCCGAAGGAGCAGTGAGAGCCTGGCGGGACAGTCAGCTCACAGACGGTCTGGAAAGGAGCTTGGACACATCCTAGGGGACCAAGAGCCACTGAGGATTTTGAAGCATGGGAGTAGAGTGCCTAGGACTGCATTTTAGTCAGTCCACGTTGGGTAGGACTGGAACGGAGAGAGGCAGGCAGTGGCCAATGGTTTGGGGCCTGAAGTGGGCCAGGGAGGACATGAGCTATCAGGCCAGATATGACCCAATCTGAGAGATAAAGGCAGGCCTCCTGGGTTCCAGGCCTGGCTGTGTGACCATGGGCGAGTCACCTGACTTCTCTGAGCCTATTTCCTGGGCGAGAAGATGGAGAGGTAATGAATGAACCCTACCTCCCTCCTTCTCCTAGAAAAGCAGAGGTGGGAGGTGGGCCCCCAGGGAGGCCAGAGTCCCCACCAGAGGCTACTTTGTGGGCCCAGGGTTAGAGTTAAGGGTGCCCCAGGCTCAGAATAAATGTTCCCACACGGCCCAGGATGGCTGTACCTCCTGTCTCTGGAGAACCAGGCTGACCACTGGACAGCCCCATGTGTCAAGTCCAGCCTTAGCAAGCACCAGCACTGTGACCTTGAGCTAGTCAGTCTATGGCCTCAAAGTCCTCTTCTAAGGAAGGGGACTACTGGCCCTTGGGATCTGAAGGACTAAAGCGGAATAAAATATTTATATGGGATCCTGGCTGGTGTAGGTCACACAGATCAGGAAGCTTGTGCCCTCCCCTCATACCAGAAGGGGGCGAACAAGAGCCAGAAAGACAAGAGAAGACCCTGGGAGCTGCGGGGTCAGCGTGTGCCAGACTTACATCTTGCGCAGTCACACAGCCCACGAGATGGGAACTATGCTCACCCCCACTTTACAGACGTGCAAACGGAGGCACACGATAGTAAAGCCACTTTTCCAGGCTGCTCGGCAAGCAAGAGATGGAGCTGGGATTGCAAACTGGGTGGCCCAAGTAGGGGCCACCTCTCAGTATGTGTGTGGGAGGGGTTCTCTGCCAATGGTCAGTCTCCACCACCCCAAAAGAAAAGCCTCCATGCCCGTGGGCAGTGCCTACCCTAAGCCTTGGGACATGGAGTGGGAATGGGAGTGGGGGTTGGTGAGCATCCCTCAGAGTCCCACCCACTCAGGGAAACATCACCAATTCCCTATGTGACCTTGGCAAGTCATTTCCCCTCTCTGAGCCTCAGTTTCCTCATTCATAAAATGGGGATGACACCACCACCTATTTCATTCGTTCAGAAAGTATTTCTCGAGCACTTGCTGTGTGTTGGGCACATGCCACGCACAGGGGATCCAGCAGTGAACAGCCACAGAAATCCTGGCCCTTAAGGAGCTTACAGCTTCAGTGCGGGAGACAGACAGTAACCAAGATTTGAAAAGTAGGTGACAAGAGTGTATTAGAGGGTGGTGATGGCTGCCTGGGGAGAAATAGGACAGGAGAGGAGCAGGAGGGGCAGGGGTGTCATGTTCAATGGAATGAGAAAGTGACACCTGAGCAGAGCTGGAGGGGAAGGGGGAGAGGACGAGCGGAGTCTGAGGGAAGTGTGTTCGGGGTGGAAGGCATAGCCCTGAAGCTATCTTTATCTCCATCCGCTATCTCTAGAATCAGCAAGGAGGATGTGGTTGGAGCAGAGACAGCAAGGGGGAGAGAAGGCCAGAGACGGGCCAGTGGCAAGAGGCTTGGATGGATGGACTTACTCCATCCCTGAAAAAGCAGGGTGGGCGGTGGGGATGACAAGCAAAATGCAAGTCAAGGTTTAGTAGGGGCAGCATACCCAAAGGCAAGAGACATGCTGGTATGTTCTAAGAACAGATGCACAGAGAGAAGGCTGAAGGGGTGGGTCTGAGCTGGGCAGACCCCTCGGGGCTCAGGGCACCAGCAGAGGGGCTGGGGCATTGCCCAGACGGCAAGGGGAGCGATGGAAGGACTGTAAGCAGGGAGTGGAGGGGGCCGACATGCTTGAAAAGGTTCTCAGTGGCCCCGCTGGAGAACAGACTGGCAGGGGTTTTGGGGGGACAGCACACAGGTGAACAGATCTGAGGCCACTTGGAGGCTGAATCAAGGGTCCACTGCTGGACCCTACATGGGCGGGAAGGTCGAAATGATGCCCTTGGCCTAGGTAAGTGGTGGCTGCTGATGCTGGTCACCAAGGGAAGGAAACCAGCCACGTAGGGAAGATACGGGAGTGTCTAGACCATGGCACATGGTGGGTGACCCAGAGGGTATTAGTCCAATCAGAACCATTCCCCCCCGCCCCCATCCATCTCGCTGATGGGAAAGCAAAGGCCCAGAGGGGCTGAGGGACCAAGGTCCTAGAGCCTAAGGTTGCACAGCTGGTGGCACCTTGTCCAGCTCGGAGAACTCGATTCGCTCCTCCAGGGTACAGCTCCGGCCGATGGGCGAGATGTTCAGCATGCCGTTCCGGAATTCGATGAAGGTTCCACTGGTGGTAATGGGGGTAGGAGAGAGGGCAGGGAGCCAGAGAGAAGAATGGCCCTGAATTCAAATCCAGCCCCGTCTGGGACCACTGCCTCCCTGGACTTCACCCGGGACAAGAATCCACACACTGAGAAGTCGGGGCCCCAGCACCTGCCGGTTGCGTCCAGGAGACCTGCCCCTGTCCTCCCTCAGGCTTGGGATGGTGGGGGGGGGGGGCGGGGAGGCTGGATGCAAGGCTGGGAGGGCTCTCACCGCTTCTTGGGCAGTCTGAGCAGGGCCATGTAGCGGAGGCAGAAGTTGATCAAGTCCTGCAGTAGCTCCTCCCCCAGGTGGTTCTGGATGGTCTGGGCAAGGAACACGGGGCTCTGAGGGCGGGGGGCACAGGGCCCTCCCCCAGCCCAGGGCAGAGGGACCACAGGCTGTGCCACTGTGGAAAAGTGTTGCAGGCTGAGGCCCTGGGGGGCACTGACCTGCTTGGAGAGCAGCCGTCCATGCTTATACTGCACGGTCCCATTCTCGGCAAACACATAATCAAACTTCTCGATGACTTCAGGGGCCCATAGAAGCCAGGAGAAAAGAAAGAGTGTGAGACCAAGCACCCAGAGCCAAGTAGAGGGATAAAGCCCACACTCCTGGGTTTGGCATTCAAAGCCCATTTGTTCCATCCTAAACCTGCTTTTCTAGGCTCTTCACCTTCAGCTTTTTTCCCAAACAAGCCAGCAAGCCAGTCACACCTCTGGGCCTTTGCTTACATAGGTCCTTCTGCCTGGACCGCCCTCCCCTCACTTCCCCTCCCCCCTCCAAGATCCAGCTCCCTCCTCTGGAAGCCTCCCAGGACTCCCCAGCAGGGGGCGCCATTTCTACTTGTTCCCACAGCCCCAGGGTCCAGGGGCTTCCGCTTTGTTTTATAGCTTCCCTCACTGTTCTTCAAGGGTGGCTGCCTGGGGGAGTTTTCAGATCTGGCTGCCACAGTAAGTGGCTGGAGGGGGCATGAGGAGGAGGCTCAGGGAGCACAGCCAGGAGGGAACCTGGACAATGGAAGGGCGGTGGAGATGGCGACGTGGACCCACAGGGAGATATTTCTAGACTTGCTGATGGAATGCACAAGGGGGTGAGGAAAAGGGAAAAGTCTGGTAAAGTTTCTGGTTTGCAAACTGGTGGGATCTGCCTCAATTGTGCTGAAACAGGGCACTCAGCTGAGAACAGATGCTCTGGGGCCCAAACAACTTCCCGGGTGACTTCAGAATCCTTCTCTGTTCAATGTGGTAACTGTGCCCACCCTAAAGCGTGGTTGTGAGGATGCACAAAAAGAAGTCAACACATGGTCATTTTCAATAATGGTAACCATTACTGACTGCGCGCATTTTAAAGAGAGCACCTGAGACTCAGCAGAGAGAGCTGAGAATGTCAACTTCTCCAGGGCCAGATTCTGCCTGCTTTGTTCCCTGCCCTTCCTCCAAAGCTGACACGGTGCCTGGCACATGGCCGGCGCTCACTATGAATCAGTGAGGGAGCGATCTGGCTGTTCCCTCTGCCTCCTCTGCCCCACAGACGCGGGGCTGGGTCTTTGAAGGCACATGGGTCCAGGGACCTCCCCAACTCCCCCCACCCCCATCCAGACTGTGGAACTGGCTCTGGGTGCTCCTCCTACCTTCATCCCCCTCTCCCAGCTGCTCAGCAATCTTAGAGTAGTCGGAGCCACCGACCACACCGATCTGCACCCTACTCCGCAGCTTCTGCAGGAAGGCAGCCACCTCAGGATCAATTTTCTGCAGGGGGTGGGGGTGGGGAAAGCACAAGATTTCTGGCTGTCAGCATGTCTGGGACCTCACTCAACCCACACTCAGCGCTCAGAATCCAGGAAGCCATGTTCCATCTGAATCTGAGGTAGCTCAAGGTTTAGAACCCAGACCTCAAAATGAGATGTAATGGATTCAAACTCTGGCTCAAGTCCCTCAGTTGCAGGCTGATCCTGGGCAACTGGCTTTGCTTTCTTTGCCTTAGTGATTGTCCCATTTATAAAATGGGGATCAAAGTAGCAACCAGCTGGAGGTGGTCAGTGCTAAGATTAAGTGAGATAGCGGGACCAGAGTGCTTGGAAACGAACAAGCAATTAACTGGTGACTAATCACATGAAGATTCCCCAAGGAAATGAAAACTAATGAGTTACACTCCAGGTTTTCAGGCCTTCAGCTATTTAAAGCTGACAATTCCTATAGGGAATGACCATGTCAAATTCTGCCAGTGAGAGTGTAAATTGGTGCAGCCACTTTGTAGGGTAATTTGGCAAGAAAACTTAAAATGCATGCACCCCGTCACCTAGAATTTCCACTTCCCTTGCCTGGGTGTATGTGGAGGTTCACTGAGGTATGGTTTATCACAGTGAACACCTGCAAACAACTCCTAGGCTTGTCACCCGAAGAATGGTAAGTACGTGCTCTGAAATACTACACTGTGGTCACCCAGAGTAAGGCAGGCCTGTGCTTCCAACAGGCGAGAGCCCCTAAGACATGCTGTTAACTGTCAAAAGCAAGTTGCTCAGCACAGAGTCTGCTTGAGACTCTCTCTCCCTCTCACTGCCCCCCCAAAATAAAGAAATCTTAAAAAAAAAAAGAGCAAGTTGCAGGAAGGCACACACAGTATGATACTACTCATTAAAAAAAACAAAACAAAACAGGAGCACCTGGGTGGCTCAGTCGGTTAAAGCAGCTGCCTTTGGCTCAGGTCATGATCCCGGGGTCCTGGGATGGAACCCTGCTTCTCCCTCTTTCTCTCAAATAAATAAATAAAACCTTCAAAAAAAAGAAAAAGAAAAGAAAAGAAAAGAAAAGCCTCACAAAAACCGCATAGTATTTGTTCTGAGCAAACAGATCTAGACGAAGGTCTGGAGGGAGGTCACATGACAGGCAACCACCTGTCATGTGGGGTTGGACCTGGGATCCTGATGTAGTCAGAAGGCACTTTAGCATCTCTGTTTTCATTCTTCACAAGAGAATGTGTTCATGAATATGTGTATAATTAAAAATTAACTTTTATTTATTTATTTGTTTTAGTAATCTCTGTACCACGTGGGGCTAGAACTTGGGAACCCCAGATCGAGTCACATGCTCTTCCGACTGAGTCAGCCAGGGGCCCCCGAAATTAACCTTTTTTTTTTTTTAAAGATTTTATTTATTTATTTGCAAGAGAGAATGAGAGACAGAGAGCACGAGAAGGAGGAGGGTCAGAGGGAGAAGCAGACTCCCTGCCGAGCAGGGAGCCCGATGTGGGACTCGATCCCGGGACTCCAGGATCATGACCTGAGCCGAAGGCAGTCGCTTAACCGGCTGAGCCACCCAGGCGCCCCTGAAATTAACCTTTAAAAGCACTAAGGATAGGGCTTGGCACTAAAATTGGCGGACAGCAATAACCCTTGTACGGGCTGTTGGGTCAGTGGAGCAAAGGGTCAGAGGGAGGGGTTGGGGCTGTGCCTTAGACCTTGCCACCCTCCCTCCACTGTCATCCTTCTCCCATCCCTGGTGACCCTGGGAGCTGCTGGAGGCAGAGGAGCTTGATTCCTCCTTGTGCTCCCAGAGCCTACTTAATCCAGGGCTCTCAGATAGGGAAGGGGGGGTGCATTCAGGACCTAAGAGGGGAGGCTAAGACCTGTCTTCCCATCAGCCTCTGCTCTGCAACCCAGCCCTATGGCTCCCTGCTCTAGGGGATCCCAGTTTTTCCTTATGGCCCGACTGGAGGGTGGAATACCCTCAAGGCTGGCAAGAAAGAGGCCTGCTTATTTATGTACCCAGCTGGTGAGGATCGGTCTAGGGGCTCATCTAGGGTGAGATCCAAAGCTAGAAAAACGAGCGTGGAGCAGAATTTGGAGGATCAACACGGTGACAAGTCTTTAGAAGAGTTGTACTCCCACCCTCCCTGGGCCACAATACCTTCACAGTGACCAGACTAGGCCCGGGGACTCTCACTTCCAGGTGGGCAGGGCCCAAAACTCATCCAAAAAGGTACAGAAGCCCTACCTCCCTCCATAACAGGGTGGGAGGTAAAGTGGTTGAGGAGCTTGAGAAATTAGACCTAGGCCAGGCCTGCAAAGGTCGGGTGGTACGGCTCCAAGACTCCCGGACGCTCACTAGATGGCGACTCTGGTGCCAGGGCGCGCGCCGAGCCCTGTCTAGAACCCTGGGCTCAGATGCCAGCTTCGGGCTACAGGTGCGTCCTAGGGGCGGGAGCCCGGGCTGGGGAGGCGGGGGCGTCCGGGGACCAGGCTCCGGCGAGAAGAAGCCTGAGGGGGGGTAGGGAAGCTAGGTCCCCGCTCGCAGCCTCCTCCCTCCAGAATCCCACCCGCCCCGACGCTCCCAGGCAGAAGGTGGGCGCAGACGCTCGGGGGCTGCGACACGGGGGACCGGGGCCCCATCACTCCCAGCGGGCGGCCCTGGGTGGGGTACCGCTGCATCCCACACTCGGTCCTGGGCCACCACTTTCGGCCTCTGAGCGTCCGCGTGACACTCCCGACGGGAGCTGCTGAACGTCGGGGCCTTACCTGGCGAGCCGGCGTGAGGGTCCCGTCCACATCAAACAGGCAGAGGACGCGCTCCTTCCTGCGGGCGCCCTCAGCCGAGACCGCCATACCTGCAGCTCCGCGCGCACCGCCGAGGCCAGGGATGCGGCCGCCGGAGCCGCTTCGGAAAGAGGCTTGACCGGGCGGGGCCTGGGAGGGGCGGAGCCAGTCGGCCCGCCGGCGGGTGCCAAACCATGAAGGGGCGTGGTCAGGGCGTGATCTCGGAGGGAGAAGAACTGCCTGGACGGGCCAGGGGCGGGGCCTGAGCTGACTCACGAAGGCTGATTCTGATTGCACCAGGAGGGGAGGGGGCGTGGCATAGGGCGCAGCAGAGCGCGGCGGGTTGGTCAGACTGTTCCAAACCGGACGCGGGCGGGGCCTGGGCCTGGGCCGGGCGGGAAGTGAGGGATAGAACCCGGAAGAGAGGAGCGGGGCCAGAGTCGCTCCTCGGCGGGAAGATTCTGATTGCATCTGGTCGAGAAGGGGCTGGGCGGGGGCGGAGCCTCAAACCCCGCAGTGCAGTGCAGGGCGGGGCGGGGCGGGGGCGGGACTCAAAGAACTGGAGCTGTCCCCGACTCGCCCTGCCTGCCATCTATGACTCACCCGCTCGTTGCTAATGTCTTTGCCCTACAAATCTTAAGCTTTATAAGTAATCACCTGATGTCCTTTGCTCAGGCTCTAGACTTTGCCAGATGGCCTTCGCCGACCCTTACTCCTCCTGCTGTCATTCTGCCCACCCCATGAGGCCCAGGTCATGGTCCACCTCCTTCAAGAAACCTTCCGGGGAGGGCCCCTGGGTGGCTCAGTCGTTAAGCGTCTGCCTTCAGCTCAGGTCATGATCCCAGGGTCCTGGGATCGAGTCCCACATCGGGCTCCCTCCTCGGGGGGAAGCCTGCTTCTCCCTCTCCCCCTCCCGCTGCTTGTGTTCCTGCTCTCGCTATCTCTGTCTCTGTCAAATAAATAAATAAAAAATCTTAAAAAAAAAAAAAAAGAAACCTTCCCCGGGGGTTCCTGGGTGGCTCAGTTGGTTAAGCGACTGCCTTCGGCTCAGGTCATGATCCTGGAGTCCTGGGATCGAGTCCCGCATCGGGGTCCCTGCCCCGCGGGGAGTCTGCCTCTCCCTCTGACACTCCCCCCTCTCGTGCTCTCTCTCTCTTTCATTCTCTCTCTCAAATAAATAAGTAAAATCTTAAAAAAAAAAAAAAAGAAAGAAAGAAAGAAACCTTCCCGGATCCTTCTGTTCACAACTATTTAACCATCACATTGACTTTACGGACAGTTTTAGATTTTCTTCCCAGCTCCACCACTATGTGACTTTGCACAAGTCACTTCACTTCTCTGAAGCTTTGTGTCTCCATCTGTAAAATGGGAAGAACACCACCTACTTTGTACGGTTGCTGTGCACCTGCAAAGAAATAATAAATGAAAAAGCCCACATGGTACCTGGCACACACCAGACCTCCTCCAAAGGAGAAGTTATACAGATGTGTTTGATATTATTACTGGTTAAACAGCTATTGGCACATCAGAAGTCTGAAAAATGGGCAGACCTTTGAGCCAGCAATTTAACTTGTAGAAAATAAGGGGGAAAATTGGGCATTGGTTAAATTAATTATGATCCATTTATAGATGAAGTGCCGTGAAGCCGTAGAATCTGTGTTGTAGAATATTTAACATGGAGGTAGCATTGTAATGGAAAGTAGCAGGCTGTCTCCAGGTGGTGGTATTATGGTGAATTTTAACGTTTTTCTCCCCTTGGAAATGCATCGACTGCAGCTTCCTCTTCTCCAAGACTTTCTTTTTTGGTTTCCTTCCATACTGCCAGAGCCAAGCCCACCCCTGCTTCCCTCTGTGCTCCCAGGGGGAGCATTCAGCTTGGGGGTATGCCTGGGTGGGCATTTTTGCTGCACCCACCATTCTTGCCCTGATGCCTGTGATCAGCTCTGGCAGTTTTGGTCATGCAAAGACACACATCCACACACCCACGAGTGGCACTTCAGTGCGCCATGCTTTTGATAGTTGGGCTTTGTTTGTTTATTTTTGTCTCGGTAGCTGCAGAGGCCTGGGACGATCATGGGAGGCAGAGTAAGGAAAACTGTAGTTTGGTCCCTGCTAACTGTAAGGACTTGAACAGGTCACCTTTCCTGACCTGTTTCTCCATCTATATAATGGGGATGTAATTCCCACCTGATATGACTATGAACAGTGAGATAGTAGTGATGAAGGAGCAGAAGGCAAGCTGAAGACAAAGCACAAGCTGACATCCCGGGACCCCTGCCCCCTTCCTGGGTGGGATATGTGTGACATTCCTCCAGGAAACTTCCAACTATCTTCATGTTAGTGCTTTACTAGAGGGAAAAACCACCTTAGCCTGATAATGTCAAGGCCTCCAGTATCCTGAACGTCCTCTTCAGCAGATGAAAGTCCTTTTGGACACCTCCCTTTTTCCTTAACCCCAACTCCCAAGTATATAATCAGCCACCCCTCACAACCCTAGTGCAGCAGCTCTTTCTGCCCATGGGTCCTGTCCCTGCGCTTTAATAAAATCACCTTTTTATATAAAATCACATTTTTGCATCAAAGACATCTCAAGAATTCTTTCTTGGCTGTTGGCTCCTGACCTCACCAACATTCCAAAACTACATCAGTAGTAACCGTTATTTATTGATTCCTGACCGTGTCCTAGCCCCCACACTGGGCACTTGACCGCATATCTTCATTCATTCTCAGGGCAATTCTAGAAGGTACTATTGTTGTTGCAAGATTTATTTTCCTTCTGTGCCCGCAGTCCTTGGTCAATGTCGCTTTGAAGAATGAAGAGGTAGACCAGACGAAGAGTAGTGGGCAGCAAAGCAAAGTTTATTGAGCGATAGTATAAAGTTTATTGAGTGATAGTACAAAGCTCCTGAAGAGGTAGGAGACCCAAGAGGGTTGTCACCGGAGTTTCTAAGTCTAGGGGTTTTTATGGGCTTGTTGGCAGGCTGTTTTAATCTGATTAATCCTCTCTGTGGGGTGCCTGGGTGGCTCATTCGGGTTCGGCGTCTGCCTTTGGCTCAGGTCATGATCCCGGGGTCCTGGGATCGAGTCCCGCATCAGGCTCCCTGCTCAGCGGGGAGCCTGCTTCTCCCCCTGCCCCTCCCCCTGCTCGTGCTTTCTCTCTCTCTCTCAAATAAATAAATAAAATCTTTTTAAAAATAAAAAGCCAGCTAAATTATATCCAACAGCATAGTTCTAAAAAAAAAAAAAAAATCCTCTATGTGCCTGTCACCCAATCAGGTTTTTGTCATCTATCTATCATGTGGAAAAGGGTGGAGGGCTTCTTCCAGGGTGGGTGTAGAATCCTTTTAAGGGTGGTTTCCTCTTATGGTAGGGGAGTTTGGGGGGCCATGGGGAGGTAAAGTGAGTTATCTGCCACAGGCAAAAAAACTTAGGAGAGTACCAAAATAAATCTAAAAATAAATGGCATTTTAATTTAATTTTTTTCTTTTTAACTTAATATTTTTTAAAAAATCAAACTTAATGCAAAAGAATCCATGATGAGCAGAATATCAGAAAAAATTTAAAAGACAGGATCAATAGGGGCAGCGCCTGGGTGGTGTAGTCGGTTGAGCGTCTGACTCTTGGCTTCAGCTCAGGTGGTGATCTTGGATCCGTGAGATCCAGCCCTGAGTTGGGCACCATGCTGAGCTCAGAGTCTGCCTGAGATTCTCTCTCCCTCTCCCTCCCACTTGTGCTTTCTCTCTCAAACAAATACACAAATCCTAAAAAAAAAGGATCAATAATTGTGCCCTGCTGAGGAGCCATATTCAAGCTGGGCAAAAGAAAAAATCTGCCCTTTTTTTCCAGGCCCTGTGCCAGAGTCTGATTTATTCATTAAACAAATGCATTGTGCTACACACTGTTCTGGGTTCTGGGAAAACCATAGAGAACAAAACAAGGGCCCTGCCTTCAAAAAGCTTTTGTTTTCTGTTAGATGCAGACAGCCAACAGAATCATCTCTGTGGGAAGGAAAACCCAGCTCGTTCTCCTGCTCCTCCTGCTCCATCCAGATCTGGTCCCTGGGACTCTGGGCACTGGCAGGACCTGAAACCCCTCCCAGGGCCCAAGAGCGTAGAGCCGGCGGGTGGGGCTGGAATTGTGTAGATTCGCCTCTCATATCTCACAGCCAGTATCTGTTCCATTGCCGAAGAATTCCTACGAATTGATTAAATGCAGATACCCAGGTCCCACCCCTGCTGCAAGGATCCAGAAGCTGTAGGATGGGGTTCACAGGGCAGGACAGGTTTTTGTCTCCTGTGGATTGGGTCCACAACAATAGCACACCTGTGCCTTAGACCTGGGGGAACTAATTTCCTTACAAATACCTTTCACAGTCTCTTCCTGAATTCTCACCTCAACCAGAGGGAGTAGCCCTTGTGGCCACCAATGTGTCCCTTTAAGAGAGAGGCTCATCCCTGGCAACTGGTCCTCAGATGGGGCCCTGGAGCTGCCCTAGGGAGAGGGAGGAGTAGGACTGGGGAAACTGGGACTAGAAAGACTGGCCAGAGGGCATTTCCAGAGCACGAGAGGAAGCCAGGCCTGAAGACAGGGGGCCTGAGACCCTAGCCTGGAAGGCTCCTGCTCAGAAAGGCTCTGGCCCTATGGGGCCAGGCATTTGCCTGAGGTTTGGAGGTTAGTGTGGCTTCCATATTTGGTTTGGACACTGTGGCTCCTACCCTGGGTGTTTCATTTACTTTTGCCAAGAACCCTTGGAGGTGAGTACCCTTCCATCAATTTCTAGAGGTCGGTACTGACACCAGAGAGGTGAAGTTGGCTTCCCAGGATCACAGTGTGGTCAGGATTCACATTCAGTTTTGTTCTTCCGAAGCTCATGCTTTTCCCTGCCCCCTTGGTGGAAGGCCAACTGTCAGCATGTGCTGAGCGAATATAGGGGCTTTGGACCCTCTTTTTCCCCACCTGGAGTGTGACTTTCTGAGGGTGGCAGTCCCAGCCTGAGGGGCAGTCTTGATGTAGTGTGTGGACAGTCAGACTGACAGCTCCTGGGCTGCCCCTCCTCCCCAGCTGGGTGACCTTGGGCAGGCCCCTCCCAATCTCTGAGCCTGTTCCTCGTCTATAAATGGGGCCACCAGTGCCAGCTTCTCCCGGGCTGTCAGGAAGATGAGGGTGCAGGAAGGGAGACGTGCTAAAAGAGGCTTTGCAAAGAACAGTCAGGGCTGGTCGCTGGTTCTAATTCCCTCTGGGTTCAGGGGCAAGTGGGAGGTTGGGGGAGATTGTGGATGTTGGCTTTTTTTCTCCCTCTTTCAAAATGTCTGCAGGGCTTATGTTGTTTTCACAATAAACAAGTGCATGGATTTAAACAAGTGGAAGGGTGCATGCTCAGAGGTGTTTGTGGAGGGGGTGGAGGGCTGTTGCTGGGTTGTCAAGGCCCCCTTGGGGCCAAAGCCAGTGGGGACAGGGATGACACTGCCCCACCTGGAGGTGGGGGGCAGGGGCGGCAGCCCTCCCTCCCCCTACACCTGGGGTTAGTGATCTCTGTGGATCAGAGCCAAGCCCCAGGACTGAGAACTTGGGCGACTCACTCCTCATCTCTGGAGCCAGAGGTCGGGAGAGGAGTCCCCGTGAGGAGGGGTGGTAGAGACCATCTGATCCATAGACTTCATTCTACAGATGCAGAAGCTGAGGCCCAGAGAGAGGGGGGCCTTGATCAGGGTTATTTGAGTCAGAGCCTCCATCCAGGTAGGTCTATATCTAAGTCCAGGTTTTTTATGATCCGATCTCCCCTTCAGTGTTGGCCCCACAGGAGGTGCTGGCTCTGTGCCAGGTCCTGTGCTGGACACTGGGCACACAGGTGATCAGAGCCAGGTCCTACCCCTGGAGGGTGCCTCAGCTAGTAGGAGTGTGCCAGGAAGCACCCACAGGAGGAGGGGTCCACTCTGGGGTGGGGAGAAGCCAGGAAGGTTTTGTAGAGGAAATGCTGGAGCTAGGCCTTTAGCTCTGGGTAAGCAGTTGCTCTGAGGATAGGTGGGGAGAGGAGATCCAGGTCCTGCAACAGTAACTGAAGCTGGAGGTGGAAATGGCTTGCAGTGACAGGGGCCTGCGCTTGCAGCAGGATGTGGGGGTTGGAGAGGTCCAGGGACAAGTTTAAGAAGGGCCTTGATAGGGGCACCTGGGCGGCTCAGTTGGCTAAACATCAACTTTTGATTTTGGCTCAGGTCATGGTCTTAGGGTTGTGAGATCCAGTCCTGCGTGGCTCTCTGAGCTGGGTGTGGAGCCTGCTTGAGATTCTCTCTCCCTCTCCACAGCGCCACCTGGTGCCCATCTCTCTCCCTGCAGCACGACCTTGGCGGTGGGGGTGGGGTGGGGGGGTGGAGTCTGGAGCAGAGATCTCTGCAGGGGACTCTGGGCTCCCAGGCAACCCTTGAGACCAGGACCAGTCCCACAACCCCTGCCCCCTTCCGAAGCAGCCAGGCTCCGTGGTCAAGGGCTCACATTCAGAGATGTGCCAGGCCCCTCCTGGGTTCCTTGCTGCCCTCTCAGGCCAGAGCACCTCTGAGCTTGAGGAGACATGGGTCTCATGGTCCAACCTGCCAGCCTGGGCAGGTATCCTCCTACACCGTCATCCCACACCAGAGCAGGTCCAGCCTCCACACACACAACTGTGATAAGCGGCCCACTCTTACCTAATGGTTCCCTCAAGCTTTGGGGAACTTCGCTGGAATGTTCTCTCCTTAGAGCTTCCTCTATCCAGTACCACCAGGCACCATCACTCCCTTCTCGATGGTTCTCCTTCCACCTTCCTGGGTCTTACAGATCTTTACTACATGCTGAGAGAACAAAGGCAAGTGCCACACAGCATGTCTTCAAATCCCCAGAAACGTCTGCAGAGATGTTCACAAAATCCAGTATCTCTTAGGATGATGGAATTTCAGAATTTCATCTTTGTACTTTCATTGGTTGCTTACATTTTCTAAATATAGATTATCTTCTAACAAAAAAAAAATCACTTTGGGCAAAACAAATTAAGAAATTTTTTTTTTTTAAAGATTTTATTTATTTATTCGTGAGAGACAGAGAGAGAGAGAGGCAGAGGCAGAGGGAGAAGCAGGCTCCCCGCAGAGCAGGGAGCCCGATGCGGGACTCGATCCCAGGACCCTGGGATCATGACCTGAGCCGAAGGCAGACGCTTAACCGACTGAGCCACCCAGGCGTCCCCAAATTAAGAAATTTAAGCTCACCCCAAATCCAAGCTGGAGTAGCTCCGTCAAAGCTCACGGACGCAGGGCGAGGCTGACAGCGGTTCTGCAGTCACCGCAGCTCTGGCCTTTCCTATTTCCCAGGAGCTGACCATCCCTCCCCGCAATCTGAACACCCGGGAAACAGGGAGCTTCTTCACAGCTCCGGGCACTTAGCAGATGCACAACACACCTCACCTCTTACCTGACTTCTGCACTACCCTCCTCCCTGGTTTTCTGCTGCTCTTCTTACGCCACCCCATCCCCCGTCTGTTCTCAACATAGCAGATCGCTTGTGTCATTCTTTGACCTACAAGGCCCCGCACCGTCTGACCCACTGCCTCTCTGGCCTCCACGCCTTTTACCACCCCCTTGGCTCTCGTGCTCCAGCCACTCTGGTCTCTGTTCAGTCCTTCCAGTGTTGTTTTCACTTGCTGCTCCCTCTGCCTGGAATGTCTTCTCTCACTTCCATCCTTCGTCAGATAGGCCTCAGATTAAACATCACCTTGTCACACGACTTGCCCAGCCTCCTCACACATATCCCCCACTCACACGCTCTGCTGCCGCCTGGTTTTATTTCCTCCCCAGCACTATGCCACCTGAGATTACCAAACTTCTCTCCCCTTTTGTCTCCCAACCTCCCCAGAATAGAACCCCTGCCAGGCAGGGGCCTTGAGCCTGCTCAGCACTGCACCCCTAGCGCAGAGCCCAGCACTGCTTTATGTATAATAGGCCCCCAGGGAAACCTTTGTGGGGATAAATGAGCTCACCCGATTGACTTGCCGTGAGTCACAAAGTCTAAAGGTAAAACCATTTGCCATTTCCCCCACCAGTAGGCGGTACACATCTGCAGCATCTTGTAAACCATCCTCAGCAGAGAGGAACGGCCGCCTCTGCGCGGAGCTGGTTCACCGGAGTCCCCACAGTCAGTGGCTGTGGAATGCATTCTGCCCTCAGCCCGACATTCATTGAGTATTTCATCTGTGCCAGGCACTGAGCAGAGCACTTGGCATTTACTCTCTTGAAAAGCACCCTGTGAGGTAGGCACCATTTACCCCATTTTACAGATAAGGAGACTAACAGACTGGCCCCCAAGTGGCAAAGTTAGGACTTAAGGCCAGGCTGTGTGATCTCAGAGCAGGCGCTCTTAAGGAGTCCTGCCTCTGAACATGCCAGCTTTGGGGGAAAAAAACAATGTCAGCCAAAGCCACGTACCCTCTGTGTCCTCTGGAGGGACAGAACAGTCTTCTCTAGCTAGCATGCTGGAGACACACAGCGCCTCAACGGCGAGGTCTCACGGGTCTGGTGGTGAGAACACATGACTTAGATTCAAGGGCTCAGCCATGTGCCCCCTGGATAACTTCGTTTCTCTGCACCTGTCTCCCCATCTGTAACATGAGACCCTATCTACATCTCAAGTCCGTTGTGTGTGAAAGCACCCAGCAGAGGCTCAGCCTGTGGAAGGTGCTCACGCAAAGTGGGCCAACGGAACCTACAGACACCTGCAGCCACACTGCTGTGTCTGGTAGTACCAGGGGATGCTCAGAGAGCTAGCCCACCCATCCCCACACTTGTTCAATGAGGCCACGGTAACAAGGTGGGGAGAGATCCGTGGGGCCATCGACCCAGCCGATAGCCAAACTGAAACCAGAAGTGAACACGTTTTGGTGAGGTCAGATGTCCTCGGACGGCCAGCGTCCTCTGGAGGAAGATCTCAGAAGTTGGGGCCAGTAGATGAGGCTTTGAGTCTTACTCTACCACCAGTTGCAAGGTGACATGGGGCAAGTAATATTCTCTCTGGGCCTTTCCCCCATTTTTGTAAACCAATGGTGAAAATCACACATTATTCCCTGCTATCGTCACTTCTTATCCATAAGGCTTACAACTAAGCAAAGGCAGAATATCCAGACTCAGCAAAGTTAAGCTCAGACGGAGACAGACGTCTGGCTATGCTGGACGCAAACCCAGCCCTTCAAGCACTACACAAATGCAGCAGGCAGAAATGAGTTTATTGCGTTAGAAAAAACACCAAAGAACACCAGCAAACACCTCCGTACTAGACAGTTTGACTTCAAGGGCACAAAGGAATCTCAAAGGTACAGCTTTGTTTTGGAGAGGGGGTGATGGTTTCATCCCTCCTCCTTCCCTGTCCCTTTAAGCCAATGGACCTCCATGGAGGTGTCCACGGTAGGATACGATTACACACATGGCTCATTTCCCACTCTGCTCACCTCGCACACCTGTGTGGAGCTAGCTGGTCACAATGAGCAGGCTCCTGGGGTTCTGCTCTTGACCGAGAAATGTCAGGATGGGGTTGGGGGTCGTAGCCTGAGCCCAAGCTTCCCAAATGAGTGACGGTGGGCCTGGGATGGGGAGAAAGAGTGTGCCTTCCTGGAGAGCTCTGACGAGACAGCTGGGCGATCCCTCCATCTCCCCCCACAATCCCTAGGGCACAGGCATTGGCACAGATGGCTGCTGGCAGGAAGGGGGGCTTTCGATGAACCCAGTGACTCAGGCTCTCAGGGTAGCTACTTTGGCTAACTTCTCCTGGGTCTGGAGAGACTGCTATTAGGAGTGAAGCCAGCTGAGCCTGGATATGGGGGAGAAGGTGGGGAGGAGCCTGTGATGCCCAGTGCCTTCTGGATAGAGCTGAGAGTTCTGGGAGGAGAGGTCTGGAGCAGGAGCCTGGAAGAGAGGGCTAGGCGAGGCAAGCGGAAAAGGAGAGAAACTGGGTGGAAGGCGGGGCGAAGGCCTCCGCCAACGAGCTGCCCTCCTGGGAGAGATCCAGCCTGAAACCTATTCTCCATGAGCCCAATTCCGCCAGTAGGTCCACCACATTAAATAACAGTCTCTGCTGGTTTCTGCTCTCCAAAATGTCCTTTGACATCACAGCTGGTCACCGTGGAGGTGCCCCTGGTCAGGTCACAGGCCAACACTAAGGCAGAAAACCGTCTTTTCATCTAGCTGAGACCGCGATGGTGCCAACTGCTGTGACGAATGGCAGAGACAGGAGGAGATGAGGCCAGAGCTGAGCAGCAGCTTTTTGGAAAGCAAAGGCACCTGCTACGGGCCAGACCCCGGAAAGAGAACGTAATTCAAGTCTGAGAAGTGGCAGGAGCTGTGGCAGGAGGGGCCTACAGATGCCAGGGCTGGGACTCAGGGACCCGGCAGTTCTAAGTCCCTTCACCACACTCACTCCCCAAAAACTAACTTAAGGGAGGCATGTGAAGAAAAGGAATCTGAGAGCCTCTCCAGATAAGAAAGGTCTGGATTGTTCCTCCCTATAAGCTCCAGCAGCAGCTCATTAGGAAAATGCCCAGGCAGGCTCTCAACAATGCATCCTTAAAGTCAGAACGACAACGGAAATAACATGTGCCTTCAAAACACATTGAGGATAATGTAAAAAAATCTCTATTGGAAACAACTCCAAATTTTCTTGCCACCTTGATTCTGCATTATTATTATTTCTACATCAGGGATATTTTCCCAGAGCAGGGAATCCCTTCCCCTTGGTCCCTAGCTGAATATTGCATACTGGTTTGGGGGGTGGGGGGGTACAGTGACTGATAAAAACCTACATTATTACTTGCAGACAAAAGGCCTGGGTCTCTGCCACTCCAGCCCAAACCTTCATCAACTATGACAGGTCAGGAGGAAGGTCAGGCTGCTGAGGAAGAGCAGCCCACAGGCAGCAAGGCAGGTTCTCCAAAATTGATGTCAGAGGACTGGCAATCAGTAGGTGGAAGGAAGAATGGCTTTATCCTGTACTCTCTGGCCTGACACTTGCTGTCACTCTCCCTTGATCCTGAGGCTTCTGGTTGCTCCCGGCCTGGCCCCATGGCCTTGCTTGGGGTAGGGAGGGAAGGTGAGAGGTTGCGGCTACAGAGTTCACTTAGGTTGGATTAGTCCTCCTGAAGCTGGTCCCAGGTGCACCAAGTCCTTTGGTTCATTTAAAAACCAGGGAGTAACTGCTTCTGGAATGTTGCAACTGCTGTTCCACGGATGTCGTAAAAGTCACCTGGGTCCCACAGGTGGTGACAACCTGGGTAGAGCACGGGCGTTCTCTGGAAAGAGGTGCTAGGTCGGGGCTCCCCCAGCGGTGCCTCTTGCCTTCTGCTTAAACAAACCCCCTCCCCTTCTCCAGTGTGGAGGACGCTCAGGAAGCAGCGTCAAAAGTGAACTCACAGACAAGACAGCCTTAATAAATTAGTATAATACTATTATAAGGGAGGGCATTTTGCTCTGTTTCTTAGCAGCATTGTCCTACATGCAGCCTGATGATCTCCTTCCCTGGGAAATTTAAAAAGCCGTCCCCTCGTTGTTAGATCTGATGTAAAATTATAAAATAGAAATCTGGTAGGGTTTGTTTTGTTTAAAAAGGAAAAGCCCCTGCGAGGCAGGGCGGTCCCATGCAGTCCTGTTAGCTCTGGCCGTTGGGTCGGCCCAAGGGGCTCCCTCCAGGAGGCTGGATCTGGACGGGGTCCAGGAAGGGCCGCAGGGCCTGTCCGAAGGGCCTGTGGAGAAAAGAGACCCAGGGCTGGGGTGGGCTGGGTGCAGACCATCACAACTGCGCCCACTGGGCTCGTGGTGCCACCCAACACAGCCTCATTCAGTTTTCTCACATACCCCGCACATGACATTCCTCGAAGGGCTCTCGAGATAGCCTGCTCTGCCCTTCTACCCCTGGGGTCCCCTCCTCAGTAGGTGCTGCCATCTGCTAGATCCTGGTTAGCCGTGGCTTGAACAGGTTAGCGACACACAGGGAACTAGAGCTTTCTGACCTTTCTGTGCCTGAATCTTTAACTCTCACGGTACAAGAAGATAAAATAAGGTTTGAATGAGGAAGCTGAGGCAAAAGAATAAGGGTATGGAAACGAGATCTTCTAGGGAGTACAGGGAATATTCAGGAAAAATGACAAATGCAGGTTGCCAGAAGGCGTTAATGGCACTTTCTAAAGGGCTCCCCGTTCACGCTCAGGATAGCTTGGCTGGAAAAAAACACGGCAAAAACTGGAGTCTTAGAGATTTTCCCAAATTCCTAGAACCTTAAATCAGGGGGCCCACAACACATCTCAGTTACTGGCCTTCTTTTTCTTTGGGGGATATTGCCATTTTTGAAAATCACATCCAGGTTTGAAGGGAATGAAGCATTCTCGATCATAAACAGATTAAACCCTAATCCAGGCAAGTCCTAGAACTCCATCCATCAAATAACAACAGCAAGAATGTTCCAGCTACTTCTACTTGCTTAGGGCCCCATAACCTAGATCCTTTAGTGAGGCTGTGTGGTTCAACACACCCACTAAGGAATAGGCAGGGAGGGCCAGGGCCGGGAGATGGGGCTCTCCTCACCAGCTGGACACAGCTGTCCCATTTCCTCTGCAAGTTTTTTCTGAGGGTTTCCTACCCAGATGTGAAAAACAGCTCATCTTACCGAGCCTGCTAAACCTGTCAGGATCTCTGGCGGACAGGGCCCCAGTTCAGGAGAAACTGAGTCAGAGTCAGCAGATGGACATGGTCCTGGAGTGCGTAGAGGCTGCCTGAACATAATCAACAGCCAAGGAGGGGAAAGGTAAAATGGGTTTGGGTGTGTGTGTCCTTTTAGGGGACATTGCCTGGATGATGGCCCACAAAGCTGGGACTACACCAGGGTGGGCGGGGCTACAGTGTGTACCTAAAGAAAACATTTACAGAGGGCTGACTTTGCCCTACAAGATATGAGGGCCAGTAGGACGTTGTCTTTGAGAGCATCAGAGAGCTCATGGTGCAGGGGAAGCAAGACCAACAAATGACATTTACAGAATAAGCCACACTATTAATTCTCTGATCTATCCTCTGCTTGTCCATCTAAAAGTACATTTTATGCAAGCACTTCTGGGAGCGGCCTTCTTCATGAGCAACGTGAAAGACAGATGCCAGGATTCTGTACAAATGCTGGAGCCAGATTCAAGTGGGTTTCTAAGTTCTGTGGTTGCACTCAGGCCAGGGTGGAGCGGGTCCAACTCCAAGGAGGGTGAAGGTCACACAGGTGGGCACCCGTGACTGGAGGGAATGGTGGCCCTCCCCACTGGCAGGTGCCATCACGACAGGGGCCACCTAGGATGGGAGGATTCTGCTGAGAGCAGGGAGGGTGGACGTGGGCCAGATGAGCCTCACTGACTGTGAATGGGGGTTTCAGGGGCAGGGCCAGAGATCGAGGCCACTTACGTGGATAGAATTTCAGAGGGAAGGTCAGTGATGTAAGAAGGGATCTTCCTTCCGGTCAGGAACTGTGCCACTTCGTTGGTAAAGGTGTTACAGTTGTTTTCAAAGACGTTGTAGGCCTCTCTCCTGTGCATTGTGGGAAAGGTTTGGAAAAGAGATCAGAGGGGCAGCAAGCACATTTGAGGGGATAACTCAAACCAAGTAATGGCATGGTGAGCACAGCTGAGTACGAGGACTAGGATTCTCCTTCTCTCTTATGCTCCAAAGGACTGCTGGATTTGCCACCGTGGACCATAAAACACCGATTTTTAAGGGAAGGATGAAAGAAAAATCTATGGCTCCTCTACGGTTTCAGGAGAATCTTTATACTCACAAAAGCAGAACTCGAGGGTTAGACTGCACACTTACTGCAAATGACTAAAGCTTCTTGAAGAGAAAACCTGCTCAAGGTCCCATGTCATCCCGACCCCTCCACAAGCCCCGTTTTTGATTTTTCGGGACGAGATACTTGCCCAGTGTGGGTTGAGAGCAGCAGCTGCTGATTTCAATCAGGAGGAATAAATAGCCCTTCCTTCCCTCAGCGTTTCAGCAGAAGGTTCGCTGGGACAGAGTATCTGCCTTGGAGCAATGCTGAGCTCTCTGCGGCATAACTGCTTTCTCTTCAAATTTATTCAGCAAATACTGGGCCAGACCTTGTGCTGAGTGCTCTAGGGGATGTGAGCTGGTGGCTGCCTCCGGGGCCGATCGTCTAGTGGGGGAACAGACACGACTAACCACCACCCACGTCTCCACTCACCGGAACAGAGACTCCCCCAGGGAGGACAGGTACTCCTGAAAGAGTTCTTCTGTGACTTCTGTGCTCCCCACATCAACCACAGAGTCTGGGGGCCCAAGCAATGTCCCTCCCTAAAAGAGCCAACCCAGAGAAAGTCATTAAGTCACCATCTCCACTGAATTTTTTTCATGTGGCCTCCCATGGAAGACCACCAAAGCTCTGTTCCAACAACATTTACCTTTCAGAGCACCCAGGGCAGATGAAGAGTGTTATTTCCTATTTGGATCAAGGCTGCAATGGCTTAGAGCTTCCTGTCAACTCTCCATTGCCACATGCTGGCAACGTGGCTAGGAAGCTGGGCTGCTGGTTTCTGGCAGGGCCCTGGGAAGCCGAGTCTCTGGCCGGTCAGATCCCTGATGCTGTCTACTCATCCGGTTGATTAAAAAAAAAAAAAAAAAGAAACCCAGAACCTGAAGTCTCCCTTTGTCCCCAACATGCCTGATCCCAAGGGCACAATAGGATAACCAGAAATGGCTAGCACTTGACAGGCCATCTTTCTATGCCTACATTTAAGTGTATGCAGCCAGTTTTTTCTTGTGACACACTTGATATCCCTTATGAGACTGGCAAAATGTGAAGGACCTCTGAGAAGTCTGGCGGGCTGGCAAATACTTCCACAACTCAGTTCTATTTTGATCTATGAGGCTAATCTAACAACGATGATAGGGTTCCCCAGGCAAGGGAGTTAATGGCCCATGGAAGGCCTACAGAAAACCCTCTGCCGTGGGTTAACAGACTGCCATAGCAGACCAAAGGAGAGACTGAGCCAAGGGAGAACCAGCCAAGGGTGAAGCAGCAGATCACTGGGGAAGACAGAGCTGGGAATGGACTGGGGGCGTAAGGGAGCGCACTCCTGAGCAGAGCTTCCAGAAAAGACCATTCATTCATGCAATAGCTATTGAGCACCTACTGTGTGCCTGACTTTGTTTGAGGCACTGGGGAAAGCATGGTGAGCAGGATAATTATGGTAGTCCAAGAAGAATGGTCTCAGAATTGCAAGAGACTGAAAGGTCACTAGTTGAGCCCCTATTATTCACTCATATAACAAACATGCATTGAGAACTTACTAGGTGCCGGGCCTTATGCTAGGCCCTGGGGGTACAATGTGGAAAAAACAGATGAGATTCTTGCCCTCATGGAGCTTATAGTCTAGTGGGGAAGGCAGACAAGAAAATCCCATAAACCAATGCAAAATTATGAGCTGCGATAAGGGTCTTGCTGGAAAAGTACAGAATGCCGTCAGTACGTATGACAAGGGACCTTTCCAGGCTGAGGGGTTTGGGAAGACTTGCCTGAGAAACTGACACTGAGCTCAAATCTGAAGGATGGAGAGGCAGAACCAGGTGAAGGATCAGGGAGGTGGGCTGAAGTGAGAGGGAAGGTTCCAATGTCCTCGGAATGTTCTAGGAATGAGAATCGGGTGGGGGTGGAGAAAGGCACTACCTGAAAAGAGGTCATTCAGAGAGGGAGACTGAGACTAGATCAGATAGGGCCTGGAGGTCAGGCTGAGCTTGCTGGGTTTTATTCCAAGGGCAGTGGGGAGAGTTCTGACTGAAGCAGGGGAATGCCATGATCAGATTTTCATTTTGAAAAGATCACTTCACTTCCTGTGTGGAGTCCTGACTGAGGAGCAGACGTATTGCTGCAGTCCAGGCTAGTTGTGAGGGTGGCATGGAGGAAGGTGAGAGCTCTGGAAATATGGGAAGAGATGAAGAGAGAGAGACTGACTTAAGATACATTTACAAGGTAGAACTGACTGGGCTTCATGAAGGATTTGTTAGAGGAGGTGGGGAACAGTGAGCAGAAGAAATCAAGAATGACTTTCCGTTTATGAGTACCAAAATGAATGGTTGCTTGGTCTTTGCTTGAACACCTCCTATGAAATTCTTAGATAGCTCAGAGAGAAATTTCTTGGAAAGGTGCATGGCCTTTAGAGACAGAGAGTCCTGACTTTTAGCACCAGTGCCACTTACTGGCCCTATAACTTGGGGCAACTCACTTTACCTCTCAGAGCCCTAATCCTTCAGCTGAACATTGGCTGAGTTCATGCTATGAGGTAGGCACTGAGCTGGTGATGGGAACAGGGAGGGAGACACAGTCTCAGCTCACAAGGAGCTTACACACAGCTCCCTGCAGAGACTCAGGAACAGCTCATCTACCATATCATGCTCGGTGTGACCCAGAGGGACCCACACATGCCGAGGGAGTAGAGAGGCCAGGGAAGGGTGCTCTTGAGCTGAGTCTTAAAGTAGTTATGAGGAACTACGCCACAGGCTGACATCCACTGGGCTAGAAGCCAGGTATACAGAGTGGTAGCAAAGTTCCTGGTCTACGGGAACCCCATGAACCTGAGACTGGGGAAGGGTGTGGGGGAAGCCACTCACTGGGGGACAGCTGGAGATACCGCCACTGCCGAAGTAGAACTCATCCTTGTGCACAACTATGGAGGTGTGCCTGCAATGCAGAGAAGAAATAGGATAAGCCAGAAAACTTAAAACTGGTCTGAGAAAAAGCAAATACCACACTGCGAGGAGAGTGATTTCTGCCCAAGGATAGGACTTACAAGGTCAACAGCCTTATGAAACTAACCACAGGCACAAATATCATAGACCAGAGTTTCTCAACTTTGGCACTAGTAACCTTTGGGGCTGGAGAACTCTTTGCCGGGGGGCTGTCCTGTGCATTCTAGGAGGTTTAGCAGCATCCTGGCTTCTATCCACTAGATGCCGGTGGCACCCTCCCCCCCTCCATTGTGACAATCAAATCCGTCTCCAGACACTATGGAATGTCCTTGGGGGCAGAACTGTCCTCCTTGAGAACTACCGCTATAGATCATGTTAGCAGAGGGGAGGCCCTAGATTCACCCTGATACTGACAAACCGTTAGTGAAATAAAGGTCTGCAGACCAAGGTGCGTTCCCAGGCTTTTAAAACTAACAGGAGCAGTTAACCTGGACCACGCTGAGGGCAAGACTAGATGTGGACCTATTTCAGGGGAAGGTGCTCATATTACTTGGTTTGAATCAAACAACGCAAAGGATCATTCTGGTCATCCCAAATGTCAGCAGGCTCTAGTAGTCCAGATGGAATACTGACCTATGGTTTCCTCATTAATGGAACTGAGAGCTCAGCTACCATCTTGTCTGACAGGGATGGATCCAGTACAGAGAGACCAAGGTAGACAGACATGTGGGGCCCTTGAGACTTCTGTAGTTAGAAAGCTTGGTCAGGGGTGGGCATGACATCATTCTGCCTGTCTTTAAGGCCGGGTGTCTCAACCTCAGCACCACTGCCATTTTTTGGCTGGATAATTCTTTGTTGTGAAGGACTGTCCTGTGCGTGGTAGGATGTGTATAGCAGCATCTCTGGCCTCCACCCACCCATCAGAAATGTCTCTAGACACTGCCAAATGTCCCTGGGGTGGGTGGTCGGAGCACAAAATTACCCCTGGTTGAGAACCACCACTGCTTTAGGAACTGGAAATTTGATGATACAGAGTACTGGGTTTAGAGCTGGAAGCCACACACCGGGACCTGAAATGCACAGGTACTGCTTTGTTTCATAAACTAGCCAATCAGTGTAGAGTCCCACCTAACTTACCAGATGCCTTCCAGTTGTTTCCCTGTGGAGAAAAGAAGAGATTTAGCCACTTGGGATCAGACTAAATGGCCTCCCAGCCTGAGCAAATTCGGAACATCACTCAAACCCAGAGTAACCCGGGGTTGCCTGTGTGGCACAATCGGTCAGGTGTCCGACTCTTGGTTTCAGCTCAGGTCATGATCTCAGGGTTGTGGGACTGAGCTCCGTGCTGAGCGCAGGGTCTGCTTAAGACTTTCTCTCCCTTGAGGCAAAAAAAAAAAAAAAAAAAAAGACTCCCTCCCCCCCCCCCCCTCCCCCCCCCCCCCCCCCCCCCCAAAAAAATCTTAAAAAAAAAGAAAAGAAAAGAAAAACCCGGAGTAACCCATTATAAACCTCTTGGGGGACTCTCTAGGAACACAGTTCTCCTCCAATAAGGTCCTTAGGTCCTAATACAGGTATGTTGTGTTAAGTAGGTTAAAAAGTGATTAGCATCCTTCATCAGAATGCAAGACAAAAAACACTGGTATAGATGTACCCCAATTTTGTGTCTGCTTTTCTTTCCCCTTCAGGGTCAATTCAACTTTGCCTTTTTCTTTGTCTCATATATAGAGACAACAGAACAATGGTATAAAAAAAGCTATTATCCGGGGCGCCTGGGTGGCTCAGTCGTTAAGCGGCTGCCTTCGGCTCAGGTCATGATCTCAGGATCCTGGGATCGAGCCCTGCATCGGGCTCCCTGCTCGGTGGGAGGCCTGCTTCTCCCTCTCCCTCTGTCTGCTGCTCTGCCTACTTGTGCTCTCTCTCTGTGTGTTAAACAAATAAATAAAAAAAAAATCTTAAAAAAAAAAAAAGAAAAAGCTATTATCCACTTCTTCATTTAGCATATGTGAGGTGAAATCCTTCAGGAAATGACTGGGCAAAACTTGACAAATTCCATCCATCTGAATAGTCAATGCAAATGTATTCTGTGTCTCCATATGGCAGAAATGATGTTAGGTATGGAAATGAAAATATGAACAGATCACTGTCCTGCCTTTAAGGAGCCCAAAGTCAAATGGAAAGAGAGACACACACAACTAAGTAAAAAATACAATGTTGATAGGCTCTAATTATAGAGTGGTATAATTACAGAGTGGTAAAAATGAGATGCTATATATAGGGGAACCTGGGTGGCTCAGTCGTTAAGCGTCTGCCTTCGGCTCAGGTCATGATCCCAGGGTCCTGGGATGGAGCCCTGCATCGGGCTCCCTGCTCAGCAGGAAGCCTGCTTCTCCCTCTCCCACTCCCCCAGCTTGTGTTCCCTCTCTCGCTGTGTCTATGTCAAATAAATAAAATCTTAAAAAAAAAAAAATAGATGCTATATATAATAAAGATAAGGAACTACCTTTATAAGCTGCAATTCAACTGGGGAATGAGTAGGGGCAGGAATGGACATTTCTGCGGGGGTGAATAATATGTACAAATGCACAGTTGCGATAAAGACAGGTTAGAGAAAAGAGTGCAGTGACGGTGACAGGAGGGAAAGTGGCCAGCAGGGGCGCCAGCAAAATGGGGTAAGCCCAGACAGAAGGCTGCCCTGCACCACGCTGCATTCATGGTTGTTAGGCAGTGGAGTGCCTTGATCAGATCCATGTTTTTAAAAAGACACCTATGGGGGCGCCTGGGTGGCGCAGCCAGTTAAGCATCTGCCTTCAGCTCAGGTCATGATCTCAGGGTCCTGGGATCAAGCCCCTCATTGGGTTCCCTGCTCAGTGGGAAGCCTGCTTCTCCCTCTCCCTGCCGCTCCCCCTGCTTGTACTCTCTATTAAAAAATAAATAAATAAATAAAAAATAAAAGACACCTATGTCTTTTAAGAGAACTGTAGGGGCGCCTGGGTGGCTCATTGGTTAAGTGTCCAACTCTTGATTTCGGCTCAGGAACATGATCTCAGGGTCATGAGATTGAGCCCTGCATTGGCTCCGTGCTCAGCGGAGAGTCTCCTTAAGATTCTCTTTCCCTCTACCCTTCCTCCCCTCTTAAAAAAATAAAATAAAATAAGGCATCACAGTGTGTGGTACCCAGAAGTTTGATAAATAGAGACTACATTAGGTATAATGGCCTTGGGGAAAAGGGTAAAGACCTCCAAAAGATAAATTTAACCTCAGGATTGGTGGTAAGATCTACGAAGAGATTTCAGTATGTAAGGAATTAATATGAAATACTATGTCTATTTGACATATAAACATTTCATTTCCTGTTAGTGTTGCCAGGCTAAATGAAATAACAAGGAAAATAAAATGTAGCAGAGTTCTGTCTCTCCTCCAGTTAGGAGACCAGTGTGCTTTTCACTAAAAGACCTGCTACTTTGGCCCACAAGGCCCAAATGGACAGAGTGATTCTGGACTGGGGTTTCTGAGGTAGTCCCCTAAAGACTGTGGGGCAGGCTCTGCCCTTGTCCAAACTGAGCTGAAATCTCACAGAGGTGGATGAGAAACAGACTGGATGCTGAAGGGTAGTGGTAACCCATTTAGGACAAGCATCTTCAAATGTGGATTGAGCAGACTTACATCCTTTCTTAATTTGAACTGCTTCACAGTTATCCTTATTCTCACAATATGTGGGAGAGCAGGGCAAATATTTATTAACATCATTTTACAAATAGGTAAATAAAGATGCATGGTTTGCCAGGCATAAAAGCAAGAAGGAAAAACACGGTATGACAACGTACTTGTTGGAGCAGCTCAGGTAGAAATACTGCTCAGCAGCCTGTTCTTGGGAGGAAAAGAACAGGGCCATGGTCTCCTCCATTGGGTGACAGGCATTGGAAAGTGGAACTAAATTGATTTTTAAATTTTTTGGCCACACTGGGGTGGGAGTAGGTGAGTAGGAGGTGGTGATTTGAGATTGAATTAGGTCACAAGACCATTTTGGAACATGAATTAGGCTCAGTGGATATTAGCACACTACAGAAGCAGATTATTTTCCCACCAGGATTTCCTCAGCAGGTCAAAGAGTGGGTGGGTCAGATGCCTGCGTGTCTCCAAGCTTGTTGGCACATCCAGTGCATTGATTTCGAGGCCTATGAAGTATGTGCAAGAAAACAAATGGAAGACATGGATATCAGTCCTGTTTTCATCAAGAGTAACAAAGAATGCAGAGTGAGGTCTGCATTAGTCAGCATTCCACTGATTGTAAAGTTAAGTTAGTATATAAAAGCCAAGGAGAAAATACTCCATCCACCTCCTTATCAGTTAAAATGGATGGAGAGCACATAGACATACATGCTGGTTGTAGGACATGCTCAAGATCAGCACCTGGAATACTGCTGGTGTTCTACAAAGGTCTATTTGGTGATGGGCAGCACGGGCTCTGTGCGAGCAGCATTAGGTCACCGGTACAAATCAAGTGCAGCTCCAGCTCACCTCCCAAATTTCTCTAATGATAGTGTTTTTATTTATTTTATTTTAATTCCAGTATAGTTAACATACAGTGTTATTGATAGTATATTTATTTATTTTTAAGATTTTATTTTTAAGGAATCTCTACACCGAATGTGGGGCTTGAGCTCACAACCCTGAGATCAAGAGTCATATGCTCCACCTACAGAGCCAGCCAAACACCCCTTGACAGTGGTTTTAATTGGCATTGTTTTTTTTTTAATTAAAAATTTTTTAGGTTTATTTTTAGTAATCTCTGCACCCAATGTGGGGCTCAAACTCACAACCCCGAGATCGAACCACATGCTCCTCTGACTGAGCCAGCCAGGCGTCCCTAACTGGCAATGTTTTAATCTGCTGGTTGGCTCAGCATCTGCCAGGTTACCAGCAATGTGAAGGGGTTAATGTTAACTTACAAAATCAGCTTGCTCTTCTCTGGGGCCACTGGATAAATATTGAATGTAGGTGGGAAAAAGGTAAAAGGAAACATTTGCATAACATAAGTGGGCCTCTGTGCCAATATTGTAAAGAAAAAAAAAAAGCCTATTGGCAGGAGGACTTTCCCTTCCTTTAGGCAGAGAAAAGTTATCACAAAATCAAATGCAGTACATTGTTAAAAACTGAGAGGGTATTTTGATCTTCAAAAAAAGTAGGTTTAAAACTACTTGATATTCTAATGCTAGGATTTGTTGGAGCCAGTACAGGATTCTTTCCTCATATAAAATAACTGAGGTATGAGTTCTTTTCCTCAGTACTGAGAGGGTTCCCTTTTCTTTCTTTTTTTTTTTAGAGATTTTATTTATTTTTCAACAGAGAGAGAGACAGCGAGAGAGGGAACACAAGCAGGGGGAGTGGGAGAGGGAGAAGGAGGCTTCCCGCTGAGGAGGGAGCCCGATGTGGGGCTCGATCCCAGAACCCTGGGATCATGACCTGAACTGAAGGCAGACGCTTAACGACTGAGCCACCCAGGCGCCCGAGGGTTCCCTTTTCATCACTGCTTGTTTTCATTAGTCAGGCCTCGTAGCAATGCTTTGAGGTAGGTCTGCAACATTCCACCATTCAGCCAGGCTATATTTACTGAACACCAATCACTGTGCTAGACTCTGGATAAATCTAGAGTTCTTGTCCCTAGTGGAGCTTCCAGTCCAGTTCTGGGTGTGTGTGCACACTGATGAGAAAAATAAGCAATTACAGGGGTGCCTGGGTGGATCAGTTGGTTAAGTGTCTTTTTTTTTTTTTAAAAGATTTTACTTATTTATTCGACAGAGAGAGAGCGAGAGCACACGCACAACCACAAACAGGGTGAGTGGCAGGCAGAGGGAGAGGGACAAGCAGGCTCCCTGCTGAGCAGGGAGCCCAATGGGGCTTGATCCCAGGACCCTGGGATCATGACCTGAGCAGAAGGCAGATGCTTAACCAACTGAGTCACCCAGGTGCCTCAGTGTCTGACTCGATTTCAGCTCACTTCATGATCTCAGGGTCATGAGATTGAACTCCACATTGGGCTTTGCGCGGAGCATGGAGCCTGCCTAAGATTCTCTTTCTCCTTCTCTTCCTCTGCCATCCTGCCCTGCTTGTGGGTGCTCGCTCTCTAATAAAGAAAACAAGCAATTATAAAATAGAATGATGAATGCTATGGACAGGATGTTATGAGCATACACTAGGGACACATGAACAAGATTTGTGGGGTGGGGGTCAGGGAAGGCTGCCTGGAGGAAGAGACATGTTAGTTGAGACCCTGAGGATGAGCAGAAGTTAGCCAGGCCAACCGAAAGTATTCCGGGCAGATGGCATAGCCTTTGAAAAGCCAAGAGGTGAAAAAGCTGAACAGGTTCAGTCCTATTAGTGTATCTAGCCCTTTTCCACCGGGGTTCTGCCAGGGCATTAAGCCCTCATGCCCTAAGGTATCTATTGGCAGAACTGAGAAAATAGTCATTCAGATCATTTCCCCTAGAGCTTAACTCTTGTGGAATCCAGTGGAGAAAGGCTCCTGCTGATTGTGTTGAGCATGTGTAGACAGGTGAGGGTGGAGAGAAAAGCAGAAGGATCACAAAGGGCCTTGTAAGCTGCATTAGTTTTCATTTTGCCATAATGAAATTGCATGATTACTAAATTAATTCATTAGATGGATAAAAAGTAGTTCACACAATGAGCAATAAAAATCTAAATAGATGGCATTAAAATCTAATAGATGGCATTAAAAATCTAATAGATGGGCATTAAAACTTTAAAACCCCTTCAGATTCAAATAAATTCTATGTAATCTTCAAGCTTGAGTTCAAGTCTCAATTGTTCCTATAATCGATACTTATTGTGGGGCACCTGGCTGGCTCAGTCAGTACAGCATGCGACTCTTAATCTCGGGGTCGTGAGTTCAAGCGCCACATTGGGCGTAGAACTTACTTTAAAAAAAAATTATTGAGCACCAGCTCTCACTGGCCACTGGGGACATACAGAGAAATGAGACAGAGTCTCTGCCCTCCAGCAGTTCAAGGTTCTCACTGAAGTCTTTCTGACACATGCAGCCCACCATGGCTTTTCCCTTCTTTCAAGACCTAAAATAATTGCTTCACCACTTGCTCATTCTGGCATCTAGTTATAATCTCTTTTATGCTGTTCTCTAATGTTGCACGTGCATGTATGTTATTTTTAGTGAAATAAACCCCTGGAGGACAGAGTTCATGGTTTTGTTTTTTTTTTAAGATTTTTTATTTATTCATTTGAGAGAGAGAGAGAGAGGGAGAGAGTGCACATGGACAAGTGAGAGCACGAGCAGGGGGGAAGGTCAGAGGGAGGGAGAAGCAGACTCCCCGTTGAGCAGGGAGCCCTACGACAGGGCTCCATCCCAGGACCCCAGGATTATGACCTGAGCTAAAGGCAGATGCTTAACCGACTGAGTTCATGTTTTTTATTTCATTACTATTTGTATTACGGAATTAAGCAAGGAACTGAGTATAAAGTAAAATCTCAAATATTCATTAGACTGCATTCTTCCCAGAAATAAATATCTATGTTCTATATCCTTATGTCTTTAAACCCAAGAACAATTTTGAGATAGGCTTGTGAAAAAAATAAAAAATAAATGTAACCTTGGGATACGTGCATGCACACAAAACTTTAGATTAGAAAACAATCAACAAAGGGCGCCTGGGTGGCTCCTTCGGCTCAGATTATGATCCCAGGGTCCTGGGATCGAGCCCCGCATCAGGCTCCCTGCTCCGTGGAAAGCCTGCTTCTCCCTCCCCCACTGCCCCCTGCTTGTGTTCCCTCTCTCGCTGTCTCTCTCTGTGTCAAATAAATAAATAAACTCTTAAAAAAAAAGAAAAATGTGGCCATGATTTAAAAAAATAAATAAATAAATAAATAAAGTTAGGCTTCTCTTGTCACTTTTGATCTCAACACCCTGTTTGCTTCTTGCACAGCCTAACACTTATCACAATTAGTATTTGAAATAATTATTTTCTTTGCTTATATTTAATATTTTCCCCAGTTAGCAGCTCCATGATGGCAATGAACATCTTTGTTCAATATACTGCCCTCAGTTAAGCTTAACACATGGACTAACACATAGGAGGCACTCAAAAAACAATCTGTTGAATGAATCATGAAGCAGTGATCCTTAAGGACACTTATAGCTATGATCAAACTAACCAGATGATGGCTCCATTCCAAGAAGTTTAGTTAGAACTTGACTGATGTAATCTGTTAGTGATTAGCACGTTCCCCTGTGACTTTGTAAGTTTTGCTTTCAGCTTTACCTTACTCATTTTAACAACTGGTGATCTAGGCCCAAACTTCTAGCCAACAATGGACTGGCTACATAACAATTACCTGAAGAGCTTATTAAAAATACAGATTTTGGGGTCAAAACTCCAGAAGATTCTTATTTAGTACCTGTGTAATGAGGCTCTAGAATCCATATATTTAAAACTTGGTTTATTTTGAATAGATACTATATGTGTGTAGTACACAATTCAAAAGGTACAGAAAGTTTATAGCGAAGTCTCCCTTCTATTCCTGTCCTCTGGCATCAAGTTCCCCTTTCCATAAGTTACCACTGTTTCAATTCCTTATGTATTCTTCCAGATAATTATTTGCCTACACGAGCATGTATAAATCCTTTGCTTTAAACACACCTGAATATTTAAAGAACTGTTCCAACTTTGTTTTCTCTATTTCCATTGAAAAAGACTTGTTCAAAGTGAAGTTATCTGTATTTTTAACAAGCATCCCAGGTGATTCTGATGTGAAGCCAAATATGAGTAACCAGTCACTGGCCCAGGGTTAAAGTGCAACTCATTATGATATATCAGAAACTCAAGGACATTGAAAAGATGCCTTCCAAAGTAGCCTTGATTACTTGACTTCAGCCCTCTTGTCTTACCAAGATGAACTAAAACACTCTCTAATGCGTCCATAAAAGCCAGGAAAAACTAGCCATTCAAATGGATGTTGCCAAAGCTGTTCAATTTTTCAATTCCTGGAATCCTTTCCTGCCCAATATCAACTGAAACCACAAACTCGACAATTTCTATGTTACATGAGACATTTTGGTATTTGGGTTATAATGAGGTTTGATGTACAGCGAACTAGGGCTGATTTTCTCTCCCGGTAGGTTAAGTAGTTTAATGGAGCACAACGGAAATACTTCCTTTACTAATCCTTACTGACACAACAGCACCCAACCCTCTCCCAGAATTGCTTTCTAACCATCTGGGCAAAAGCAATTAACTTAGAAACTGTTGACAAGACCGCATTGTCAGGGCAGAACTTGAATTCTCGCGTTCGGGCTCCAGTAGACCTGACTTTACCTCTACCTGGGAGCAATGGCTGGGAACCCGTGCGGCTCTAGCTTCCTATTCCCATCTACCCCAGAGACTGCAGTTTCCTTTTGGCACGGAGGGAAGGCTAAGGGCCACCTGGGGATCTCTGCAGAGTCCCTTTCACCACGAGGGGCATCGCGCGGCAGGCATCCTCACCTCCCCTACACTGCGCCGAGGAAGAGGTGTAAAGGGCTCCCCAAGTGAGGCAGGGGAGCCGCCGGGCTGCAGCGCCCGCTCACCCTACGGCTCGGAGGGGGCAGGGGGAGGGCGTGACTCCTCCATCCCTTCCTCCTGGATTCAAACGTGAAGTCGGGAAAGTGGGGCTCCAGGCGCCCGAACCTCAGACCTTTCTCTTCTACGCTCGCGCTTTCCTCCATCCTCTGGGCCCCGCGTCTCCCCCTGAGCGGTGGTCCAGGCCTCCCTACCTCTGCCGGCCGGCCCGGCACCCTCTCGCCCGCCCCCAGCCCCCTCACCCAGCATGATGGGGCTGAGCCGCCGGGCCAGGCCCTTGGACAGGTCGTACACGTAGAGCTTCACCGGATAGAGATTCGGCGGCTCCATCGGGACCCGTGGCGGCGGCGGCCACGAAGTCCCTCAGGCACCCGGCAGCGGCTTGGACCTTCCCGTACCCGACGGGGGTGGGGAACGGAGGGAGCGGGGGGACCGAGCCCAGGCCCGGCCTGAGGGGCGGGGGAAAGGCGGCCCTGCGCTGCACGCGGCCCCGCACCCGCCACCGGCAACGACTACTGTGAGGTGACAGAGCCGGGACGGGCAGGGTCCGCGCGGAAAGGGAGGCGGGGGCGAGGACGCACTCTTGCGCATGTGCCTACCGTCCCGGCGGGCGGCGAGGGGCGGGGTTTCGCGGTAGGGGGCGGGGCTTTCGCGGACGGGGTTGGCTTAGTTCGGGACAGTTGCGGAAAGCGGGGGTGGAAGTGGGCGTGTCAACTTGAGGAGGAATGTGCGCACTATGCGTGATGACGTAAGGGACGTTGATTGGGAGCGAGAATTGGAGCCCGTGCGTGCGCGGCGCCCCGCCTTCTGTCCAAATTGATCTCTTCCTTGTGCCTAAGGTAGGGAGGTTGGGGCTGTTCGCTGTGTCCCTTGCTTTCCGGCCGGGGCTGGCCTCGACCTGCTTCGTTCACTTAGTCTTGCGCGTCCCTCTAGCCTCCCCGCGGGGCAGAGTCAGCACGAAGTGTGCAGACCCGCGGGGTACAGAGTTTCTGGTCCCCGTGCCCTCCGTGGGAGGTGGCACCTGGCCTTGAGGCCCGCCTGCAGTGAGACCCCTCGCTGGGCGTGGCTGGCGAGGAGTTGGGGGAGATTTGGGGGCGGGATGAGGTCCGCTAGAGGATCGAGTACTCTGGAGCAGGAATCCCGTAGGTTCAGATGGTGCCGGAGGCCAGACGGGACCTCCAGGTTGGGCTGCCCCAGCACCCGAGTCAGAGGGCCACCACCAGCCCTGAAGCGGCCCTTAAGGGATAGACGAGGTGAGGCTGCTGCTGGAATGATGCCCATGACCATATACTAATGCATCTCAATTACTGAGAGCTCTGGAGGCAGCAGGATCCAGCATCCACATTCCTCATCAGTAACCTCGAGACTTTAGGGCAGATCTCAAAGGAGCCTAAGAGTCGATATTTTTTAGGTTTAAATTTGCTTCTTCCTGATCATAACTTTCTTTCACCTGGTGAGCAGTGAACAATATGTCAGGTTGGGAGTCTTATTACAAAAACGAGGGCGATGAAGAAGAAGAACAAGAAGAGGGCCTTGAAGCAGGTGGTAAGTGCCTTTAATGTGTGCACTATTCTGTGTGTTAAGAAAGACTTTCCCGACTGTCTCTGCTGTGTAATGGCCTACCCTTCTCTCCCTAGAGAATCTCAAATGCTTTTATCCCTTTGAACTTTGCAGAGCTACCCAAGGCTCTTTTATTCAGGTCCTACTCTAGTCTATGGGACATTCCTAGTCTTAAACTTTCACTGTTACTGGTAGCTTGACATCTCTTGAGCTCCAGTAAATGACCCTGAACATTGGTATCCTTTGTCACCTTAGGTGGCTCAGGTAAGACCCTTCCTCACCCAGGAGGGTTGTTTTACTCATTGTAGGACCTCAGTATAAAAATGCCTTCACCCTACAGAAACTGTAGCAACCAAAGCGAAAACATGAGGAGCACAGTTACAAGACTCATTCTATCACCATGGAGGCGGGGGCAGGGACGCACTCTCAATGTTTGGAGTGTTATGTTCAGGCAAGGTAGTAACACAATAAAGGAAGAGAAATAAGGGGGTACATGTAATCTGCATACTGGTGAATTTAAGTCCTGGGTAAGAAAATTTTAAAGTGTTTTTACTAAAAGTGAGAAATAGGAAATATATAACATAAAAAAAGAGAAAATTTACTGTGATCTATATAATCTACCATCCTAACGCTACCTGCCAGCATTTTGCATATTTCCTTCATCAAAGGAAATTTCCTTCATCTTTCATTCTGATATTTCTTAATGTATGTCTGTTTTTCTTTGTATCTGATTTTTTATAGTTAATCATAGTGAATATATATTTTTTCATTTTAATTTGCACCAGTCTTCTTCCAAAAGGAATTTTAAACATATATACATAATTTTGTGTTCTGCCTTTTTTCCTTAATGTGTTATAGATATATTTTCCCATGTAACTACGTATATGTTGTCTTTATAACTCATTTTAAAGGTACCGTAATTTATTCAGTCTGCCTTCCATTGGACATTTTAGTTATTTTCAATTTCTTACTTTAATGAACAACATTGTGGAAAATTTTGTATAAGGAGTTTCCCATATCTTATGTTCTTTAGATTGCTAAAGAATTCACTGAATTCACTGGGATGCTAAAGAATTCACTGGGTCAAGGGGCGCCTGGGTGGCTCAGCCAGTTAAGCGGCTGCCTTCGGCTCAGGTCATGATCCCAGGGTCCTGGGATCGAGCCCCGCATCGGGCTCCCTGCTTGGCGGGAAGCCCCCTTCTCCCTCTGCCTGCCATTTCCCCTGCTTGTGCTCTCTCTCTCTCTGTCAAATAAATAAATAAAATATTAAAAAAAAAATTCCCCTGGGTCAAGATAGAATTTTTTATTAGGACTCTTGACCCATAATTGACATATTGTTTTACAGATGGGTAATTACATTTATTGTATTAGAAAGCAGCAGTGTGAAAAAAGGAGACAACCAGACATTTTATGTGTTTCTTTTTTATTTTTTTTAAGATTTTATTTATTTGACAGAGAGAGACACAGCAAGAGAGGGAACACAAGCAGGGGGAGTGGGAGAGGGAGAAGCAGGCTTCCAGCTTCCAGGAGCCCGATGTGGGGCTCGATTCCAGGACCCTGGGATCATGACCTGAGCCGAAGGCAGACGCTTAACGACTGAGCCACCCAGGCGCCCCTGTGTGTTTCTTTTTTTTTTTTTTTCCAAAGATTTTTTATTTATTTATTTGAGACAGAGAGAATGAGAGAGAGCAAGCACATGAGAGGGGGGAGGGTCAGAGGGAGAAGCAGACGCCCTGCCGAGCAGGGAGCCCGATGCGGGACTTGATCCAGGGACTCCGGGGTCATGACCTGAGCCGAAGGCAGTCGCTTAACCAACTGAGCCACCCAGGCACCCTGTTTATTTATTTATTTTATTTTTTATTTTTTTTGTGTGTGTGTGTTTCTTTTTTAAAGATTTTATTTATTTATTTGAGAGAGAACGGGAGAGAGAGAGAGAGAGCGTGTGTGCATGTGCATGGTGGGGGGAGGGCAGAGGGGGAGGGACACAGGGCTTGATCCTAGGACCTTGAGCTCATGACCTGAGCTGAAGGCAGATGCAACTGAGCCACCCAGGAGCCCCCATTTTATGTGTTTTTATAAAAAACTCAGCATTGCCTATGATAAGGAAAAAAGAACACCTGAATCTGATGAAGCCTCTCTAGGTCCTCAGTAGGAAAGACAGAGGATTGTGTCAATTTATGCCAAAAGAATGCAGTCAGCAAAATCCAGAAGGTGGAAAACTACATAACACAACATTCTGGTTCTTCAACAAATAAGTTATAAGACACAAAGACAGAGGGGGTATCTATAGATTAAGAGGCTTCAAAAACGAATTATTTTTTCTAAGTAGGCTCCATGCCCAACATGGAGCCCAACTTGGGGCTTGAACTCATGACCCTGAGATCAAGACCTGAGCTGAGATCAAGAGTTAGATGCTTAACTAACTGAGCCACCCAGGCGTCCCCAAAAACATTTTTTTAAGTCAAAACTAGTGTTTAGTAATGTTCACTTAAATGATAAACTATAAAAGAAATAAGGAAATGATTATTAAAAGTCAGGATAGTGGTGGGGCACCTGGGTGGCTCAGTCGGTTAAGCGACTGCCTTCGGCTCAGGTCATGATCCTGGAGTCCCAGGATCGAGTCCCGCATCGGGCTCCCTGCTCGGCAGGGAGTCTGCTTCTCCCTCTGACCCTCCCCCTCTCATGCTCTCTGTCTCCCATTCTCTCTCTCAGATAAATAAATAAAAAAACCTTAAAAAAAAAAAAAAAAAGTCAGGATAGTGGTTACCCTTGGGAGGAGGGTGGGCATTGTAATGGGCTTTTTTCTGTTTGTTTTATATGAATAATAAGCATGATAAATATGAACACAAGGGCAAACATTTTCTTCTATTTTTTTTCCCCCATAGGAGAATATACATATTCGGGAAGAGATAGTTTGATTTTTTTGGTTGATGGTTCTAGGGCCATGTTTGAATCTCAGGGTGAAGTTGAACTGACTCCTTTTGACATGAGCATCCAGGTAAGACTACCTTCTATTTAATTAAAAAAAAGAAAGAAGGAGAAAAAGAAAAAAGTATTAACACCACTCTAAAAATTATGGACTCTTTGAAAAATTTGTTTGTGAATGATCAATGTTGGTTGGCCTCCCAGGATTGCTACCTATATTCTGAGCTGAAAAAAAGGTAGCAGTGCTGGAGAACAGGCCCATTTTATTCTGTGTTTGAACTTCAGACCCTAGGAATACATTGCTCCCACTTTCTGCGTTAGCCCGGATGGTACAGAAGGGCTTCTCCTTCCATAGAGATGTGCGTGTGAAGGAAGAAAGGAAGTTCCAGTAGTTAAGGTGTCAAAATGAGTCCTCTTGTAATTGGTATTTAGAAGTTGAGTATTACCTGTGGTTGAAAAAAGGTTACAACAAAAAAGCCTCATTTAAAAATGGGCATAGAATTTGAATGTACATTTCTCTAGAGATCTACAGATGGCCAAGAAGCCCACAAAAGGATGTACAACATCTGTAGTCATTAGAGAAAAGCAAATCAAAACCACAGTGAGGTATCACAACCCACTAGCATGGCTATATTTTAGAGGGGAAAAAAAAAAAGGATACTAAGAAGCATTGGCAGGGATGCGGAGAAATTGGAAACCTACATTGCTGGTGGGAATGTGAGATGGATTGGCTACTGTGAAAAACAGAGTGGCAGTTCCTCAAAGAGTTAAACATAGAATTCTCATATGACCCAGCAATCCCTCTCCCAGCTAAATACCCAATAGAGTAAAAAACAGGGACTCAAGACCTGATTCTGTCACTTACAAACTATATGCTGTCAGAAGAGTTGCTGAACCTTTTGGTATCTATTTCCTCATCTGTATAATGGAGAGAATAATAGTACCTCCCACATCAAGGAGTAAATATTTTGTTTTGTTCTGTTTTTTTTTTTTAAAGATTTATTTATTTAAGGGGCGCCTGGTGGCTCAGTTGTTAAGCATCTGCCTTCGGCTCAGGTCATGATCTCAGGGTCCTGGGATTGAGCCCCACGTTGGGCTCCCTGCTCCGCGGGAAGCCTGCTTCTCCCTCTCCCATTCCCCCTGCTTGTGTTCCCTCTCTCACTGTGTCTCTCTCTGTCAAATAAATAAAATCTTAAAAAAAAAAAAAAGGATTTATTGAAGAGAGAGAGTGTGAACAGGGGGAGGGGCAGGGAGGGGTAGAGAATCTCAAGCAGACTCCCCGCTGAGCGAGTAGCCCAATGTGGGGTTTGATTTCACGACTCTGCGATCACGACCTGAGCCAAAACCAAGAGTCTGACGCTCAACCAACTGTGCCACCCAGGCGCCCCAATATTTTGTTTTTTGAATTGAGGTATAGTTTACATAACATGAGATGAACCATTTCAAGGTAACAATTCAAAGGTTTTAGTCACTCATAATGTTGTGTACACCACCTCTATCTCATTCCTGAACATTTTGAGTGGATAAACAAAAGGTATATTCATGCAGTGGAATATTTCTCAGCCATAAAAAGGAATGACGTATTGATACCACAAGGTGAATGAACCTTGAAAACATTATGTTAAGTGAAAGAAGCCAGACAAAAGGTCACATGGTTTTTGGTTACATTTAAATGAAATAAAGAATACATAATCCATGGAGAATGTAAGTTAGTGGTTACCAGGAGTGGGGATGGGGACAGAAGAATGGGGGGAGCAGCTGCTTAATGGTAAGAGTGGTGTCTGCTTTTGGGGTGATGAAATTGTTTCAGAACTAGATAGTGGTGGTGGTTGCCCAGCATTGTGAATGTATTAAATACCACTGAATTACTCATTTTAAAATGGTTAATTTGGGGGGCGCCTGGGTGGCTCAGTCGTTAAGCGTCTGCCTTCGGCTCAGGTCTTGATCCCAGGGTCCTGGGATCGAGCCCCGCATCAGGCTCCCTGCTCCACGGGGAAGCCTGCTTCTCCCTCTCCCACTCCCCCTACTTGTGTTCCCTCTCTCACTGTGTCTCTCTCTGTCAAATAAATAAATAAAATCTTTAAAAATAATAATAAATAAAATAAAATGGTTAATTTGGGGGCTCCTGGCTGGCTGTCAGTAGAGCATGAGACCCTTGATTTTGGGGTTGTGAGTTCAAGTCTTACACTGGGTATGGAGCCTATTTAAAAATAAAATAAAAATGGTTAATTTTGTTATGTGAAGTCCACCTCCAGAAGATTACCATTTCTTTATAGAGAGGAATTATAAATTATGAAGACTTATCATATATATTATGTTTTATATTTTTAGTTTGGAACCAAACAGAAGCTTCTGATGTTCTGATTTGTATATAAACAGTTCTTGTGGTTGGCAAATCAGAATATCTTGCATCTAGAAAAAGAATTAGAATAGGCCTTAACTTTATTTTATTTATTTATTTATTTTTAAAGTTTTATTTATTTATTTGACGGAGAGAGAGACAGCGAGAGAGGGAACACAAGCAGGGGGAGTGGAAGAGGGAGAAGCAGGCTTCCCACAGAGCAGGGAGCCCGATGTGGGGCTCGATCCCAGGACCCTGGGATCATGACCTGAGCCGAAGGCAGATGCTTAACGACTGAGCCACCCAGGCGCCCCAGTCCTTAACTTTAAAGCAGTGGTTTTCAGAATCATCTGTAGGACTTGTTAGCACAGATGCAGAGCCTTACCCCAGAATCAGAATTTCTGGTTCTATTAGGTCTAGAGCTGGGACCAAGAATTTGCATTTCCAGCAAGTTCCCAGATGATGCTGCTGTTGCTAGTTTGGAGATCACTTTTTGAGGATCACTGCTTTAACCTTCTTCAGATTGTGACCCTCTTTGAGCATGTGAGAGCAGGAACACAGATGTTCCTGCTCTCACTATCTCTCTCTGTCAAAAAAAAAAGAAGGATGTGGCAAAAGCTATGTACCCTATCTCCAAAAAGATACACTCACACTTCTACGTGTAATTTCAGAGGGTTCTTAGAACCCTCAATGCCTAAAGAACCCAGAAGAAAATGTAGTATTATGTAGCAACTAAGTGAGACATTCACAGATGAGTATAATGTATTTGATAAGCAATGAAAAAACATTTTCTCAAAAAAAAAAAATTTTTTTTTTTTTGTATTTTTAATTCTTAGAACTTAAAAGAAGCCCTCACCAAATTTTTGTAAATGTTTAGAGACTACTCAAAGTAGATTAAAAGTTGGGATGAGGGGCGCCTGGGTGGCTCAGTCGCTGAGAGCCTGCCTTCAGCCTGGGACATCATATCGAGCCCCGCATCAGGCTCCCTGCTCAGCGGGAAGCCTGCTTCTCCCTCTCCCACTCCCCCTGCTTGTGTTCCTGCTCTCATTACCTCTCTCTCTGTCAAAAAAAGAGAAAGTTGTGGGAATGAAAAGTACAGCAGAAGGAATATAGTCAGTGGTATGGTAATAGCTTTATATGGTGACAGATGGGAGCTACACATGTGGCAAGCACAGCATCATGCATAGACTTGTTAGATCGCTGTGTTGTACACCGGCCACTAAGGTAACGTTGTGTTATAACTATACTTCAGGGCGCCTGGGTGGCTCAGATGGTTAAGCATCTGCCTTCGGCTCAGGTCATGATCCCAGGGTCCTGGGATCGAGTCCCGCATCGGGCTCTCTGCTCAGCGGGGAGCCTGCTTCTCCCTCTGCCTCTCTCTCTGTCTCTCATAAATAAATAAATAAAAATCTTTAAAAAAAAAAATAACTATACTTCAATAACGGAAAAGGGTAGATTAAAATACTTGTAGAAATAACTACTTGCCATGCAGATTATTGTCGATGAGTAGACATACATGAAGTTCTGCATTTAAGGAGAGAATTACTGTTGAGGGAGGCTGGGTAGAGTCTCAGACTCTAGAGTCTGAGAATTACTGTTGAGGGAGGCTGGGTAGAGTCTCAGATCTCCGTGACACAGGTTGGCATTTTCCCTGTTCTTTTAAATGGGCACTTAATCTTACTGCTTCTTTTTTTTTTTTTTTAAGATTTTTATTTATTTATTCATGAGAGACAGAGAGAGAGAGGCAGAGGGAGAAGCGGGCTCCCAAGGAGCAGGGAGCCCGATGTGGGACTCGATCCCAGGACCCTGGGATCATGACCTGAGCCGAAGGCAGACGCTTAACCATCTGAGCCACCCAGGCGCCCATCTTACTGCTTCTTTATAGCGGATGTCAAACATTTGTTTTTCTCCACTGAGTGTGAAATGAAAGAATAAAATGAAGCCAGGGGGACAGGGTGGGAGGTGTCAACCATGGTTGCATTATTTCTCAGCTTTGTAGATTCAGAAACTGGATGTTGTCAGTACCCTCCAGAATTAAGTAGGTCACAGGACTGAGCAGCTCTTAGGAGACACTGATTTACCAGATGCTAACATTAGTTTAAATGGGTAGACAGGACTTTCCTGGAATACTGGCATCATTAATTGTGTAATTAAGCAAATTTTATTCTAAAAGATGCTGTTAGGGAAAAAAAAGATGCTGTTAGCAGTTACGGACTTATTTTTGGGTCACATCTACTTATTGTTAGCTAAAACCTTTCACATACATAATTATTTTACATATGTACGTTCTGTTTCTTGGTCTCAAGCTGCTTGAGGGAAGATCAGGTGGCCTCTACAAACTCAGACAATTAAGTAAATGACATCAGTGGGATTCAATCCAGGTTTTTGATTCCCATACTGGGCTGTTTTTCCCTCTTATAGCAGAATTTCCTCTCTGACTAATATGTGTTTTTAATTCTCTGTTTTCTTATCGTAGGAACTACTTATACTACTGTTATATACTTAACACACTCTGCCTTTTGTTATAGCATAATATATATGCCTGTCCCTCTTGCTGATTCATGACTTTCCTGAAGGTAGGGGTCATGCCTTAATCTAATGCCATGTACAGATTCAGCAAATATATTAAGCACCTACTATGTGCCAGGCACTTATGGAGTTTAAATTTAATGGCAAGTTAAATATTAATTGCATTTTTGTTTTGATTTTGTCAGTGTATCCACAGTGTGTATACCAATAAGATCATAAGCAGTGATCAAGATCTCTTGGCAGTGGTGTTCTATGGTACTGAGAAGGATAAAAATTCAGTGAATTTCAAAAATATTTACGTCTTACAGGAGTTGGATAATCCAGGTCAGTAGAGGTGTAAGATCAGCTTTTCCCTTACATTGGAAGGTCACTACCCTGAACAAAGAAGGATGTGGAGAAGGAAGTAGATGGCATCTTGACTAAGAGTATGCTTTCCTGCACAGGAGGGTTCTTCCTGGGATGTGGACTTTATGGGTTGAACACTTTTGGGGTGAGAACGGGACCTCGGCTCTTCTGTTAGCCTGATAAATGCGGCACTGACTCTGTTCTGATTTTTCTGCCTGCTTGACTTCCCTGTCTCTGATCAGGTGCTAAACGAGTGCTTGAGCTTGACCAGTTTAAAGGGGAGCAGGGGAAAAAACATTTCCAAGACCTGATTGGCCATGGATCTGACTACTCACTAAGTGAAGTGCTGTGGGTCTGTGCCAACCTGTTTAGCGATGTCCAGGTCAAGATGAGCCATAAGAGGATCATGCTGTTCACCAATGAAGATGACCCCCATGGCAATGACAGTGCCAAAGCCAGCCGGGCCAGGACCAAAGCTGGGGATCTCCGTGACACAGGTTGGCATTTTCCCTGTTCTTTTAAATGGGCACTTAATCTTACTGCTTCTTTATAGCGGATGTCAAACATTTGTTTTTCTCCACTGAGTGTGAAATGAAAGAATAAAATGAAGCCAGGGGGAGATACCTGTGTAATATTCCTACTGAAAATGATGAGGCCATTCACTTTCTCTCTTTTTTAAAAAGACTTATTTATTTTAGAGAGAGGAGCGTGCGCATGAGCAGGGGGAGGGGCAGAGAGAAGGAGAGAGAGACGCACACTCCCTGCTGAGTGTGGAGCCTGCCTCGGGGCTCAGTCTCATAACCCTGAGATCATGACCCGAGCTGAAATCAAGAGTTGAACGTTTAACCAAAGGCCATTCGCTTTCTGAAGGGCTCTACCCTGCGTGGTGGCTGGCTCAGTCAGTAGAGCATTCAACTTTTGATCCTGGGGTTGGGAGTTTGAGCCCCACATTGGGTGCAGAGCCTATTGAATAAGTTGTCCTTATAGCAGCTCATTCCCTTAGCCATTCTGTACATCCCGAAAATGTTAATAATCCATCTATTTCTTTGCATATTTGGGCTTAACTGAAAAAAATTCTCGCTTGCCGAAAATCGTTTGTTTTCCTTGCCCCAGGTATCTTCCTGGACTTGATGCACCTGAGGAAACGTGGGGGCTTTGACATATCCTTGTTTTACCGAGATATCATCAGCACAGCCGAGGATGAGGATCTAGGGGTTCACTTTGAGGAATCCAGCAAACTGGAAGACCTGTTGAGGAAGGTTCGTGCCAAGGAGACCAGGAAGCGCGTGCTCTGCAGGTGTGCTCTGAACCTGGGCCAGCCTCCCACAAGTGCCCTACCTGATCGTAAGCACCGGGCTGCTTTGAGAGAGCTTCCCTGGCCACTTACCCTCAGTGCCTCGCTTTGTGCCTCACTGAAAACTTGCTTTATTTCAGCCTAGCATATTTGCATATCTGCTTCTCTTCCTCTGGCAAGAGCTGGTAGGCTAGCTCTCCAGAATAACACGGGTCTCCACTTCATTGGGGTAAACAGCTGGGGCCTACTGCTGTCCTCAGATGCAGTCACTAGTATGTCATCTGCTTGCTCCTCCGTAAATTGTGGGTAACAGTAATACTGGTATGGAGCAAAAACTTAGTGGGTGCTAGTTATTGTCACTGGTGTTGAGTTATTCTGATTTCTCATAAACTTGAGACCAACAGGAACCAGCTTGTTAAATTACTTTCTCTTATAGAGCTTTGCCCTTAGAGTCCCAAGGGCTCTCCCGTTCTGCTTTCTAAAGGTCACATCAGGCTTTCATTTTATTTTTTTAAATTTATTTTTATTTATTTATTTATTTATTTATTTATTTATTTAAAGATTTTATTTGACAGAGACACAGCGAAAGAGGGGACACAAGCAGAGGGAGTGGGAGAGGGAGAAGCAGGCTCTCCGCCGAGCAGGGAGCCGGACGTGGGGCTCGATCCCAGGACCCCGGGACCATGACCTGAGCTGAAGGCAGACGCTTAACAACTGAGCCACCCAGGCGCCCCTATTTTTATTTATTTTTTCAAAGATTTTATTTATTGGGGCGCCTGGGTGGCTCAGTTGGTTTAAGCATCTGCCTTCAGCTCAGGTCATGATCCCGGGGTCCTGGGATCGAGCCCCACGTCCAGCTCCCTGCTCGGCGGAGAGCCTGCTTCTCCCTCTCCCTCTGCCTGCCTCTCTGCCTACTTGTGCTCTCTCTCTCTCTGTCAAATAAATAAAATCTTAAAAAAAAAAAGATTTTATTTATTTATCAGAGAGAGAGGTCACAAAGCAGGGGGAGCGGCAGGCAGAGGGAGAGGGAGAAGCAGGCTCCCTGTGGAGCAGAGAGCCCAACACGGGACTGGATCCCAGGACCCCGGGACCATGACCCGAGCTGAAGGCAGACACTTAACCAACTGAGCCACCTAGGCGTCCCAGGCTTTCATTTTAGACTAGGTTCCTCAACATAGGGAAATATGACCATCGGTAGTTTTTGAGCAGTTTTCAAGAGATTACTGACAATTCTACTAGAAAGCCCATGAAATGATTTTAGGGAAACCACACACCAGCCCATTGCTACAGCTGTAGTTTGGCTGTTGGCTCTCCTTTCCCCCTTAGGAATGATTTCTTTTTCTTCACACAAACACCCTGGCATCTCTCCTCCTTCCTGAAATAATGGAGTATTGTTACTACAGTTTGGAAATGTAGCACACATTTTGGTGGGGATGGCAGAGAGGGTAAAATAGTGGTTAAATGTAGGTCCTGGAGTCAGGTTGGCTTGGATTGTAGTCCTGGTCCTTCTGCTGGGCATCCTGGGGCAAGTCATGTAACTTCTCTGGACCTCAGTAAAATGGGGGCAAAAATGGTCCCTCCTCACAGGACGGCTGTATTGAGATAACCCAGGCATAGCGCATGGCGCATGGTAATTATTTACAAATGTTAGCTGCTAGTGTTATTCTGTGGAAGAGTTGTTACAGGATACTTGAGAGGAATAATAAATTGGAACTGTTTGAGAACTAATAATGCCTTAGCTTAAAAAATGATTAATGTTCCCACTATAATCAAATAATGGAATTATTGTATTGCATGGTTATTGTATGCCAGGCACTGTCCTGAGTTCTTTGTTAACATACTAATTTATATCTTTTTTAAGATTTTATTTATTTGAGAGAGATGGAGCGAGAGAGAGAGAGAGTACCAGCAGGGGGAACAGCATGCAGAGGGAGAGGGAGAAGCAGGCTCCCCGCTAAGCAGGGGGAGCCCGATGTGGGGCTCGATCCCAGGACACTGAGATCATGAACTGAGCCGAAGGCAGACGCTTAATGACTGAGCCACCCAGACGCCCTTTTTTTTTTTTTATAAAAGATTTTATTTATTTATTTGAGAGAAAGAATGAGACAGAGAGAGAGAGCACGAGATGGGGGAGGGTCAGAGGGAGAAGCAGGTTCCCCGCCGAGCAGGGAGCCCGATGCGGAACTCGATCCCGGGACTCCAGGATCATGACCTGAGCCGAAGGCAGTCGCCCAACCAACTGAGCCACCCAGGCGCCCCGCCCCTTTTTTTTTTAAAGAGAGAAAGAGAACATGTGTGCACATGGCGGGGGAGGGACAGAGGAAGACAGAGAGAGAATCTTTTTTTTTTTTCCCCCCGATTTATTTGTTTTAGAGAGAGAGCGTGGCGGGGGGGGGGCAGAGGGAGAGGGAGAGAGAATCTTTTTGTTTGTTTGTTCTAGAGAGAGAGCATCGGGGCGGGGGGAGAGAGGGAGAGAAGCAGACTGCCCGCTGAGTGCAGAACCCAGTGTGGGGCTTGATCTCACATCCCCCAACCCTGAGATCGATGACCTGAGCTGAAATCAAAAGTTGGATGCTTAACCGACTGAGCTACCCAGGCACCCCAAAACAATCATTATTATTTTTATTACAGTACACTCTTCATCATTATTTTAAGTAGTTAACAGTATATTCTGAAACAAATTTTTGTGGTATAGACCCTGAGATAGTATTATAGCAAACTCTATTATTAAAACTGTTATATTTATATTCGAGAAATTTGGATTATGGAGAGAATAAAATAAGGCTTGGGTGCCACAAAAGAATTTTAGCTAGGAAAGCATAATCTTTCCATGGTTTTTTGTTTTTCTCTCCCCCAGGTTGAAGCTTAAGCTCAGCAAAGATATAGCACTCACTGTCGGCATGTATAATATGGTCCAGAAGGCTGTCAAACCTCCTCCTGTGAGGCTTTATCGGGAAACCAATGAACCAGTGAAATCCAAGACCCGGACGTTTAATGTAAATACGGGCAGTTTGCTTCTGCCTAACGACACCAAGAGGTCTCAGGTAGGCCTACCTTCTTACTGAATTTTGTCCCATTGAAGAGTTAACAGGGAGGGAGACCTTGATTTAGCCTAACCAGTTAAATACCTTTCTGTGTGCATCTTTGTAGCTAAGCTGTTAAAACACAAAGCCATTCCTCTTTGGAACTCTGGCATCTAGATGTTTTGTTTTAAAGATTTTATTTATTTATTTGAGAGACAGAGAGAGAGAGAGACAGCAGGAGCAGGGGGAGGGGCAGAGGGAGAGGGAGAAGCAGACTCCCCGCTGAGCAGGGAGCCCAACAAAGGGCTTGATTCCAGGACCCTGGGATCATGACCTGAGCCAAAGGCAGATCCTTAACCGACTGAGCCACCCAAGCACCCCGATCATTTTTTTTTTTTTTTAAGATTTTATTTTTAAGTAATCTCTACAGGCAACGTAGAGCTTGAATTTACAACCCCGAGATTAAGAGTTGCATGCTTCTCCAGCTGAGCCAGCCAGGTGCCCCAGCATCTAGATCGTTGATACTTTGACAGCTAGAAAGTTGGAACCAGTGTTTGAAAAAAATGTCAGTGGAAACTTTAGCCCTTGATCACTCTTTGCATTCTGCTCTAACAGTCGAATTCCTTGCTTGGGTACAGTAGCAGAAAATGCTTTATAGTTTGTTTTTTTTTTTAAAGATTTATTTATTTGACAGAGAGAGACACAGCGAGAGAGAGAGCACAAGCAGGGGGAGTGGGAGAGGGAGAAGCAGGCTTCCCGCGGAGCAGGGAGCCCAGTGCGGGGCTCGATCCCAGAACCCTGGGATCATAACCTGAGCCGAAGGCAGACGCTTAACAACTGAGCCACCCAGGCGCCCTGAAAATGCTTTATAGTTAACTAGGGAGATGGGCTAGGGAAAGTGTGTTAGGTGTGAAGTGCACTTTATTTTAGGGAGAGTTTTTTTTTTTCCCCAAACCAAATTTTTTCCTGTGCTTTGAAATGATACACATGTGCCTTTCTTAATCTGAAGGACAGACTAAGAATGCAGAACATTATCTTTCTTCATTCTCTCACCTTTGTTCAATCTGTGGAAGGATTGGATATCTGAAATTAAAATCAAATGAGTCATCCTTTTAATTAATGCAAAATGTGGGAGAGAATCTGAGATTTTTTTGCATAAGTTCAGGACCTAGAAGGATCAACTAAGTGGCTAAAATTAAATATTATTTTGATTCAACCCATGAGATATTTTTTAGAGCACAAATCTCAAGCCAGAGTGTTTTGCTCTACTTTCTGAAGGAGAAGACAAGAAATTTCCTCTTCCATTTTGGAAGTAACTCGTTATCCACGTTGGTTTATTCATAGGTAGTAGCTCTTCTGGTCATGGAGTTTCTTTCGTGATCCAGTATGCCTTCGAAAAAACTTGAGGGCTCTGTTTTGTTGATTAAACTCAAATTGGACTCTTGCTAAGTTCTGTTGACAGTCGTATATCTATGACCACAGTGCAAAATTAAAGTTTGAAAGTAATACTTAATGTGCGTGTTTTCTCAGACCTACCACAGTACCTGACATGTGTCCTCTTGATAAATAGGCGTGTTTTGAGCTTCCTTTGTGGGTCAGGGATGATGCTGAGGGTTCGAATAAGTGCCTGAAGAGAATGGCCTTCAGCACCAGAGAGCTGGTGGTTTAAAGCCCAATTCAATTATGTAATCTGGAGCAAGTTACCAACCATCAAGACTCAGTTCACTCATCTGTAAAACAGTTTTTAACATCTATCGCCTAGGCTGGACACACAAGATAAATTGGATGACGAATATAAGGTGCCTGGCAAGCACTCAGTAAATGTTCATTCCCCACGGTAGGAGGAAGATGCCCTTGGTGAGCCATCTTCCTGTTCCTTAGAAGAAAGCTGATTTTAACTTGCTAGGGTCGTGTGGCAATCACTTTGCATCTCCATGTAGCCTGTGTACATGGCCCTCATGTTCCCCTTCCTTTAGAACTATGGGAGTCGTCAGATTGTACTAGAGAAAGAGGAAACAGAAGAGCTGAAACGCTTTGATGAACCAGGTTTGATTCTCATCGGTTTCAAGCCCTTGATATTGCTGAAGAAGCACCATTACCTGAGGCCCTCCCTGTTCGTGTACCCCGAAGAGTCCCTGGTGAATGGTATGTGGTGTAGACTGAGGGTAAATGAATGAGTAACAGAAGGTAGTTCTGCTTGGAACCTGGATAGGATGTACGTATTAAGGGGGTATTTTGAAAGTTTTTCATGCTCAGATAAGTTTTGGAAATTCGGGACTAAACAAAATTAGAGATTTCTTTAGGACCTATAATACACTGATACGCATTGTAAACATCCAGGAGGGGATATGGAATTAGAATTTTTAAAACTTACTTCCTCTGGAAGTCTTTCTTTGAGGCATCAGATAGAGAATTAAAAAGAAAAGAAAAACCCAGTTTGTTCCCTAGTGTTGGCAATTAAAGATGCTATGAACTAGGTCATTGTGTTTGTCCAGACCTATATTCCTCTGTGCTATAGCTAATGAACCCCTGGATTTGACCTGGTTGGCTTTTATGAGTAACTGGGGCTTATATCATTAGTCTAAAGATAGTAAAAGTGAACTAATATTAATAATTCACACTGAAATGGAGTGTTTGAGGCATCTGATCTCTCATTGCTTTCCTTTCTCTTCCTTTCTGCACCTCTGCTGTCCCCACTTTCCCTTCAGCTCTGGGCTCATCACACCTTACCTAATGAAGTATCATAAGCCCTTTTAAGAAAATGGAAGAGAAATTGTAAGCTTATAACATGGGCTAAGAGGGAAACGAGGAGGAGATATCTTTAGGATGCAGACTCCTGGGATGTTTGTTTTCCAGGGAGCTCAACCCTGTTCAGTGCTCTCCTCACCAAGTGTCTGGAGAAGGAAGTCATGGCAGTGTGCAGATACACCCCCCGTCGGAACATCCCTCCTTATTTTGTGGCCTTGTTGCCACAGGAAGAGGAGCTAGATGAGCAGAAAATTCAGGTGACTCCCCCAGGTATGTGGAAGAGATCTTTTCAGTGCTTCTGAACCTTGTTCAGACTTTGTAATCCCTCATAGGATCCCAACTCAGACCTGCTGAACCAGAGTCTCCAGGAATGGGGTCTGGAAAAGGTGTATTTTTAGGGTTTCACAGGTGGATTTGATGCAGAGCCAGGTAAAGCTGCCAAATATGGTTGTGCAGTGCACAGCATGTGCAACTGTACCAGGCAGCTCTGCAGCCATGATTGAGCGTTGGCTGCTTAGGGACTGTTTGCAGGTTACTGACAAAGTTTATGGCTCAACTGCTGGCAGCTTTACTAAAAGCCATTGTTAGCACCTTTGCAATGTTTAACATTTGGTTTATCCTCTGTATACACCAAGGCAATGAGGTGTAGCAGAAAGACCATGGGTTTTGAAGTCAGACTTGACTTATTCTTATGTGTGGGAAAGTTTACTTTCTTTTTTTTTTTTTTTAAGATTTTATTCATTTGAAAGAGAGAGAATGAGAGAGAGAGAGAGAGAGCACATGAGAGGGGGGAGGGTCAGGGAGAAGCAGACTCCCTGCTGAACAGGGAGCCCGATGCGGGACTCGATCCAGGGACTCCAAGATCATGACCTGAGCCGAAGGCAGTCGCTTAACCAACTGAGCCACCCAGGCGCCCCGAAAGTTTACTTTCTTTTGTTTCAGGCCCACCTCTGCCACTTGTTACCTGGCCGACTTGGGCAAATAATTTAACCTGTCTCCTTATATTCCTTATCTGCAAAGATGAGAATTCTGGAACACCTTACTCTTAAGGTTGTATAAGTGACTAGTACAAAGTAGCCAAGAGATGGTAGGTAGTCTTCTTTCTTCCTTAGCCATGCTAATAAAAATGAACTATAAAGTAACTCTTTGAAAATGTTATATTTGTAACCCTGGTGATCAGACGGCTGAGGAATAGCTTTGTATGTCACTTAGTAAGCTCTTGTCTCTCAGCTCCAAATTCCTCCTATTACGCTCTGTGCTGCTGAGGCTGACACTCTCCAAACCCAGTTTCCTCCTTTGCCAGCCGACTGTCTGTAGGCTGTGTCAGTACTGGGTGCTCAAGGGAGACCGTAGGGCAGAGGAGAGCAAAGGGACTTGCTCCTTCCACTTACTCAGCGCTGTTGGCTTTGCGAGCAAGGGCCCTTCACCTGGCAGCAGCCGTTGGTTCCAGTCTAGGTTTTTGACTCTCTTAGAACCTGGAACAAGAGCAGCCGGATAACCCTTCCTCTTTCCTTTGAGCGTGGGGTGGGGATGGGGGAACCGAGGGGAGAGGCTGGAGCTCGGAGGGCCCCATGGAGCTGGGACTCAGCCCTCCAGGGAGGCGCCGCTGCCCAGCTGGCTCTGGGGAGTCAAGAAAGCTGGAGGCTGGAACCAACTGTTCCAGGCAGGTGAAGGGCCCTGACAGAGAGCGATGGCTGGGGCAAGGCCGGCAGGGACGGGACGGCCCGGGAAGGAGTACTCCTGCCTCCCTCTCTGCTCTGCAGGCCCCAGAGGGAGTCGGTCAGGCAGATGCTCACAGGAATCAGCTGATAAAGGAGAAGCAGGGTTGGCAGGGTCCCAGCCCCAGCATCACAGGTCTAGAAGGGCGAATTTGGAGTTGAGAGGCAAATGACAACTCGGTAACTGAAACCTTTTGTGAAGTCAAATCTCAGAAAATTTTACCTCCCTTCTTCAGGCTTCCAGCTTGTCTTCTTACCCTACGCTGATGATAAACGGAAGGTGCCCTTTACCGAAAAAGTCATGGCGAACCCAGAGCAGATAGACAAGATGAAGGCTATTGTTCAGAAGCTCCGTTTCAACTACAGGTGAGTAGTGGGTCCACCTCAGGCTTTCTTCTGGAACTGTCTCCTGAGGTGAGAGGATTCTTTTACTCTCAGCTGCTGCTGAGCGTGGGGAGAAAGAGTGTTTGGGTTCTTTCTCTCCCCATGTCGCACCTTCTCTCCTTTGTCGTGTTTTCGTACTTCACGGCCCTGCCTCCTCCATGTCTCTCTCTGCCCACTGCTTCTCGTGACAGACAGATGGGCAGGTGTTTGCTTCTAAATTAGCTTTTGGATTCCCAATAAATTGAAAATTGGAGAGAGAAAAGTTGACTCAAGAGACAAGATTCCCCACTGTTTGATTTGGGCTGTTTTCCTCAGCCGACCCCGGGCCTGTGCTGCCTCAGTCAGGTTTATTTATTTATTTATTTTTTAAAAAGATTTTATTTATTTGACACAGAGAGAGTGCCAGCGAGAGAGGGAACACAGGCAGGGGGAGTGGGAGAGGGAGAAGCAGGCTTCCCGCGGAGCAGGGAGCCCGATGCGGGGCTCGATCCCAGGACCCTGGGATCATGACCTGAGCCGAAGGCAGAAGCTCAACGACTGAGCCACCCAGGTGCCCCCAGTCGGGTTTATTTAATAATTTTATTCATTTATTTTTTAAATGTTCCGTTGTTTCAGTGTATTTATGCTACTATGATTGTTTTACTAGAAGTGACAGCTTCGAGAACCCAGTGCTGCAGCAACACTTCAGGAACCTGGAGGCGCTGGCTTTGGACCTCATGGAGCCCGAGCAAGCGGTGGATCTGACACGTAAGAAGGCTGTGGCGCAGCTCGGTGGTTCTTTCCGCGGGAGCTTTTCGTAACAGCCCCACTCTGGACCAGAAAGGTGGATGCATGTCCTAGCACCCTCTAAAGATTTAACCTCCTTGTTCCAGCCGTGTCCGAGAGATTTTCTAGTCCAGCGTAGACCACCTCGGAGCAGATTTGGCTGGTTCTGTCGTGAGAGGAGAGCAAAGTGCCAGGCTTCTGAGACCTGCCTTTGAATGAGGCGGCCACCTCATGACTACATGTTGGTAAAAGTAAAAAAAGTAATGATAATCTGTAACATTTATTGAGCGCTCACTGTGTCCCAGGCACTGTTGTCCTATATGTTGTTGACTCATTTAATTCTCGTAACTACGAGGTAGGCGCTGCTGTCGGCCTTGTTTTCTAGAGAAGGGAGTGATGTGCCGAGGCACGAAGTGGTGAGCGGTGGATCTAGGTTTAGAATCCAGGGAGTCTGGCCTGGAGCCCGTGCTCGGCACCACGGTGCAGACTGCGTGCTCTACCTGAGAAGATCCACCTCGTTACCCAGCATCGGGGAGATGCGCCTGGCCTCCCTCGGTCGAGCTCTGAGCTCGCTACCTGGCCCTTTCTTGACTGTGATTCTCTTACATATTTCACGAGAGCACATGCGCAGTTTAGTGATGTCAGTAAACACCCAGCAGGAAACAGATGGGACTTAATGAGGGCTCTTGACAGAGGTTGAAAAGATCCGAGCAATTAGTGTGGCCTGCTCAGCTCTGCAGTTATTAATGATCTCTCTTACGCTAGACCAAGCAGCCCCGCACGAGCGCTGTAAGAGCTGGTATACCTGTGCTGCGGATCCGGCGGGAGGGCAGGGCTGGGGTGACGCGGCCTGTCTTTCTTGGTGGCCTTTAGCGAATCAGGAAGTTAAGTGGCCTGGTCTCCAGCAAGGTGGTGAAGGACTCGGGCTTCGGAAACAGCTGATACAGATTTGAATCCCAGCTTTGCCACATACTTGATTAGCCTTGGGATCTCATTAATCTCCCTGAAACTCAGTTTCTTTATGGGTAAAATAGGGACAGTGAGTTGTTCTTACAAGGGATTAACCACATCTCGGTCCTGATGCTCAGGAAGTGCTCAGGACACGGTGTTTCCCTGTTATTCCGCAGCGTCCTCTCTGTTCCTTACCATGGCCTTGGCCTCTTGCATCCTGGCGCCTGTCCTGTAATTTTACTGCAAGTCGTGTTTTCTCTTCCTGCCTCTATTTTCAAAACACTTTTGGCTGCTGTGATGTTCCCTCTAACTCCTCAGCCCCTCTGCTCTCCCTTTCTGTTCGTTATCTTGTCCGCTCCTATGGCCTCCAGCGTCCTCTCTCATGTCCATGACTCCCGAGCCTGTGTCCCCAGCCGTCCTTTCTGCTTGGCTCTGGCTGGAACCGCAGCTGCCCTGCCGGTGGCCATCTGCTGCGCCACCCAGCTTTCCTACCACTCAGACCTCGGACAGCTTTGACTCTTTGCCCTTTCATGTTCTTCACTCAGCTCTACTCCGACGTGTCTCTGCTTCCCTCCGACACAGTGATAATGGCTTTCTCTTCGTAAATCACTTACTGAAGACTCACGATTGCGGTCTTCGCTCTAGGTGACCTTGGGCCCCATCTTTCTCTGTCACCTCACTTCTCCCTCGGTGGCCTCCGCAGGCTACCCCAGGGGTTCTGCGTGTGCTCCCCGGGCCAGCAGCACTGGCATGACCGGGAAACTTGTCAGAAAGGCCAGTTTTGAGCCCTTTCCCAAGCCGACTAATTCTGAAACAGCTTGGGACCCAGCAATCTGTGTTTTACAACAAGCCTTCCAGGTGATTTTGAGACATGCCCCGACCTCTAGCACATTGGTTCTCAACTTGGGCCTACAACAGAATTGTCTGGGGGACTTAAAAAAAATCTGGCTGTTTAGGCCTCAGCTGCAGACCAGTTAAATCAGAATCTCTGGGGGAAGGGTTTGAGCATCAGTGTTTCTTAAAAGTCCTAGCTGGTTCCCAGGTGGAGAACCAGAGTTCTTGCATACGCTCATGTAGTCTGGGACAGGGGGCTTCCGACTTGGCCGGAGCCCAGTTTGGCCGTGACATTGTGCCAGGAGCTCCCCTCAGTACTTTGCAAACGTGGCCATGTGAGGAGGTGATGAGACTCCTCTCCTCAGGCCTGCCCTCGATGTGACACGGCTCAGGTCACAGCTCCACAAACTGTACGCAGTGGTAAGGTAACACAAATACTGTCTTTCCCCCAGAGATATCTTGTTCCTGTTGTGTTGGTCTTGGCGAATGTTCCTGGCCTCCCAGCGAGCCACCACCTCTCCACTGGCTGTCCCGACACCCACATTCCGTCTGTACGTCCGTCAGTTCTGCCGCTTCTCGGGTTTATGGGCCCTTCTCGGGTTTATGGGCCCTTCTCCCCAGCTGCTGTCTCATCGTCCTTCAGGTCATACTCCACACACAGCTCCAGGGGATCTTTCTAAAATGCAGTTGGGGTCATGTCCCCGTCCCCCTGCTCATAGCCCTTCAGTTTCCCCACTGTTCTCAGGATAATGTCTTAAGTCCCGTGCGGGCGTTCAAGGCTTCCATGACCTCGCCATGACTGCCTGGAATTCCAGCCTCCTCGCTGGTCCTGCCCTCCTGACCTTCTACCTTCAAGCTGTATGTCACCTGCCCTTTCTTTCTTCTGTGCCTTCTGCTGCTTGGAATAGTATCTGCCTGAGGAACAGAGCGCTCAGCTTCCCAGACCCGGCTGCGGAAAGTCTTTCCTGACCCCTCCCTCGCTCCCAGTGTGCCTTGTTCAGTCCCTTCATGGCATTACCACCTACTGCATTTATGTTTCCACCACCTCCTTACCCTGACTAGACTGTAAGCCCACTGGGGGCACAGACTCTGGTTTGAAACCCCAGAATCTAGCCCAGTTCGTAACTCTATCACTCCCAGCTCGTTGGCCTCGGGCAAGTCATTTAACCTCTTGGCTTTCCTCTGTAAAACAGGGAGACAAATTTACCTACCCTCTAGAGGATTAAATTAAAAAATAAGTTTAAAGCATTTAGAAGGGTGCCTGGCTGTAGTAAGTGCTCATTAAATGCGATTGTTAGAAGGTACTTGATCAATATTAGAGAGGCATTCATGGCCAGGTCAGTTGCGTCCTCCTGGACCCTCCCGGGACTTCCCCCAACCCCAGCAGTTAGGTGCTTTCTCCTCTGGTCCCCGTAGACTTGGAACTGGACAGGAAGCCAGGACTCGTGACTCACCTGGCCACTCTTCTTGTGTTTTGATTTTCTAGTGCCTAAAATTGAAGCAATAGATAAAAGACTGGGCTCCCTGGTGAATGAGTTTAAGGAGCTTGTCTACCCACCGGATTATAATCCTGAAGGAAAAGTTCCCAAGCGGAAACAAGGTGAGGAACTGGGTTATTTTTTAAAGTTGACTTTATGGTCCTATCACAGAGGATCATGTCCCTTCAGAAATTTCTATACAAACCTACATATTTAATACAGACATACATATTTCAGCACAAATGGACTAGTATTCACTTTGTTTTCTAGTTTATTTTCTTACTTAGCTACATATGTTGAAGAGTTATGTCCATACAAAGCTACGACTGTATTTAAAAAACAAGGCTCCAGAGTACTTCACTGGATAGATGTAAACAGTTTGTTCAACCAGACCTTTCTTGATGGGTAGGCTGCAGTGAACATGAACCACCGTTGCGTTCTTGTGTGAGTGGATCCATAGTTTATCTAGGATAAATTCCTAGCAGTGGTATTGCTGGGTCAAGGTGTCGACATTTAAAATTCTGATCAGAATTGCCAATTGGGGGCGCCTGGGTGGCTCAGTTGGTTGGGCGACTGCCTTCAGCTCAGGTCATGATCCTGCAGTCCCCGGATCATCCCGGATTGAGTCCCGCATCGGGCTCCCTGCTCAGCGGGGAGTCTGCTTCTCCTTCTGACCCTCCTCTCTCTCATGCTCTCTCTCTCATTCCCTCTTTCAAATAAAATCTTTAAAGAAAAAAAAAAGAATTGCCAGGTGGCCTCTGAAAAAGTGATACAATTTATATCCTATTCAAGAAAGAGTGAGTGTATTTCCCTACATTCTTACCTGTACTGGACTTGATATACTATTTCGTTTTTTCACTAAGAATAATAGAGGGAGGGGCGCCTGGGTGGCTCAGCCATTAAGCGTCTGCCTTCAGTTCAGGTCATGATCCCAGGGTCCTGGGATTGAGCCCCACGTTGGGCTCTCAGCTCCGTGGGAAGCCTGCTTCTCCCTCTCCCACTGTGTCTCTCTCTCTCAAATAAAGTCTTAAAAAAAAAAAAAAAAAGAGGGAAAACTATATCCTATGTTCATTTGCAATTTTCCAGTTATGAATGAGATGTAGTTTTGTTTTTTAATTTTAATTAAAAAAAATTTTTTTTATTTTAAGTTATCTCCATGCCCAGCGTGGAGCTCAATGTGGGGCTTGAACTCACAACCCTGAGATCAAGACCTGTGCTAAGATCAAGAGTCGGACACTTAACTGAGCGAGCCACCCAGGCGTCCCAAATGAGATGTAGTTTTATTGGACTTTTTTTTCTGTGAACTTCCAGTGATTGGCTTTAACCATTTTTTCTTTAACCATCTTTTTCTTTACTATCCTTTTTCTTACCACTAGACCCAAAATACTCTTTACCATGATTCTCGTCTTTTTCAGGACGACATGTTGTGAGTTCCTTAGCATGGGGGAATAGTTCTGGCTTAGGTTGTACATTTTGGGGCTATTTTTGGTCTAGTCAAGCCAGATGTGGGCTTTGCTTGCCTAGCAGCCCTACAAGGAAGTGGAGCTGTGAGAGCCTGGGTTGGTGGCCATGGAGCTTTCTCTCTTTTGCATCTGAAGTGACTCTTACAGTGTCCTCTGGGAACTGCTGTCATAGCTCTTCACACCTGTGCACACTTTACTTTTTTTTTTTTTTTAAGATTTTATGTATTTATTAGAGCGAGAGAGACAGCAACAGAGGGAACACAAGCAGGGGGAGTGGGAGAGGGAGAAGCAGGCTCTCCGCGGAGCAGGGAGCCCGATGCGGGGCTCGATCCCAGGACCCTGGGATCATGACCTGAGCCGAAGGCAGACGCTTCACCGACTGAGCCACCCGGGCGCCCCAGTGATTTGCTTGTTTATCCCCCTCTGCTTGCACTTTCTGACCACCGAGTATGGTGCCCTAGTACTTTACACAGTGCTCGGTAAGTGCTTTTTCAATGAAGGAAGGAATGAATGACTTACCCAGAGTGAGCACCCATTTTGGGTAAACTGGGGCACTTACACTACTTTGAACTCCCTTCTCAGGGTGGTACAGTTTTGACTTTAGCTGATAAGCTGCCTTATCAAAACACCCTCCAGGGGCGACTCGGTGGTGCAGTCAGTTAACCGTCCAGCTCTTGATTTCGGCTCAGGTCCTGATGTTGGGGTCGTGGGATCCAGCCCCATATTGGGCTCAGTATGGAGTCTGCTTCAGAGTCTCTCCCTCTGCCCCTCCCCGCCGCACTCTTTCTCCCTCTCAAATAAGTAAACCTTACAAAACCAAAGAACCAAAAGCCACCCTCCCGTGGGGTTCTAGGTGGGCATCACAGCCTTATGGAAGGTGGTTAGCTGCAGCCCAGATCATAGGAGGGCCCCTGTGCAGTGTAGCTGGTTGCTACTGGTAGCATTTCCAGTCATTCCCTCCTGACCTTTTCCCCCAGATGATGAAGGTTCTGGCAGCAAAAGGCCCAAGATGGAGTTATCTGAAGAGGATCTGAAGGCCCATGTGAGCAAGGGCACGCTGGGTAAGCTCACTGTGCCCGTGCTGAAGGAAGCCTGCAGGGTGTACGGGCTGAGGGGTGGGTTGAAGAAGCAGGAGCTGCTGGACACACTCACTAAGCACTTCCAGAACTGACCAGCCGGCCAGCCCCCGCTTCTGCACTCTAGCCAGGCTGCCTGGTTTTATTCTCATCAAGTTAAAACAGGTTTCTCCTGAGCCAGGAAGAGTCTGCCTGATAGAAGCCAAGGACTTTACATTTATGAGATGTTCTGTTGCCGTGGAGACAGCATAGCCCTCCCACTTTGCTGTGCTTTACTGTCTGAATAAAGAGCCCTAACTTTGTACTGTATACTGTTCTTTAGTGTGACGAAGAAAGACGTGTCTGTCTCACATCCGAAGATCACTTGCCATTGGCTATTAGCTTAATTTTCTCTCCCATTAGGAACATATCCTCATCATAATGGAAACAAGTATCAGCGAAGGCGGGGGAGAATGTGACAGTTAAGGACAGGTGGACATACTTCAGGAATGACAAGCCCTAGTAATAGTTAGTCACCCATCCTCTGGCCTCCCACCTGTTTTCCCTTTCATTGCGTCTTAATATAGATCTAAAGTTCAGATTTCCAGAGCAATAAGTATTTAACATTTCTAATCCTGGTACCATTTGCTTCATCAGTAAATAGCCCCCTTCATGCTGCGTTCATCTTAATGTGACATTCAGGTATATGAAGATATGTACATTTTCTGTTGCCCTGAGAATTTCAGTTCCAGCGTAAGTGAAATGAGTTATTCCTCCTACTTTTCAGGGGAGCTGTAGGAAGATGAGGAGAGGTATTAGGAAAGGGGGAGGAGGAGCAGGGTAGGGTGTCTTTCTCTTTGTGTCCCCTATCCCCCCCCCCACGCCATTCCTCTTCTATCCTCCCTGTCCCTTTCCTGCTCTTTCTGCTCTGCTGCTTTTGAAGAATTAGCCTGAGAGAAGGAAGGAAAGCATCTGGAAGGGTTTGCATCTTCCAAGGATGGCTTGAGATTCAGAGTTTGTAGGTCCTGTGTCTTTCAGGACCAGAATGGGCATCTCATGAGACATAGAAAGGGTCAAATTACTCTTGTAAAGAGATTTTTGGTTTTAGATTCTTTGTTCTTTGAGTATTATAAGGTTTTTTGTTTTGTTTTTACTTGGAAAGCAGATGTTATGTTCTTGTTTGGCTTTCTTTATCTGGGGGAGAGGGAAGTTAATTCCCCAGTTAGAAGAGATGCTTTTGAGGACACAGCAAGATAATGTGAAGTCATTTAATATAGTGTCATTCTTATTCAGAAATTAGACCATCCCTCTTAAATGCAGCATGCTTGGAAACCCTAGGTTCTAGGGGACGTTACTAATACTACAAAGATTCGAATCAGGCTAGTCACGAGTAGGAGAGTAAGAATGAGTATCATTGCTGGGCCTTTGTTTTAAACGCTGGATTTCCTGGCTAGTGATGAGGAGCCCTAGAGTGAGTTCCAGGCTTTTCTACGCACTCCTAAGGGGAGCTTACCCAAGTCCAGGCTCCTTTCCCTCAGTTCTATTTACAAAGTGTTGAGAATGAAAGAGCTCAAGGTAGTGTGATGTTAGAAAAATAACCATCCGAGGTCTGTGATACACAGCAGTGGTATGATCTCTCTCTCTGAATTAATGACCTTGCCTTGTCTGCTGTTGATCCTCCAGGAGAGAAGAAACATAACCAAAGCGTAATTTGGTTGGGCTTTGTAAGCTCCTAAGTCAGATTTAGTAAATGTGCATCTTGGCTCCCTCACATACATACAAGTGAGCGTGGGCAATTTACCTGGCATTTTCGAGCCACAGTTTCCTCATATTTATAATAAGAATGATAAGGGTGAGGTCAGCGCATCCTCCCTGAGTGGCCGGCAGCCTGGGCAGGTGGTGAGCAGCCGCCGGGGAGCACGAATTCGGGGAGCACGAATTGCTACAGCAAGCAGACGTATGCGCGTATGTGTTTATATCCCCGGGCCAGATGCAGAGGGAACATCTCGTATGTCTTGTTTTAATGTCTTATTAAAATATTAGAAGAAAAGCAAGGCAGGACCACGAACTCAGGGGAGAGATTAGTCATCCTCTTTCCCTCCCCGTCATCCAGAAATTCCAGCCTCAAATCCGTATAGGGGGGAAAACACGCACCTGATATACTCAGCTAGACGACTATCCAGCTTTCTAGTTTGAGCCCAAACTGTCCCTGAATGTGCGATAATCCTTATTGTAACTGACTGCATCACCTATGAAAACCAGTCCCACGTGGGATTTACTTCTGGCCACTCCAAAGTAGCTGGGGACATTTCCCTTGTGGGCCCTGCCAGTGTCTCCGGTGTTCTGCATGACCCTACAGTTTTGACGTGGCCCTATTTATTGCTGTGTTGACCAGACAGCCCCCACAACCTTAGTTGTCTGTTGCTATGTAACAAATCAGCCCAAAACTTGGCTTAAAAACAATGGACACTTACTGTTTCTCACCATTTCAGTGTGTAAGGAACTGGGGAGCGGATAGGCTGGCTTGAAGTCAATCATGAGGTTGCATTCAAGATGTTGGTCAGGCCTGCAGTCCTCTGAAAGCTTGCCCGAGGCTGGAGGATCCACTTACAAGAAGGCTGATTGATCTTGTTTTTAATTTTCTGTATCTTGTTTTGACATCTGGGACGGGGGGTGCTTATAGGCCTGGGGAAAGACTGCCCCTCCCAAAGCTAGCTAGTTCCTGAACACAGTTAACAGTGTATTTGCCAGCATGCCTCTCATGCAAGCCAGAGACCTTACCAACATTGTCCCTGCCCTAAATCACTAGGCAACTCGAAACCACTCTTATAGCCCAGAGCCCACTGGAATTGTTCAGACTAGTGAATCCTAAGCTGTTTTACCCTGCCCTGCCTTGCCTTTGCCACAGAAACCCCCGTAAAGACTGTGGCCTAAGCTTTCCCCTTGCTCTGGCTTCTACCACCTGACCAAATCCTGGGTGCTTCCCCTGTGGCCCTGTGTGGTGTGGCATGCCCCCTTCTCTTGGGAAATAGAAGTAGTAAATTCTTCCGATGGCATCGACCTCTCCTCTCCTTCAATTTGTAGTCACCTACAAATTAAGATCCTGTGAGTACAGATGAGACAGGCTCACTGCCATGGCTGGCAGTTAATGCTAGCTGTTGGCTAGAAGCCTTCGGAACTCTTCACAGGTTGCCTAAAAGACTTCATGACATGGCTGTGACTTCCCTCGTAGCCAGGGATCCAAAGACATGAAGGCAGAAGCTATAATGTCTTTTATGGAGCTTGGAAGTCACACATCATTCCACCATGTTGGTCATGCAGGCCAGCTCTGAGTTGGTGTGGGCTGAGACTGCGCAAGGGCATGAATTCCCGGAGGTGAGGATCCCTGGGGGCCATCTTGGAGGCTGGCTGCCTTAGGACATCATGGAAAATACTGACTTGCTACTTTCTTTTTCTTCCTTCAGAAGAGGACAAGCAATTATACCCACCCACCCCTGACCCCCACTGTAGGCAGATATGTCTGCTCAAGTCAGAGGCACATACCTGATTTTTCAAAATGTAACTTAGCTGACATCGAGAGGGACTCGGGGATACTAAGTGTCTAGAACAAGCTCCCCTTCCTTCCCCATCAGTTTTTGTTTAGTACTTAACATACTACAAATGACCTTTAGTAAGGTCATTATTGCAAATATAAGAACATTCCTTAATCATGGGTCCTCTCAGGAAACTTATTCTAAAACAGAAGTTCCTAACCAGTGTGTGAGGTCAGAGGACCCTTTCAGACCCGATGAAAGCCCCTGGACTCTCTCCAAAATGTTTTTATGCAAAATTCTGCAACCAACTTCATAGATGGCTGGATGGAAATTACTAGATGTCCTTGCTTGCGTGTCTAGGCTTTAGGAATTATCATTCTCCACTTTCGGAGCATCCATGTTAGGGCAGCTCCGCAGGTGCTAGGACATCACACAAGTTCCTGCTCTCTCATGAGGGCAATGATCAGAAAACCACCTCCGAGATTAGTTAAGGACAAGTTAAAAATCAAATGTCACAGCGCTGGGGGAAAGAGAGATGAGGTAGTTTGTACCTCAGGCCCTACAGAAGTGATACTTGAGTTAAGACTGGCATGAGGAGAAAGCCCCCAGTGCAGTAAAGGAACACCAAATATGAGAAGAAAGTAGGTTTGGAGTGTTCGAGAAACCAAATGTGAAACAGAGCAAAGACAGAACATGGTGGAGAGGCAGACACAGGACAGGCAATGGAGGCCACTAGGAGCAGGGAAAAGAGCCAGTTTTTTTTGGAGGATCATAGATGGGACACCCTGCCCTTTGAAGGCTTACGATGGGGCCGTGGTGACTAGGCTAACACTCTAGAGGCAACTGGGCACTAGGGGTGAAGATCCCAGGAGCCCCTGCCCCACCGCACTTCTTAGGGCTCAAGTGGAGATGGCCCAGTGTCCACCTAGGTGGAGATTGGACTTCTTGATCTTTCTGCATCCCCTAAATTACGTCTTTTAAAGTATGATTATAAATGTTCATACACAACAAAAGACAGTAAGCACCTGAAACTCCACCCTCCACAAATATAAAACTGCTTGGGGTGGGGTGGGGGTATATGAATACTGGAGTGAGCCGGGAGAAAGGACTCGCCCAGCAGGTACAGAACGGCCTTAGCAGGACAGGCTGGTTTCCAGGTTTCCTGCATATGCTCCCAAACTGGCTGAAAGGACACTAAATAAAATCTCACTCATCCGACCATTATGGTATCCAGTTATCTGTACTTCGGCAGGAAACTTCTCTTGCTGAGGTACGTGGATCTCACGGCGCTTACCCTAAGATAACAGAAGAGGCAGGTGAGGTGGCAGTGGCTTCAGTCATCACCCCCCCCGCAACTCTCTAGCATGTGCCAAAGGCTACTAGGAGCCCTAATTCTGCAACAGTTCTCAGCTAGGGGTGACTTTGCCACCAGGGAACATCTGGCAATGTCTTGGGGGTGGGGGATTGCTCCTGACATCTGGTGGGTAAAGGCCAGAGATGCTGCTGAACATTCAGCAGCAGACAGGGCTGCCCCAAAACATCAGCAGTGCTGTGGCTGAGAAACCCTTTGTAGCCTGAGAGCAACACCTCAGTGATCGAGTCTGTACAAGACACTGGGCGACTAGAAAGAAACGGAGGTAATGGCTTTTCCACACCTTCTCGGTAAAAAGTCTGTGTAACCATTCTAATAATGCTAAGCAGTTCTTCCTTCAGGTATTAGCTGGATACATACCAAGACTCACACTTTCTTTAAATTGGAATATGAATATATTTCTTGATTAGGATGCTCACAAGAAATGACACACTAGCGCTGTCCTTCTGATGTGATAAATACACACATCTGACCCACATCGTGGCAGGAAACAGGAGTCAGGGCTCTCAGAGCTGGTACCAAGTGTCCACTGAAGACATCTCCATTCCTTGATTCCAACATCCCTGCTGTAGCTTCCAGTCAGGTCTTCGTGACTTGCTCAGACTTCTTCGTTCCAGCATCAGCTGACCCTCTTTTTTTCTAGCCACTGTGGACTCCTTCAAGACCTAGGTCAGCTGCCTCATGTCTAACTGGCCCAGGCAGCCTCTGGAATTCTGCAGCACATCTCTTTGGTTTGCTGCTGCCCCGCCACCCTCAGGGGCATGGCTGGGAGTTGGGGGAGAGGGGGAATAACATCGCATGACCAAAGCAGACAGCAGGGGTGTACTGGCAAATGACACTTGGACATACACCTAACACCCTCACAGAATACATGCTTTCTCCCCAAATGATACATAACCCCCTAGAGGGCAAACACATATGGAATGATTCTGTACTCCAGGCACAAGGGATACAAAGTGAATGGCGTTTACATCCATCAGGTCCTACACACAACAGGAAGTTAGCGCCTGAATGTTGGAACCACATCTCTATCCTGGCTCTTCCCTGCCTTTGAATGGTGTCACCACTCTGTTTCCGCCTGTTTTCGGCATTAGTTCATTTTTCAAGAGAGGATAGGACGGCAGAGAGAGTAGAATGGGAGCTTGGGGTGGAGGGTTAATATGTGGCTAACAACCTATACAACAAAACAAAAATAATACAAAAATGCAAAACCCAGATTTAGTACTAGAATCTAATGAGAAGGTAGCTGGAGAAACTACATGACGACACAGACAATATGATACACAACCCCAGGGGGAGGATTCGGGGGGGCGGGCAGAGGCCACTGGTTTAGACTAAGAGCCTTTCAATGGACTGCTGAATAGACTGGATCTGCTGCTTCAGCTGTGAGCCTTCTTTGATGGTGACAGAACAGGCGATGACAGGCCTGGAAACCCCGCAGGCCCGCCCGAGGGCCTGCTTGGAGCGCACAAACACGTAGGGCACATTCTTATCCTCACATAGCAGTGGAAGGTGCAGGATGATCTCCAGGGGCTCAGCGTCTGCAGCCATCACGATGAACTCAGAGATGCCTCTGTTGAGGGTTTTGGTGGCTGAGGAGAGGACAGGAGGTCAGTAAGTGATGGGGGGAGGGGGAGGTTAGGCATGGAAGCTACAACAAAGCAATTTCCAAGGAAAAGAAACACAGGTGCAAGAAAACTGGGCAAAAATCCCCAGGCACAAGCAATTCTCTGTGTCCTGTAGTGGCCCTGGGAAGTGATAAGGGATTTAAGCATCAATTAGCCATCCTCCATGCCGTTCGCAAACCCTACATCGAAACCATCAGTTCTGTGAAAAACACATCCTGAAACAGACCACTTCTTTCCTCTCCGCGGCTACCACATTTGTCCAAATCACCACCATCTCTTGCCTGGTCGACAGGAACAGCTTTCACACAAACTCTGCCAGCATGAAGCTCTGCGGTACAGCACTTCTCAAACTCTGTGATCAAGGAAGGATCCGGGTTTTACCATCCCAATTTGTCATGAGCAGTATTTCTAGAAAGCTCACACCACACGCAACTTACCAAGCAAAATCAGCACCCCAGAGCACTGTTTAACCACTGTGGCCCAGTACCAGCGCACAGACACACTCTGTTAATGCCGGAGTACTGACGAGAGCACACCACACTCTGGAGCCACAACGCCCAAGTTCAAATCCAAGGTAAATGCTGCACAATGTTAACAACTGGTGGATCTGAAATAATTCATAGTCCATTAACCTTTAGCATCCACTGCCAAAATGCTGCTCTTAAGTCCTTCCACTGGTTCCAATCAAAGAGTATCCAGCCCTCTTTCCAAATTGGAAATCTAAGCCAGAGACAGTGCCTTTATCATTCTACCTGAAACACTCTCTGGCTGCCTTACCTTCATTGGCTCCTTTCCGAAGCTGCTTGTAGTTACATGACTGCTGAACAAGGTCCAGTAGTTTCTTGGTGAGGTGGGCGTCTGCGAGGGGGTAGGCCTTTGGATTTACGTCAGCTTCAGTCTATGGGAATTGGGGGGGGGGGGGGTAGTCATTAAAGCATCAGTCAAACTGAACCAGAAGTTGTTCCAGACAAGTCATAAAATACTTCAATTAACAACTGAGAGAGATAATGATCAGCTTAAAAAGTTTTAGCAATTACCCAGTCCAATGATGTACACTAAAGCTTATATACTTTCATTTGCCTCTCTTTTGCTTGATAATAGTATAGCAAATGGATTACAAATAGGTTCTCATGGCTCAGTATCCACTTGAGTCATACAAATTTACTGAATCAAAATTAAGGTATAATTTATACAAATGTAGCACAAAGTTTTCTCTCTCCATTCCCCATTCAAATCTTCCTCTGTCCTCACTAAGAATCCTGGTTTCCAAAACATCATTTTCTCATTTATCTGACCTGCTAATACATACAAAATGGCTGGTACCTCTACGAACAAGCTCACCAAGGTCGAAATTTCTTTTTGTTCTTAGAATATATCTGACTAGGGCCATCCAGTCAGAGTACTAAAGTCATTCAAATCAATTTTTTTCCTGTGGTTATCAATTTGATATACAATTTGGGTTCCTTTGTATTCAGCTTGCTTAAAAAAATTAAGATTTTACTTTTCAAATATATAAAATATCTACATGTTTTCAAAGTAAAAGCTATGTTAGTGAGCTAAAAGTGTTTTGAAAACTGGTAAATAGTAAAGCATTTATTCCCACCTTTCCTACACAGACTGTATCACTAGGTAATAAATAAATGACAACTTTCTCTTGTATCATTATTCCACCTAATAAAGAAGGAATGAGTGAATCAAATCCCACCATCCTGCTACCCACATTCATTAGGTAATTAATCCAGACATAAATTAATGGATGACACTGATTAATAGCTACCGACATCACAAGATGCCCTGTGATCATCACCCCTCTTGAAGAACAAAATACCTATATTCAAGTAGTCTTGGGGGGGGGGGGATCAAAAGGAAAGAAAAAAATCTGATCAAGCCTTTGATTCTAATATTAGATATTTAATATTACGGAATTATTAAATTTTGGGAAATTAAAATGGCATTGCGGTTGCTAAAAAAAACCCCTTATTTTATACATACTTTAGTACTTATGAATAAGACGCTACGTCATTGGCTTTGCTTCAAAATAACCCACGCAGGGAACGAACTGGATGGGGGCTGCTTATACCATTCCTTCCTCTTCATCCCTACCTCTCGAGCTTAACCATTTTCATTAATTTCTCATTTGTTTTCCCTATGATTCTTTTTACACCTATGTATCTTTGCATATAAAATTAGGCTGCACCCCACGTTATCATCGCAAGCCACGAGCGGTTCGCCGCGGTGGTCCGGTCTAACCCTGGTTTTGGAGGCTGGACCGCGGCATGCGGCACGCGGCACCGCAATCCTAGGTGGTGACCCGTGGGCGACGGCCCGGTGGGAACACTCACCATTGCGTCTGTCCCGGTGGTCTCCTGCCCGATACCGCAAGGACACAGAAATGACCCACCCGCAGGGAAGCAGGAAGTGACGTAGGGTGACGTCAGCGGAAGTGACGTCAAGCGTGATTGCACCAAAACGCCCTGTCCCTAAAACATTGCAGTGGTCCCAGGATGAAGTGGTATTAAGTGAGGGCTAGAGTTCCCTGAAGAAGTGGGGGAAAGGGTCTCCTTATTTTTGGTCTGCTGTTCTCCATACATTCTAGAATCTGCTTTTCAAGGCCCACAAAAATCTGCTGGGATAATCTGATTTGTAGATTTGCTATAATCCCAATTGCAGTAAAAGACATTTAGGATGCAGAATCTGTCAATCACTTAAATATATACTATAAACCAGTACTTTTCAGTAAGGCTTTACAATTTTTCCAAAAGGCTTAATATCTTTTAGATTTACTCCTAGGTATTTCAGGCTAAGAAAATCCACTTTATTAAGAAAAAAAATTCACTTTATTTCCTACTGTATTAAGGATTTCTCTGAAACTAATGATGTACTATCCATTGGCTAACTGAATTTAAATAAAAAATAAAAAAAGAATTTCTTCTTGTGCTTAGATGAAAAAGACTTTTTCCTTTAATTTTTTTTTTTACAGTTTTTCTAATGTTAAACCAATTTTGCATTCCTGAGATAAAACCAACTTAAATAGGCTTTCTTATTTTATATCCATTAGCTAACAGACATAAGGTTTCTTGGGGGGGGGGGATGATAAAAATGTTCTAAAATTCTACAGCAATGGTTGCACAACTCTGTAAATATATGAAGAACCACTGAACTATACACTTCAAAATAGGTGATGAACTTTTTATAGTACATAAATTATCTCAATAAAGCTATTTTCAAAACTAGGTATAGGTTTTTTCTCATGAAAAAATTTTAATTTCGTTTCTTTACTCTTCAGGTTTTTTTTTTAAGATTTTATTATTTATTTGACAGAGAGCACAAACAGGGGAGCGGCAGGCAGAGGGAGAGGGAGAAGGAGGCTCCCGCTGAGCAGGGAGCCAGATGTGGGGCTCTATCCCAGGACCCTGGGATCATGACCTGAGCGGAAGGCAGACACTTAACCAACTGAGCCACCCAGGCACCCCTTCAGTTTTATTTCTACTTAAATCGGTTTTGATACACTTTTTTCAGGCATTTATTCACTTCATCTCAGTCTCTATAGCTATCAAAATGTTCATAATATCCTTTTTAATATCTGCAGATTATGTCTCCTTCATGTTTGCTACCGCTTACCTATACCTCTTTTGATTATTTTCTTGATTAATCTCACTGGAGGGGACTTTTCAAAGAAAATCTTCTGATTCTGGCTTCCCTATACATTGGATCTATTTGCTTTTTCAATAATTTCTGCTTTTGTTTGGTATTTAGCTGCTTCCTATGTGCTCTGGTGTGTGGTATTCTCATTATTGATCAGTTCTGTTTCCAAATTTCCATTATAATTTTATTCACTAGATTCACTATGACCACTAGATCAAGTTTATTGATGGTGTTGTTCAAATCCTCTATTACCATACTGATGTTCTGGCTTCACCATCTATCATTTATATACTTAAATGCTATATAATTGCATATTTGTCTATTTCTTCTTGTAATTATGTCATTTTTATTTTATTCATACCTTATTTTTTTAGCCACTGTTTATCTTCACGGATGCATTTCACCTTTTATTATTATTTTTTAAGATTTTATTTATTTACTTGAGAGAGAGAGGGAGAGGGAGCAAGCAAGCACCAGCAGGGGAAGGGAAAGGGAGCAGCAGACACCCCACCAATCCCAGAGCTCCGTGATCTTGAACTGAGTCACGTAGGCATCCCTGCCTTTCACCTTAAAACCTATTTCTTTATGATGTTTATAGAGGCTACACCACACCTTTTAACTTGGCCTACATTTACCACTCTTTTTACTTTAATCTGTCTTAATTGGAGCACTTGGTCTCTTTCTATATTTATCTAAGTACTGATGTATTAGGTTTAAATCCTTCTTTTGTACCTTCTATTTGTTCCAATTGATATGTTTCTTTTTCTTTCTTTCCTTCCTTTGGGTTTATTATTTTTTCACACTACTATTCCCTTTACTGGCTTGGATTTATATACTTAAATAAATGTCAGGTATTTTATTTTTTAAGATTTTATTTATTTGTCAGAGAAGGAAAGCACAAGCAGAGTGGCAGGCAGAGGGAGAAACAGGCTCCCCACTGAGCAAGGAGCCGGTTGTGGGACTTGATCCCAGGACCCTGGAATCATGACTTGAGCCGAAGGCAGCTGCTTAACCAAATGAGCCACCCAGGCGTCCCTATCAGGTATTTCCAATGCAGTTCCAACAACCCATCTCTGGAATTTAGGATTCTCAACTCTTAACAAAACATTAAATGCATAAAAAGGGAAGACTTCAGGAGCCCAAAAAACCATCAAAGAGGCCTCACCTTATCATTTTAATTACAATCAACAATAAAAGGTCAGCCCATAAATAGTAACCGAAATTTGCTTAGCGTGTATTTGTTCACCTTTTAATTTTTTCGAGGGTTATTTAAACGAGTGAAGGAATGAAATCACACTGCTACCTAATTTTCATCCCTAGCCTGATCTGTTTGGTCTCCCTGTACACCAGGGATCCAAAAAACACCAGGGCAAAGTTTTGATTTAACAATAAACACTATGAGCTCATTAACACCATACTAAGTATTAGGATTAGGTGTTTAACATGCATTATCTCATTTAATTTTTTTTAAGTTTTATTATTTGAGAGAGAGAGAGAGAGAGAGCCAGAGAGCGAGCGAGCAGGGTGGAGGGGGGAGAGAGAGAGAGAGAGAATCCCAAGGAGACACCTGGCTGAGCATGGAGCCAGACACAGTGGATCTCAGGATCCTGAGATCATGACGTGAGCGGAAATCAAGAGTCCGACGCTAAAACCACTGAGCCACCCAAGCGCCTCTGCGTTATCTCATTTAATTTAATCATCACAACATCCTCATGCATCTATCCCCATTTTACAGTTGAGGGAAATTTCTCTTAAGTTCAACTTGAGACCACCCCATTCCAAAACTTTTCATGGAATTATGGAAGATGAGCTAGTTTCAAGTTGTAGGCTCAGCCACGTACTAGCTTCAAAACAGGGGGTGTGGGGGGGAAGGAGTGGGGTAAGATGCCCAACGTGATCCAAGCTCCGTTGGAAGGATTAAACCTCACCATGGAAGTGGAACTCTTTGCAAACTCTTCCTTCCTTACCAAGTGCTAAACAGAACTATCTACCAAGCTACAGGAGTTGATTGAAAGTTGGGAGATCATCAACAGCTTAGAGAAGTTGCACGTGGTGCTACCAGGACCTCTGATTTGGAAGACTACCGCCGCGCGGGAGCCTTGCCTCAACCTGGCCGGGGTTTGGGGTCACTCCACATCTCCCACAGCTCCCAAAGTCCCTGGCACGTGTAACCCGCAGCGGGCACTAAGGCGCAGACCCATGGAGATCTAGATCTCCCTCTCCTGAACATCAACAAATGGGGAAGTGGAGTAGGGGAGGTTGATTTGAATCCTGGGTTCCACACCCTTAGCGATCCCCAAAAAGAAAAATAAAAAAAATGGAGCCACGTTTTCTCATCCAACCTTCTACTCTCTCCCACGTGGGTTGTTGGTCTCTTTCTCCCATGCTGGGCCAAGACTCCTCCCCTCCCCCGACGCTTTCGGCCACGCGCACAGAGTGCTGCAGAGTACCCCCGACCACAGCAGCTGGGACCCTGAGGCTTCCGGAGTTCTAACCTCGAGCGGGACTGTTGTAGCCCCGTGGCTGCCCGAGTTCTAACTCGAGGCCGGGCGGCTGGGACTCCGCGGCCGCCGGAGGTCTAACCCGGGGCCGGGCTGTCTGGACAGCGTACGTTCTAAGCCCCGGCAGTCCAGTGAGTGAACCGAACCCGGAGTCTCACGCTTCCCAGCCCCCGCTCCGGGAGCACACACTCACCATATTTGCGATTCCGCGGTCCCGCCACCCCGCAGAGCGCAGGCGACGTCAGAACGGGAGCGCGCGCGCCTCAGGAAAGTCGCGCCGGAGCAGTGGAAATGGCCGCGTGCGGCAGGAAGCGGAAGTGACGCCGCTACGAGTGGGCGGGTCTCGTCCTCTAAGGGCCTCCCGGAACCGTGTGGGTTCTGGGAGAGGGACCGCAGTTTGCTATTTTTGTTTTCGTTATGCTGTAAATCTTTGGCAGGAACAATGAATTAAATATGCACACACACCCCAACAGGTTTCAATGGTGTCATCGTTCCATTGCCTGTTTATCTTTGAGCACATTCTTGTGCTTTCAAAATCATCTTTTTGACCCTACACTGGTGAGGGAATGGTATGGAGATAATGATGGGTAATCCTAAATGTTTTCCTTCCTATTTAGATATCCTTTTTTTTTTTTTTTAAGATTTATTTATTTATTTATTTGAGAGAGAGAGAGAGAGAAAGAGCACAACAGGGGGGAGCAGGAGAGGGAGAAGCAGGCTCCTCGCTGAGCAGGGAGCCCGATGCGGGACTCGATCCCAGGACTCCAGGATCATGACCTGAGCCGAAGGCAGTCGCTTAACCAACTGAGCCACCCAGGCGCCCTAGATATCCTTTTTTTTTTTAAGATTTTATTTATTTATTCGAGAGAGAGAGATAACGAGAGAGAGCACAAGCAGTGCGGAGAGGGAGAAGTAGGCTTCCTGCTCACGTGGGACTGGATCCCAGGACCCTGGGATCGTGACCTGAGTGGAAGGCAGCTGCTTAACAAACTGAGCCACCCAGGTGTCCCCATATTTAGATATCCTTGTTAAAATACTGGTGGGAAATGCGGAGTCCACCAGAAATGGAATCCACTGAGTAGGGAATTCAGGAAGAAGAGCAGGTTTGGGGGCGAGGGTTGAGTTTCCGTCAGGTTGAGTTTGGAGATGTCATCAGACACCCATTTTCTCCTGCCCCGCATACTGCTCTTTTCTCTATGCTGCTCCAAATCTCCATTATTTAAAGCTAGACTCATGCCTCGCCACCTCCAAGAAGTCCTTCCTGAGCCTTAGAGCCCTTACTCATTTCTCTCCAACACGATGCCAGGCACATCTTGGGACCATTTGGATCTAGCCAAAACTAGACCATTATAGGGTAATTCCAGTTAATTATTCTGGAAACCTAGAGGTAGAGACCTAGCAGGACCCTTAGGAATCAAGCAGCAATCTCTTCATTTTACAGATACTAAGGCCCAGAGAAGGGAAGCTCCTTGCCCACAGTCACAGAGTGAGTCAGTGGCTGAATCAGAACTGGGCCTTGGGATTTTGGCTACTGGCCTGGGTTACTTCCACCACATCTGGCTGCTATGCCTGAGAGGAGTTGCAGTATGTGGCAACAGGATGGGTTTGAACTGGCTCCAGGATGGAACATAAATTACCTCAAAAATTGCTCCATCAAACTTCACCTCATGCAAATCTTATACAGCTTGTCAAAGAACAAAATTTGTCTCCAAATTAAGAAATGCCCACAGATGGTTCCTGTGTAAGAGTAGAACCTGTGGTTTGGATTCTGCTGCTCACTTTTTAGATCCTGTTTATGTTTCCATATTAATGGGACATATCAACCACCATTGTCGGGGAATTAAACATTATGCCAATTTATAGTCATAGATGTGTCCTTATCATTTGCTTTTTAGATATCCTTTATGACAATTTCCAGTTGTTATTTGGCTTACCTCGCATCTAGGACCATCATATCCCAGGTCTGCTCAGTAAAGACTGATGGGGACTTGATGTTTTTATTACTATGAGTAAGGACACAGTACATCTCACCTAATTAATTGTTTCCCAACTATATAATGACTCAATTTCCAAATTCTCTTAAAGGTGGGTCACCCTTTTGTATTTTGTTGTTTCCCTTTCTAGTAAGTTAATAAATGTTGACATATGCTCAAGATCAATCTGTCTTATAAATTTGTCTTTTACCGCACTTCTGTGATTAAAACCCTAAGTCCTGGCCATGGCTTACTAGGCCCCTCTCCACCAGTCCCCACCTGCATTCCAGTGATAACAGCTTTACCCACCTTCTTTTTCTACCCTGAGCACACCCCAATTTCTCTAACCCCATCCATCACCCTTTGTTGGGAGTAATGTACTCCACTGTTTTGCTAAGCTAACTCCAATTCATCACCTCTTTAGGGAAGCCTCCCTGATCACCCAGACCAGGTAACTGCCCCTGTTGGATGGACCCATAGCCCTGTGTCCTTGCCCATCATAGCACCTGTCAACCTTGCCTTTATTTAATGTCCACCTTTCCAACCACACCGAGAGCTCTATAAGAGCAAGTCTTGTAGATGCCTTGGGTACTTTGGATACCTATCTGCTGGCACTATGCCTGGCCCAAAGGTAGTGCCTATTGAACTTAGGGATTTTTGGTGGGAAGCAACCAAAAAGGAGTTTGGGAAAAACTCTGTCGTGGAGCCCATAGATTTCACAAGAGTTGGTTGTGAGAGCAGAAGCAGCCCTACAGTCTCACTCCACTGTCAATGCCCTCCAGCCAAGACTAGCAGGAACACACCTTATAGTGTTGTTACTTATTGCATCAGGGAGAATGCACACCATGCAGAATGATAAACCTTCTCAATAAGAGGGTGTTATAAAGGATTTACTGTAGGATTTGGGTTGTATTAGGTGATTTTAGGGAAGGTTCAAGGAATTGTGGGGTTTGCTCTGGATTAGATGCCATCAGGGAGTGTGAATAGTTCTGTGACTGGGCAACTTTTTTTTTTTTAAAGATTGATTGATTGATTGATTTAAGAGAAAGAGAGCACCGAAGCAGGGGGAGGGGCAGAGAGAGAGGGAGAGAATCTCAAGCAGACTCCCTGCTGAGTGTGGAGCCCAATGCAGGGCTCAATCTCATGACCTTGAGATCATGATCTGAGCCAAAATCAAGAGTTGGCCACTTAACTGACTCAGCCACCCAGGTATCCCTATGATTGGGCATCTTAATAATCTTATCTACAAGGTGGAAGGAATGAAGTGGGGCTAAAGCTGTAATTGGTAAAGAAATAGCAGTCACTCTTATTAGCCAGGATAAGGGGAATTTGGTGAATTTTGTGGTTTCAATAATGGTCATGTTTTTGTCTGTGTTCAAATTGGATTAAAGAGTGGTCTTGTTTTTGTCTTGATTATCACAGAGTGGCTTTGTCTGATGTTGATAATCTATGAAATTGTTTTTGTTGAACAGGAGAATACCAAGGCCCAGCTGTGAGTGTTAGGCCAGCTCCTAGCAATACCAAGTCTTAACTGATAGAAATGGGCCAGTTCCTAGCTGTCATGGGCTGCTTTTCTTTTTCTTTTTCTCACCAACTTCCTATTCCCACCTTGAATCTCTGTTCTTGGTATTTAGAGCCCTGGCAGAGAAAGCCCAGTTGGCCAAGCTTAGGTCACACCTCCATTCCTTGACTGTCCTAGACCTATGAGAGAGTATCAGGTAATAAGCTGGGGTGACATTCAGCCAGGATACATCATGTGGGATACTGGGTTCTTAAAATAGAGAAATACATCCTGACTGGTTGGTAAATAGGTGATGCCCCTCTCCTGGGATGCTCAGGAACACTTGCAATGCAGCTACTAAAGGGTTAAGGCCTGGCCCATCTGATTGGCTGATGCCCCTTTCTGCTCCACTATTCAATATTTTGAATATAACCTTTGGGTGAAAGACAATCTTCAGGGTAGCAATTATTCCTCTACCAACACTGATTTATTCCTCTAACAATCCTGAGATGGGAAAAGTAATTTCCAACAGAAAACCAGAATACTGTGAGCAAAGAGGAAGGAATGCTGGGTGGTCAGACAAGAATACACATGTTCAATACAGTGTTTATTATTAAATGTTTGGTATTGGATAGACAGATGGACACATGGATGGAAAGTATCTAATAGGAAGAAAGAAATCATGCAGACTACAGGTTAATTACCCCATCACATAGGGAGAAATGTAATCTCTTTATTCCAGAGGACAGGATATCTAAAACAAATTCTTCTTCCTCTTAATTCCTTTTGGTCAGTTCCCCAATGTGTCTTACCTGCACTGAGGGCACATTAGCCAGCTCTGGTGCCAGGTTCAGGAGCTGGAACGGAGGCTGAGGCTCCTTTGTGAGGTAGCCTCAGTGAGAGGGGTACTATGAGGCAGGGGCTACTTCACCCCAAACTGGCCGAGTCAACCATACCAGTCCTGCCCTCCAACTCCCTAACATCACCTGCTCGCCTAAGCTTTGTCATGTTGTTGCCACTGCTGGGGACCTGTGCTGTGGTGGGGCCATTCCAGGGCCCTGAGTGGGAGCCAGTGAGGGGCCTGCTTTCTGAGGATCGCAGCTGCAGGGACCCTCGGTGCTGTGGCAACCTGCTCGTGCTCTGCCTCTTTCTGATCTGGCAGGTCCAGCATTATTGGCAACAGGTCACCAGGACCCACCCCAGCATGAGGAAGGTCATCAAGGTGAGGGGGCCCCACACACCTCCTTCCCTCAGCACCAAGATTGTCTCATTCACTTGTTACGAAGACCCTGTTCTATGCCCTATGTACCAGAGATGAATCACATGGGGGAACTTAAGACTGGTCAAGGAGAGAGAGCATCACCAGGCCCCAAACCCATCAGTCACCCTGGTCTCTCTCCCTCACTCTACACATTCAATCCATCTATAAGTCTTATGGGCTCTACTTGCAAACCAGATCTCAAATCTGATCACTTCTCGAAACCTTACTGCAGCCCCCTGGGCAAAGCATCCCTCATGCCTCCCCTACACTGTAGCCCTGCCTTCTGCCTGGTTCCTGTGGCTTCTCTCTTTTAAGCACAGACAATGTTCCACTCAGCCGACAGGATGATCCTCTTTCTTTCTCTTTCTCCCTTAAAACTTTAATCCAAGGATAATACACATACACAGACTATATGTGTATAGATCAATGAATTTTCACAAACTGAATACATCCATGTGCACACCCAGATTGAGAAACACCATTGCTGCAGCACAAAAGTTTGCAGTCACAACTATGCTAATTCCTAATAACACAGACTAATTTTGCCTGTATGAAATCATATGCTAGGTATTCTTTCACACCTGGCTTAACATTATGCTTGTGAGCAAGAACCAACTTTTAAAAACAGGTCATCGCCCTTTGCCCCTCAAAACCCTGTAATGGCTCCGACAGATACACTCCCTGTCAAACTCAGAATAAAATCCAAACTCCTAACCATAAGTCCAAGGCCCAGCATGATCTGTCCTACATTTCTCTCTGACCTCATCTCCCAACACTCTCTTAGTCACCTGTTCCATTCTGGGCATAGGGACCCCTTGAGATTCTTATACACATGACCTTGTTCTGACCTCAGGGCCTTTGCACTAACATCTCCCCTGCCTTCAGTGCTTTCTCCAGATGTCACTTGGTTGCCTATCGTTTCATTCAGGTCTCCAGTCAAATGTCACCTCCTCTGAGAGGCCTTCTGTGACCAGCCTGTCTAAAGGAGCTAGCCCCATACCCACTCTACTTTTATTTCCACCAGAACACTTCTCAATATCTAACATGTTGTATACTTGGTTATTGTGTCTTCCATGTCTGGAAGATAGCTGCCGACAAGGACTTTGTCTTGTTTATGCTGGTAACCCCAACATCTAGAACCCCAGCCTGGCCTGGAGTAAACTCTTTGTCTTTCTTAAATGAATGCCCTAAGGGAAGTGATTCCTTCTTTTCTGAGCCCAGCTTCCTCATCTGGATAATGGAGATTGTAATTCTGACCTGTGAGAATTAGAGACAATGTGTGAGCAAGGATTTTGCTTCTCCATTCTCAACTACAGGTGCCACCGCAGAAGTGGGCAGTGCCCTCCGCGAGACATGACACTTGTTTCAAGTTGACCCCTGAATTCTTCTTCAGTCCTGGTGATTTCAGTGGCCTGGATGCTCATGTCCAACAATGGGTACAAAAGAAGAGACAGGAATACCGGAGGAGCCTCCAGGAATCATGGACCCAATTCCTGTTCTCTTGGCAGCACCCATGTCAGGGTCCACCTTGGGATTTCCACACTCCTTTTGAGTCCTTCTTCCGCATCACCTCCCTTTCAAGCACCTGTATGCTCCCACAGGACCTGGAAGCATGGCAGGTACCCTGGTGTCTCAGTGATGAGCAGACTCACCTGATTTGCAAGTCACTATCCCCTGCCCTGGACAGGTACCAAAGGATGGAGCAGCTGCTGGTCCACTCCCAGGAAGAGTTGGTGCCACTGGAGCCTGTTGTCAGCATGAGGTCTCACCTCACACCCATGATTTTAGCCACCTCTCTCTCAAACCTCTCTTCATCTCAGAGGCTGCAGTCTGATCCTTCCAACCAACAAGTGGGAATGTCCACCTGGAAGTCCTGGGGATGCCCACAAGAAGCCTGGGTACCAGGGAAGGAAAACCAGATGCTAAGCAGAGAGGTTATAAGGTGGGTGAACCAGACAGAGAGCAGTGGGGAGGATGCTTGGGAGATTCAGGCAACTGGAAGGCAACTCCCAGGGAACTCTGAAATAGAGGATGATGCAGAGACTAAGGTTCTGGCGTGGAGAAGTCAGAGACTAGTAATAAGTAAAACTAATGGAGATATCCTGACACCAGGGTCAAAGAATCAGGACCAGATGGGAATTGAGAATAGAGCCAAAATTCAGGAACTAGGGAATGGAAACGACAGGGAGGCTGAAGGTGAGAATCCTCCTGGAACCCAGGCACATATAGTAGAGAACCAGGAACCATTAAGATGTAAAATTGATGCAGAGACTCAAACACCAGAGTGGGGGAACCAGGATAAAAGTAGAAATGAGAGTGCTGTAGAGACCCAGGCACTTGAGAAGAAAAAGGAAGAGGTCAGAGGAGAGGATGAAGGAGAGACCAAGGCCCAAGAACTGGGGAAGCAGGGCCAGACTGGAAGTGAGGATGATGAGGAAAGCCAGGTGCCAGGGTGGGGAAAACAAGATAAGATTAGAGATGATACTGGTATAGAAATTCAGGCACAGGAAAGGAGAGACAAGGCTCAGGTTGGAGGTGAGAATGATGTGCGAACCCAGGTATCTGGGAGGGAGAACCTGGGAGAAGTAACACAAATGGAAGGTATGGAGACCCAGGCCCTGGGGTGGGAAAAACAGGAATGCATTGGAAGTGAGAATGTTATAGGGATCCAGACCGTAGGGTGGGAAAAGCAGGATCAGGGTGGAAATAAGAAATCTGGGAGGATCCAAGCATCTAGGGAAGAGATCTGGAAACAACTAAGACATGAACTTCTAGTGAGCTGGAGAAACCAAGGCCTGAGAAGGGGGGAGGATGCTGGGGAAACCCAGATATCTAGAAGGAAGAACCTCAGGGAGATAAGAGAGGAGGACTGGGTAGTGATCCAGGCGCCATGGTGGAGAGACCAAAGACCAGTAGCAAGTGAAATTGACAGAGAATGCGAGATACCATGTTGGGGGAATCAGGGTCAGATTGGAGGTGAACTTAGAGCAGAAACTCAGGCACCAGAGAAGAGAGAACAGAGAAAAGATGGAGATGAGGATGGTACAAATACCCTGGCTCCTGAGGCAGAGAACCAGGGACAATTAAGACATGAAACTCATGTAGACACCCATCCACCAGAGAGGAGGAACCAGGAGCAGTTTGGAGATGAAAATAGAATAGACATTCAGGCACTAGGGAAGAGAAATCTGAGAGGCGTTAAAGGTGAAGATGGTAAAGAGACCCAGGAACTTGGGGAAGAAAACCAGGGTCAGTTAAGCAGTAAACTTAATGGCGAGATTCATACACCTGAGTGTAAGAATCAGGAATACATTAGAGGCAAGGATGGTGCAAACAACCAGGCATCTGAGGCTGAAAACAGGGGAGAATTAACAAGTCACATTGATGGAGAAACTCATTCAGCAGAATGGAAGAAAGAGGAACAGGTTGGAGATGAGAATGGTGGAAACACCCAGGCTTCTGAGGCTGAAAGCAGGGGAGAATTAACAAGTCAAATTGATGGAGAAACTCATTCAGCAGAATGGAAGAAAGAAAAGCAGAATGGAGATGAGAATGGTGCAGAAATTCAAGCTCCAAAGAAGACAAGCCAGAGAGAAGGTGCAGGTGAAGATGATACAGAGACCTGGGAACCTAGAGAAGAAAACCAGAGCCAGTTAAAAGGTGTTATTGATAGAAAGACCCATTTATCAGAGTGGAAGAACCAGGAGCAGACAGGAGGTCAGAATGGAACAGAAAGTCAGGCTGGAAGTGAGGATGCTGTAGAGACCCAGAGGCCTAAGAGAGAGAACCAGGGACAGTTAGATAGTGAAACTGGAGAGAGCCACTCACCAGGGAGGACCAATTGGGAGCAGACTGGAGGAAAGGAGGAGGAAAATCAGACATTGGGGAAGAGAAGTCAGAGAGAGGCTAAAAGTGAGGATAATGGAAAGACCCAGGGACTTAGGGAAGGTCCCCAGAGACTGATAAAAAGCAAAGCTGATGAAAAGAGCTGTTCATCAGAGTGGATGAACCAGGAGCAGGTGGGAGGTGAGAATGGCGCAGAGATTGAAATACAAGGAAAGAGAAACCTGAGAAGGACCACAAGTGATGATGGTACAGAGACCCAGGCTCTAGGGGGAGATTACCAGGGACAGGTAAGAAGTGAAGTTGATGGAGAGATCCAGATACAAGGGCCGGGGAACCAGAACAAGGATGGAGATGAGGACGCTGGAGAAATCCAGGATGTCGGCAGCCAGAGAGAGTGCAGAGCTGAGGAGGCGGGAGGTCCTCACATTCTAAGGGGAGGAAATGAGGAGCAGGTCAGAGGAAAAGATGCTGCTAAAGGCAGTCTCTCAGTTGACACTTCTGGGGGTGAGGGGCCTGGATGTGGGGCTATGCAACAGGAAGAGGCAGTGGCCTCCGCTCCCTGTCCTGAGAAAAAGCCTCTCCTCAACTGGAGTGGGGAGGGAGAGCATTTGGTCAGCCAGAGCATGGCCTCTGCCAAGAAGCATAGAGCGAGGGTCAGTCTAGCCTCCCAGCAGGTCCCACCTGAAGCCCAGAGAAGCCGACAAAGTGATAAAAGGGTGGATCCAGGGAAGACTTCTGGCCTGACTCGGAAGCTCCAGAACTTACATTCTGGAGAACTTCTGGCTGCTCCCCTGGGCCTGCCCTCTGCCCGCCCCTCTGTCTCATGTGGCCAAGCCTCCCAAGCTGCCACAGCTCCAGTGGGTGCTCCCACTACCCACACTATCCTGCCCAAGTGGCCAGTCCTCAAAAAGAGCCAACTGCTCCTCCTGGAGTCCCTCATGCGACGGAAGATTGCACACCTGAAGTGGGGCCTCCCCCAGCGGATCCTGGAGTCCCATTTGCTCTTTAACATGTTAGGACCGTGCCCACTACCCCTTGCTGGGGTGAGGCTCCCCGGATTATACACAGCCTATGAGCTCCAACGACAGCAGGAAAGGCATTGTGAAGCCCAGGGCTTCAGGCCAGGCCTTAAGTCAACTGAGAGATCACAGAGAGTTCAGCCCCTAGAAAGAAAAAGCTCAGAACTTCCTACACAGGCCAGAGCTCTAGAGAAATGTGGGTCACATGGGTGCGAACCCATGGGCATCTCCATCCATTCTGAAAAGCCTGGGAGAGTCGGGCCACCAGGAGGCACCAGAGAACCACGGGACGTTCAGGCAGAGGCTCCTCCTAGAGCCAAGGCTGTTGATGCTCCCAGGAACTCCAGGCCTGCAGCACAGTCTAGGAGCTGGTGTGGCCAAGAGCCTTCCAGTGAGAACAGCATGGACAGGAAAATAGTCAGGCCAGAAGTCTCCCAGATGACAGAGATGGCTCCGTGCAGAATGAGGACCTCATACTCCAGGGCAGGCCATGACTACTGGAGGAAGGAGCGCACATCCCAGGAGGTCCCTAAGCCCCCCAGACTTAAATGTCAGCAGGCTACACATGGGAGAAGAGGAAGCCTGGAGGCTGCAGAGGGCAGAGGAGCTGGGCAGCAGCCTTCCTCCTGTTTCACAAACACCTCCAGCTTCAAAGATAGTCTCCACTCTGCTGCAGCAAGGTTGAGCATGACCCTTCTAAACAAGGTATCTTGGTCCCAACACCTGGCCAAGCCTCAGCACTCAGCCCCCAACCTGAGCCTGAGGGATCCTGATCCTACTCTGCTTCCCAAAGTAGATGACCAACATACAAGGGAGGATAGCATTGGAGTCTCTATTTCTCTGAAGAGAGACCTTCAGGCACCAGGTCACTGCTATGCTGAGGCTGCTCTTCTCAAGACAGAGCGCTTCCAGGGTCAAGGGGAACCTGAGAACCTACATGGAGTCCTACAGAATCCATCAGCCCCCCAAAAGTTTGGTTTTATGAAGCATTTGAGACGTTTTCTGCTCCAGCATGGTTTTAGAAAGTAGGCCACCGGCCCAGGGTCCTCAGAACACATAAGAGAAGGCATGAGTGGTCTGTTTACCCTCAAAGCTTCTAATAAAATTGGTTATTTGGGCCCTGTGGGGTTCTGATATTTCTGGTGTCCCCTGGTGATTTTCTGAGTGTCCCCTTTTGTAGGCTGGGATACTTTGTGGGTGGGGTAGAAGCCATTCTACTCTATTGTATTGAAGGTTTTGGGAATGTGGGTCAACCCAATGTCATCATCTCCTAAATACATTCCTTTCCCTAGCTCCTCACAGTAGAGTTTACTCAGGTTTCAATCATGGCTCTGTCCTGCTCTGGTCCAAGCTAATTCTGATTGAGGTAGGATGCTCAAACTGAGCCTCAACTTTTCGGAGGGGGTTGGTGCTCTGCACTGGACACTGATATTCAAGTCTTTTGGTCACAAGGAAGGGAACTGATTACCGGGCATTCCCCCAGCTGGAACTCTGTTGCCCATGAACATACTTCATGGAAAAACCATCCCCCGCCTCCACTTCTCAAGCTCTGTCAACCATAATTACTTGTTGCCTTGTCTGTCTCACCAGTGGGACATTCTGGAGTCAATTATTTGTTTTAATTAAGCCTGAAACTTCTGAGCCAAAAGGCATTATGTCTTATGACACTTCTGTAGGCAGCTTCAGCACGTGGAAGTAGATTCACAGAGCCTAAATCCATGAGTGCTGGAGTTGGGAATTTAATTCAGGTTTTCTCCCTCCCTCTTCTTTATTTTCCCTTCCTCCTCTCCTTTCTCCCTTCTTTTCTTCCCTTTCATTTAGATTTCCTATTAATTGATTGTAAAACCCATCCATGCTCATTGAAGAAAGTTTATAAAATTCAGAAAAGGAAAAATAATCCATAATCTTATTACCCAGTTATTGTTTTGATGTTTTTCTTGCTATGCATTGCTACCTGCATGGTGTTTCCCATAGCAATTCATGCTTACCTTTACAACAGCATTTATACTATGATAGGAAAGCTCCCAATGCTCCCTACCTCCCAGTATCCTTGCCCTTGTATAGTCTCTCCTTGAGTGTGGATTGGATCTAGTGGCTCACTTCTGACAGGATACAGCAGACATGATGGAATGTAACTCCTGAGAATAGGTTATAAAGTCTGTAGCTCCATCTTGGGCATTTCTCTTGCTTCCTTGCTTGCTTCCTGAGGGAAGCCATCCTCCATGTTGTGAACTGCCCTATGGAAAGGCACATATGGCAAGGAACTGAGGAGATCACTTGAAAACAGTTGTCAAGAAAGTGAGGTCCTCACTTAGCCTTTGAAGAGCTGAATCCTGCCACCAATCATGTGAGCGAGCTTAGAAGCAGATCCTTCAGCCCTAGTGAGTCTTGAGATAGCTACAACCTTGTGAGAGACTTTTAACTAAGCTGTGCATCAGGAATCCATATTTCTTGTTTTAAGTTGCTGAGTTTTGGGGGCATATTAGTTTTCTATGGCTACCATAACAAGTCACCACAAATGTGATGGCCAAAAACAACTTCTGGAGGCCAGAAGTCTGAAATCAAGATGTCAGAAGGCCCTCCAAAGGCTCTAGAGGGCAATAAGGTCCTGGTTCTTTCCAGCTTCTGGTGGTTGCAGGTGTTGGTTGGCTTGTGGCACCACCACTCCACTCGCTGTCTCCATGGTCACACTGCCTCTTCCTTTTACTCTGTGTGTCTGTGTGTCTAAATCTTATTGGATTTAGGGCCACTGTATACTCCAGGATGATCTCTAAAGATCCTTAACTTAATCACAACTGCAAAGATCCTTTTCCAAATAAGGTAACATTTACAAATTCTGGGGATTGGGATGTTTTATAAGTCTGCTCTGACTGCTATAACAAAATACTAGAGACTAGTGGCTTAAACAACAGAAATTTATTTTCTCACAGTTCTGGAGGCTAGAGTCCAAGATCAAGATTCTGGTTGATTCCGTTTCTGGTAAGAACTTTCTTCCTGGCTTGCAGATGGTTGTTTTCTCACTGTGTTCTCACATGGCCTTTCCTTGGTACATGTATATGGAGAGAGGTGAGAGAGCTTTCTCTCTCCCTCTTTTTTTAAAAAGTATTTTTTTTTTTTTAAGTAATCTCTACACCCAACGAGGGGCTCGAACTCACAGCCCTGGGACCAAAAGTCACATGCTCTAAAGAGCCAGCCAGGTTCCCCCTCCCTCTTCTTATAAGGCCACCAATCCTATGGGATTAGAGCCCCACCCTTATGACCTCTTTTAACTTTAAATACCTCTTAAAGGCCCTATCTCCAAACACAGTCACATTAAGGGTTAGGGTTTCAACATTTGAATTTGGGGGACAAAATTCAGTCCATAGCAGACATGGAGATATATTTTTTGAAGTTCACTGTTCAACCCATCACATGGGGTCATTTGTTACACAGCAACAGGTAACACTCTATTGCAATAATTTGCTCATTTGTCTCCTTGACTGACCTTGAGGACAAGAATGGTCTCTTGCTCACTTTTGAATCCTCTAGCTCCTAGCACAGTTTCTGGCTCAAAACTTTGTCAAAAGGAATACATACTTTGTTGACATTTTAAAAACATACAGGATAATATTTAATGATATGGAACATGTACATGATATATTTTTCTCTGGGAGAAGCAGTTTACAAACTTTTGTATATTACTGTTGTAAAAATTTATAGACTAAAAGAAAATATATCAAAATATTTTTCCTTTCATTGTCTTCATTGAATATGCACTACTGCTATAACGTACTTATGTTGAATAAACATTTTTTGCTTATTGATTTTACTTCCTTTATATATAATTCTGCATCTTTTGTGCACGGAATTTTAACGAGAACTTGTCCATGTTAATACCTACTTCTCTCAAACATTATTTCATAATGCTGCATTGAACAATAAACCATTGTTTTCTAAACTATTTTGCTACGGAAATAATTTTTTTCCACTCGGTCACACTGCTTCTCAATGTAGGAAACACCCCCTGAACTTACCTCCTTCACCATTAGCCAGTTGCTGGACACTCAGGTGCTAAATAAATCCTTGTAGACTGATAAGACTGTTATTTCAATTATATGCAACGATAAACGATTTTTTCTTCTGCAGTATTCCTTGTGCCCTCGCAAAGTCTCAAGTGCCGTGCAGTCGTTTGAGAGGGTATCTTAAGGGAAACGTCTTAGACTCTTTGAAAGGGGTCACGTAAATTTAAAATAATACTAAGCTTTTAGGTCCCTGAAATCATTTAATTTTTTTAAAAAGATTTTATTTATTTATTTGACAGAGAGAGACAGTGAGAGAGAGAACACAAGCAGGGGGAGTGGGAGAGGGAGAAACAGGCTTCCCACGGAGCAGGGAACCCGATGCGGGGCTCGATCCCAGGACTCTGGGATCATGACCTGAGCCGAAGGCAGACGCTTAACGACTGAGCCACCCAGGCGCCCCAAAATCATTTAATTTTTTAATGGTAGAAAGAGATTACTTCCAGGGCGCCTGGGTGGCTCAGTCGTTAAGCGTCTGCCTTCAGCTCAGATCATAATCCCAGGTTCCCGGAATGGAGTGTCCCATCGGGCTCCCTGCTCAGCGGGAAGCCTGCTTCCCCCTCTCCCACTCCCCCTGCTTGTGTTCCTTCTCTTGCTGTCTCTGTCAAAAAATAAATAAAAATCTTAAAAAATAAATAAAATTAAAAAAATAAATAAATAAGAGATTACTTCCTTCCCTTCCTTTCTCAAGGCTAATGATAGCTTGTTTATAAATATTTTTCAACCTATAGTGTGGTGAAGGCCAACTCCTACGGACTCAAAGAGCAAACTGCTTTGTCCTTCGCGGGTCACTCGCGAGTCCTCGCACCTATCACACGCTCTCAACACGTCGGCTCCCACGACATTGCGTAGCTCTCGGTTTGCGCAGGCGCGTTACCCCCCTCCCCACTTTTCCCTTAGGCGCGCGGCGGAAGGGCGCTCTTTCAAGTGCGCTTGCGCACACGCTGCGCGGGAAAGGTGGTGGAGTGCATGCGCGGGGAGACATGGCTGTGAGGGACGCGGCGGCAGGCCCTCCCGGGCCTGCGAGGGACGAGGAGACGGCGCTGTTCTTCGAGAGGGCCCATTACAGGCATGACCCGTGCTGGCTACTGCCCGTGCCCCCGCGCCTCTGTCTGGCCTGCCTGCTGGAGCTGCTGCCGGAGCCCTGCGTATCGGTGCGAACGGGGCCCCGGCATTTCCCTCACCAAGCTGGGCCTTCCCTCGCCAGGCCAACTCCCTCAAACCGGACGCGCCTTCCCCAAACCGGGCCGCTTCGTTAAATCTACCCTCTAAACAGGCCTGCTCCCTCACCAGGCTGGAGCGGCCTTCTCTGCTATACTACTTCAGCCTCAGTTTGCCCCACAGGCCGTCCTGCTCTGAGCGCAGTACCCTGTTCCGGACTCACCCCTGCGCCTGGCTCTGGGCCTCGCCTGGGCCTGTTCCTGTCCGCACTAGCCGCCCCCGCCCCAGGGCTCGCCGGCTCGCATGCCTGCCTTCCCTTCCCTGCTTTGTAGCTGCCCTGCCGTTTGTTGCGCTCGCCATCTCTCCAGGATCTAGCCTTGGCTTGGCCCACGGGCCAGGGCACGCGCGGTGGAGGCTCCTCATTCCCTTCAGATTTCTTAGGGTGTAAATGTGGAGGAGGGGGCTGCCTCGGTGTCTGTGATGGCAGGGGTGACAGGCAGAAGGTACAACCAGGCGGAGTGGGAAAACCTTTCTAACAAGCAGAGCTGGCTGAAAAATGGGCTGCCTTTTCTCTCACTGCCTACCCACCTCTGTAGTGTTTTTTGTCCATGGAGGCATCCAAGAAAAGTTTGGGGGATCACTTTTCTCTCAAATTCGTGAGAGGGGAATTCATGCCTTGGAGGGAAGGGGGTGGGCTAGATCAGTGGTTCTCAAGTTGTCTTTTTTTTTATTCTCAGGTTGCCTTTACACTTCTAATTTTTTTTTTTTTAAGATTTTATTTATTTATTTGAGAGAGAGAGAATGAGAGAGAGCACGGGAGGGAGGAGGGTCAGAGGGAGAAGCAGACTCCCCGCCGAGCAGGGAGCCCGATGCGGGGCTCGATCCCAGGACCCTGGGATCATGACCTGAGCCAAAGGCAGCCGCTTAACCAACTGAGCCACCCAGGCGCCCTATTTTTTATTTATTTACAAGATTTCATTTATTTATTTGAGAGAGAGAGAGCGAGCATGAGCAGGGGGAGGGGCAGAGGGAGAAACAGACTCCCTGCTGAGCAGGGAGCCCAATGCGGGACTCGATCCAGGGACTCCAGGATCATGACCTGAGCCGAAGGCAGTCGCTTAACCGACTGAGCCACCCAGGCGCCCCTGCCTTTACACTTCTAAAATGTGTTGAGGACCCCAAAGAGCTTTTATTTATGTGGGTTATATCCACTGATATGTACTGTATTAGAAGTAAAAACAATTTTAAAATACTAATTTAAAAATAATAGGTCCATTACGTATTAGCATAATTGGTTTTATTGTGGCAAAATACACACGACATAAAATCTACCATTTTAAGTGTGCAGTTCTGTGGCATAAATAATTTAAGTAAAAATAATGATATTTTCCAAAACAAAAAAGATAGTGAAAGGAATGGTTTTGTCTTACATTTTTGCAAGTCTCTTTAATGTCTAGCTTAAGAGAAGATAGCTGGGTTCTCATATGTTTCTGCGTTTAATCTGTTGTATATTACTTGTCATGTAATCTTTGAAAGATTTCACTGTACGCTTGTGAGAGAATAAGAGTGAAAAGAACAAATTGCATCTTAGTATTATATGAAAATGATTTTGATCTTTTGGATTATCTGTAAGGGTTTTGGGCACCCTCTGGGGTTCCCAGGCTACCCTCTGAGAACTGCTGGCTAGCTGATATTTGAGATTTCATTGAGGCCAGAAGTTCTGAGGCTGCCATTCCTGGATAATGAGTCAGAGATAAAGAGATAAATAAGACGGTTACATGGAGGAGAAGATGAGAAGGCTAAAAGTTACTGGGAATTTAGTATATAGATATATTTGCGGTCAAGTGCTGTTGGGATGAGGGAAATTGGGAAAAGGTTTTTTAGAGGAGGAACCATTTGAATTAGGCTTGAGAAGATGAGTGAGATTTGGACCAGAGGAGATGGGGGAGCTTATCCCAAGAGGTAGGTATTAGCAAGGATGAGTTTGGGGAGGTAATCAGAGTGTTTGAAAGGAAGTTGAGGGAAGTGAGATTGAAAAGCCAGGTTAAGATGAGTTCCTCCAAGAGTTTGAATCAAGCTAGAGTTTTGACTTAATCCCATAGGTAAAAGAGAGTCATCGAGTTTTTTTTGAGTAACTTATTTAATCACTAGCTTAATGTATTATGTAGGAGGAATGGGTGAAGGAATACATGAGATTTGCAATAGCACAGGTTAGAGGCAGCGAAATGCACCTTTACTCTTTATTGAATGCACTTTTTTTTTTAGCTTCAGCTCTCACCAATTGAAAGGGGGATGTAGGGGCACCTGGGTGGCTCAGTCGTTAAGCGTCTGCCTTCGGCTCAGGTCATCATCCCAGGGTCCTGGGATCGAGCCCCGCATCGGGCTCCCTGCTCTGCGGGAAGCTTGCTTCTCCCTCTCCCACTCCCCCTGCTTGTGTTCCCTCTCTCGCTGTGTCTCTCTCTGTCAAATAAATAAAATCTTTAAAAAAAAAGGGGGGGGATGTAGTTAGTTGTACCCATGTTCCTGTTCTATCCTCAGTGCGTACGCCCTTTCTTTACCTAACTTTTGCTACTGTCTTGAGCACTTTACACAGCCACTACCCAGTTCCCTGTACAGGGTGGTGAACTGAGTGTGAGGATTTATGTCCATGTCGAATGGAAGGATGAATTTCTCTACCGACCTCTTTGAGGCTCATGCAGGGTCTCCAGAATCACTCTCCTGGACTTTTGAATGGAAAGGGCACTGACCTTGGACAAGACCTAGTTGGAGACAGATTTGAGTCCTTGGGAATGTCTCTGGGCTTCTGTTTTCTCATCTATAAAATGGTGACAATAATACCTATTTTTGCTTGCTTCACCAGTTTGCTAGGCTTAAATGAACTAGTAGACAAAAGAGTGATTTGTGAATAGTAAAGTGCTCTGTAAATATAGGGTAGTGGGAACCTTAGCTCATGTATAATCCTCTGTATGAACACATGGATTCCTTTGTGTGGATGATGCCCTTTTTCATGCTCCCTTTAGGGATATATGATCTTACTCTAGTTTAGGTAAACCCTCCAGTATCATCTTGCAAATATATTTAGAAATTATAATTGTTTGGGTTCAGAATGGCTGAGACTTGGTTGTTACGGAATGTTTTTTTCATCTGCCCCAAGTTGGTGCGCAAGAAGCACGTGCTGTCCTGCTTCCGAGATGCTCTCTTGAGGCATGCCTCCCTGGTCATGCAGTTGGTGGCTCAGGATCAGAGAATCTGTATCCACTTCATAAGCATGCTTTTCGGTGAGATTAAAAGGGAAACTTGGCATGAATTTTGTATGTATAGCATGTATATTTGTTTTTGGGTTTGGAGAAATGGTCTTGGGAAGACAATTTAGGTTTTTTGCCATGTAACAGTTTATTAGTAAATTGTTTTGTCATATGATGAAGAAATGATCCCCTTTCTAAGACACATGATGCATTGGGTGGTAACTGGCTTTGCTACAGCTAAGAGGTTAGTAAAAGTGTGAATATGAATATGGGAAATGTGTGATCTTTCAAAAAGTCCACTCTGACCCTTGAATAGGATCAGAAGGTCCAGACTAGACTCCATTGACCTGGTGTGACCCTGATTGAATTACTTTCCCTCTTCTGTGCCTGAGATGGATTAAAAGGTCCCTTCTTTTAATATAATTATAACGTCCTATGGAAAGAGCCCTTTCAGGGAGGAGGGGAGCTAACTCATATTGGGTACTTTTCTCTGCTAGAGGCTTTTCAGGCTTTTAACTGCCAAGACAGTTCTTTAAGGGAGAGAAAATGGTCCCCAAGGCTAAGGGAAGTCATGGTTAATAACTGGCAGAACTGGACTTTTACCCCAGGTCTATTGCAGACTCCAGAGCACTCAGTTTTTATGCTGTGCCACACTGACTGTTTTTATCCTTTTAAAGCCAGAGTGGGTCACTGAAAGTCTAGGTGTTTGGTGTCGAGGATAGCATTTATCTGGGACATTGCTTAAAGCTGCTATTAGTCTAGAATTTATAGTGTACCTTTGTGGTTTTGTTTCTCTTTTAACTATTAACCATCCCCCTCTCTTCTCCCTCGGCTCCAAGGGCTGTTATGCAATGTGGAAGGTGGGAGTGTAACAGACCTCTGTATTGAAGGTAAGGTGAAATTGTGTGTACCTAGCATTTGAAGCTGAGGATATTAGCCTGAATTGCAGCTCTGGTTATTTGAGATCTTGATGAAATAAATGTTTTATTTTAGAGACATATCAAGAAAACTCAGTTGTCAGTCACTAAGTCTGCACTTCTTTCTCAGGCACCTACTCTGTGCCAAGTACTGTATCAGATACTAGGGATATATAGATGGGTAAGACATGGTTCCTGCCCTCTAAGAGTTTACAATCTGGAGGAGAGTTTGGCTGGCAAATAATGAGAGCTGATGAATACTGTTAGAAAGGCATGTACAAACTCTGTTTTCATTCCATCCACATTGGTTGGTTGGAAGTTGTCTGCACATAGGTGATGGTAAAAGCTGAGGAAATGTGGGAAGGGTGCCTGGCTGGCTCAGTCAGAAGAGCATTATGACTCTTGATCTTGGGGTTGTGAGTTCTAGCTTCATGTTGGGTGTAGAAATTACTAAAATAAATAAACTTTAAAGGGCTCAAGGGGAAAGAAGACAAGGGAGTTGGGATAGGAAGATTCTTGCAGAAAGAGTAATTGTATCAGTTATGGTCTAGTCAGGAAACAGAAACCACACAAGTTATTTAAACAGGGAAAATTTTAATATAAAGAATTATTAACTGGGTAACTGAAGGCAAAAAGAGAACACCAAGTTTTCACAGAGGTAGCAATTTCAGAAAGCAGCTTCCACCCTTAGAGCTGGGGAAACAAAAGGAGGTTGGAATTATTAAAACATAAGTTTTCTCTGTGGAGAGGATGCTGCTTGACTGTTCCTGGGTCCATGACCATCTAGGCATGCAGTTAGCAGCTGTAATAGATCATAAGTTAATAGGATCTGTATAGGGCGCCTGGGTGGCTCAGTTGGTTAAGCGACTGCCTTCGGCTCAGGTTATGATCCTGGAGTCCTGGGATCGAGTCCCATATCGGGCTCCCTGCTCAGCGGGGGGTCTGCTTCTCCCTCTGACTCTCTTCCCTCTCATGCTCTCTGTCTCTCATTTTCTCTCTCTCAAATAAATAAAATCTGAAAAAAAAAATAGGATCTGTATATCCCTCTGACCATCTCTCGGTCTAGATAATGTGGACAAACAAATATACCACTTGAAGTTCTGACCGCTGGCAGGAATGGGGAGATTTCCCTTCACCATTCAGCCACTCTTGAGTGGGGCTATAATCCTAAAGCCATCCACTTCTGGTTGGTGCCAGCATAACTTGCAAATCTTCATCAGAACCCAGGAACTTTACGGAGGCAGTAGGCTCTAGGTAGAGACTGCAAAGCCAGAGAGAGAAGAAGGACTTGCTCCTTCCTCATTGTTTCCTGTTTGCTGCCTGCCTTCTTCCTGTTTCTATTATCCTAGAATGCTTCCTTACCTTGGAAGTGGCAGAGCCTTTCTGCAGCAGCTGCTAAATCTAATTTGTAGCTTTTCCCAGACTTGCAGAGCCAGCCTCTTCTTCACCGCTCCTCAAACATACTAGCAGAAACATCACAAATGATTGTATAGAAGGACGGGTTTGGGGTTGAAAGATAATATTGTAGGCAATTATTGGCATGGGAACTCACCCATAATTCTGTTTTCTAGTATATGAAGGAGCAAATTGTGAGGAGGAAAAAAGTAGAGATAATATAAAATAGTAGTTTTCAACCTTAGCTTCACAATAGACTTACCTGGGTAACTTAAAAAATATCCAAATGCTTAGGCTCTTTCTCTAGAGATTCTGATTTAATTGGTCTAGAGTGGGAGTTGGGCATTAATATATTTTTTTAACTTCCTAGGTGATTCTAATGTGCAGCCTCATTGTGAACCACTGATATAAAACAATGAAGAAGCCAGAAATCCTTTGGTTTGGATATGTACACACAGTTTAACTGGGGAGATAGAAAAGACTATACTGGCAACACAAGCAAATGACTTTGAGTAGAAGGGCTATGAAAGGTGAAGTGTGGGCCAGGGGTTGACTTCTGGTTAGTAATGCTACTGTGTCTGCTTAGTCCTCATCCAGCTTACAACTCAGCTGAAGTTAGAGCACATCATACATTGCCTGCTGGATGAGTGCCACAAAGAGGTCAGTAAATAGATGTGGGTTCTTAAGTACCCCTCAGAATCTTCAGATATCAGAGCTGGGCCCACCCTTCTTTGGATAGATAGATGGGGAGATTGAAATACAGAGAGAAAGGGACCTGCGTGAGGCCACTGAGTCAGTGGCAGAGCCAGAGCTAAGGCTTGGGTCTTCTGATCCTGCTCCACTACTGTTTGCAGCCTCCTTCCTTCCCCTTTCAACCTTCCAAATGCTATCTCAGTGTGGTGGAGTCCCATCTTTCTGACAGAATCATCCCATGGTTATTCTCTATGTCCTTCTAAGTACAACATGGATTTTCTTGATCAATTTATCAAGGAAATATGTTTTACTATGTCTTGGCTTGGTCTTTTTATTTGGTTTAGATTGTATACAGTATTTTATACTGAAGTCATTTGCTTTTATCTAAGCATCTAAGGCAGGCACTGAGTAGGTATATTTAACCTGCCTTCTTCAAGGTAGTCAAAGATACCAATTCAATAAGTAGCTTTTACATTGTGTTTAAGATTTAGGAATAATATCAGAATCACTTTTTATTTTTTGCAAAAGGAAGACAGATGTTTATCTTAACACCAAGAGCAACATGTAATTATAAATTATACTAAGTTATCATTTCATTATAATTACTCTGCATATGATTAATATATCAGCTTGAATTTATAATTATATGTATCAATACTTATCATTATGATGGTGCCACTTAACCCTTTTGAGTACTTTCAAATGCTAGGCACTGTGTTAGGTGGTTTACGTACAGTATCTCATTTAGTCCTAACAACCCTATGAAGTTGATACTATTATTATTTCCCACCAGAGGAATTAAGAGTCTTGCTTAAGATGCTATAGTTAGTTGCTAGAGAAGGGAAATATATACTACCGACTCTCCCTGTAAACCATCAAGCATAGGGCCTGGCAAATAGTATTCAATAATGGCTATTATAATGATGATAATAATAATACCTTTTTTTTTTTTTTTTTGTACTGATCCAGAATTCTGTCTTTATGATGTTCCCAACTTTCACCCCCCAGTTTCTGGCTCTATAGAAGACACAATATGCTAATTTTAATTCAGTTTAACAGTCATGTCCTGAGCTAAGTACTGAGCACTCTGAGAGGAATCTAATCAGAGCTTTTCCCCAGGGTCTTCCCAGTCCAATAGGGGAGATAGACACTTAGTTAAAGAGGCTGATTACTGATTGTGTTGAGAGACACATACAAAATAGGCTTTGGTCTGGATAGAGCAAGTTACATTTTGGTGGGAGATCTGTCCTGATCCTAATAACAGAGCGGAATGTGTTCACTCTCTATAGCTGTGTAACATGCCCTCCATGAGAGGCAGCCTGGCCACCCTGACCCTTCTCGGCAAGTTGGTGGATGCCATCCCTCCCCTGGCAGACAAACTTGTAATGGAGCACAGTGAGTGACCTCTGGGAAAGAGCTGCCACTACCCTTTTACCTGCTTTGATCACACTTCCATCTGGGTGGTCCATTCAATATATACACCTGGGAAGTCATTACTTCTCTAGGTTTTAGTTTTCTCATCTGCAAAATGTACTCTATGTTGGCCAAGTTGAAAAAAGTATTTATTGACTCTGGTCTTGAGCTATTTTGATTCTTTATGTTAACACAAACTAATTAAATACCTAATTTTGAACCTTCCTTTGGGTGAAAGGAGGAATTAATTTTGGAATATAGAGGTACTTTTTTCTATCAGTAAAATGCAAATAAATATCTCACAGAGTATTTACCTCAGAGTAAATCACTGCACTTCTCTAAGCCTTGGTTTTCCCTTTTGATTAAGTACCCAGAAATCATTTATTATGGGGGATTATAGGGGATTACCATTACTACCCTACTGGGCACAATAGTTTGGAGTTTCATACAGCAGTTGACATTGTGAGGTTTCCCTGGCTCCTTGGCTGTTTTATGGACAGGTGACCTGGTGGAGCATCTGTTGAGAGGTTTAGTGTACCCCAATGAGGGGGTGCAAGCTTCTGTCTGTTACCTCTATGGGAAGCTGTACTCCTCACCAGTGGCCGCTGAGACGCTTTCAGGCCATTTCCGGGAGAAGCTGTGTCCTCTCTTCCTTTCCACCCTGGATGGTGCCCAGACAAAGGAGCTACAGATCAACTGTTTGGGTAAGATGTAGGACTGGAGAGAAAAGAGAGAAAGCTTTTGAGGTTTTGCTTGAGGACTTGAGATGTTGGCTCTTTAGTGGTGGGGAAGTTTGCTGCTTTGCAAAGGGTAGAAGTCATGGGTTTGGGAGCTAAAATGCACAGACTGTGATAGATGACTAGAGTTGATGTGGCATCTTAAGAATGTTGCCTTTGGGCACGTGGGTGACTCAGTTGATTAACCATCTGCCTTCTGCTCAGGTCATGATCTCAGGGTCCTGGGATTGGCCCCATGTTGGCTTCCTGCTCAATGGGGAGTCTGCTTCTTCCTCTCCCTCTGCCCCTCCCCCTCACTCATTCTCTCTCCCTCACACTTTCTCTCTCAAATGCATAAGTAGAATTTAAAAAGAAAAAGAATGTTGCCTTTGGAAGGAAAAGAAGAAAGAAAGTGACACCAACAATTTTCTATCTCTGGTTTTTACTGCCTGTCCTAGTGTATCCTGTTTTTGCTGTCAGGTTAATCTTCACACTGCACAGCTCGTGTTCTCTCCTTTTCCTATTTGAAAAATCATCTATCGTCCCTCTGGCCTCCGGGGTGATGTGCAGGTGTTTCTACTTGTTATTTGAGGCTCCTTGGGAGCCCCAGCGTACCCTTTCAGCCTCTTCTCCTGCTGCTTCTTTATATAGGTACACAAGATCTATCAAATGCTTCTGAGTAGGGAGCTTTCACATTTTGGATGGAGCACATGGGCACTATGATTGGTGACTGGGTGAGGGCCTGTTCCAAAGCAGGAGCAACAGGGAAAAGCATAGTCTAAGTGACAACAGCTTCTTTTCACAGTTTAGGCCAAGAGTTCTGTTATGAACAGTCCAGTCACACATAGTGTGTGTTCATTTTGGGCCAGGCCCTGTGCCAGGCTCTGGGGTCATAAAGATGAGCAAACCCAAGCTCTATTCTGAAGGAGCGCATAGTCTAGTATGGAAAACAGATGTGGACAATTAGAGCCCTGTGTAGTAAGTGTTGTCATGGAGGTTGCCCAGAAAAGTGTGGGATTCTATTCAACATTGTGTTAGAGGTCCTCGCCAGAACAATAAGGCAAGAAAAAGAAATAAAAGGTATCAAAATTAGGAAGGAAGAAGTAAAACTCTCTGCAGATGCCATCATTTTATATATAGAAAACCTTAAGAACGTCACAAAAAACTGTTAAAACTAATAAATGAATTTAGTAAAGTTATAGGATATAAAATCAGTTGTTTTCTATGCACTAACAGTGAATTATCTGAAAAAGAAATTAAAACAATCCCATTTATAACAGCATTAAAAATAACAAAAGTACTGGAGCACCTGGTTGGCTCAGTAGGTTAAGCGTCTGACTTTGGCTCAGGTCATGATCTCGGGGTCCTAGGATTGAGCCCCACTACAGGCTCTGCTCAGTGGGGAGTCTGCTTGTCCCTCTCCCTCTGCCCCCACCACCCTGCTTGTGCTCTCTCAAATAAAATCTTAAAAAAAAAAACAACCCTACAAAATACTTAGAAATGTTTAAGGAGACATGAAGAAGTTTCCAGAGGATGTTTGAGGGGCTACCTGGGGTGTACTCTGGTACCTATACTCCTCTTGCCTCACCTCCTACCCCTTTCGTTTTCTAGGTTTGCTGAGGCAGCTGCTGAAGTATGATCTCTTTGTGTCTGTGATCATGAACAAGTCTGCAATGGCGGAAAGTACTGAGGGTGTTGAGGGGCCACCAGAAAAGACCTCATTGCCTTTGGTGCTCAAAAAGGTGATTGTCTTGTGATTCCTGGTCTCTAGGTTCAATAACAAGGGAACCTGAATGGCTCCTGGTCCTTGTATCACTACTATCTAAGATTTTCAAGGTGTTTTCTTCCTGACCCAAATAATATGCTGTTAGAGTACTGAAAGTACAGTTGAACCTTAAACAACACAGGGGTTGGGGCACTGACCCCCCCCATGCAGTTGAAAATCCACATATAACTTTCAACTCCCCCAAAACTTAACTACTGATAGCCTGCTGTTGACTGGAACCCTTACTGATAACAATCAATCAATTAACACATATTTTGTATGTTATATGTATTATATACTTTGTTCTTACAATAAAGTAAGAAGAAAGAAAATGTTATTAAGAAATTCATAAGGAGAAAATACTTGTAGTACTGTACTGTATTTATTGAAAAAAAATCCATGTGTAAGTGGGCCTGTGCAGTTCAAACCCATATCGCTCAGGGGTCAACTGTAGGTTTTATTTCAGTTGTGAATCCTTATATGCATATCTTCTCCTTAACATCTAGGCTGGCTGATAATGCAGAATACAGGCAGCAACAGAAGCGAAACTATCTCGGTTGTTTTAGGGATAAAACTCAAGCTTCTTAGCTTGGTACCTAGAGCCCTCTTTCTCTGGATCCTGTTTATCCCTTCAGCCTTATTAACCTGTCTCTTCCACCCCACAACCCAGTGCTCCAGCCATATGTAACTTCTCCCTGGCCTTGCATGTGCTAGGACATCCTGTCTCTGTGCCTGTGTAGATGCTCTTCCGCTTTGCCTTTCCCCTCTCCTTTGTCTATTGATCCTTCAAGGCCTATAGGGTTCCCTTTTCCTCTTGGTTTCTTTAGGTAGAATGTACCTTATGTCACAGCACTTACTTCACCATATTGTGGTTGATCTACTGGGAGTTTCTTTAGGGCAGTACCTGAATTTGGCTATACCTCTCTGTAGTGCTCAGCACAGGGCTTGGCAGAGCTACTTATCCTCATCTGATAGTGGAGATAATCATTGATTGACTAGACTGTGGGACTCCTGCAGGAAGGAGGAGGAGCCCTGATCAAAAGTGGGAAAGGGCAATTGGAGATAGATAAGGTAAATATTAAAAACCAGCTTAAACTGCTCCTCCTTGTTTCCCTGGGATGCCTCTAAAAAGGTCCATTCAGGGCCTGTGAACTCTGAAGAGCAAGTCCTGTGTCTCTGAACCAGAAAATCTCATACTGAATTCTTTTCTGTGCTCATTTTGTTGCTGCCATCCTGGAGTCCATGGTAACATCTAGTTAGAACATTTGATCTCAGGCTAAGCAGGGCACAAGGTCTTGTGTCCTCACAGTGTGCCAAGGAAGCATAATGGTGGCAGGGACAGAGATTAGAGAGCACTTCCCTTGGGGGACAGGACATTGCAGAGATAGGAATCTTGGTTTAGGGGTACTATCCTCCATTCATATATGGAGACTGTTATTCTCTTGACAATTTTGGATGATCAACATATTATTTTACTACATTAACCAGCAAGGTTGCAGCTACGGTGAGATGAGTGAGGCACTTGCCTTAGGTGCAAAATTTAGGGGATGCTAAAAAACTCAGCAATCAAGATAGATAGTATTTTAATGCAATATTTTTTTAAAAAATCAATTTGATTTTTTAAAAAATCAGTGCACAAAATTCATAATGAACAAAATACCAAAATTTTAAATAAAGAGAAGGCTGACATGTATCCTTTTACCTCTGTTCTGGTATTTTTGTCAGATTCTAATGCTATTCCTTCCCGCTTTTGGCTGATAATCAACTTATTCTTCCAAAATTTAGGTCCCTGGGAATATATTGTCAATGTTTGTGTCCCTGCTGTTTCAATGTTTATTCATTCATTTAGTCAGATACATACTGAGCACTAATGCGATATATCAGTCACTGTGTTAGGCACTGGGAATATCATGGTATGTAAATAGATGAATTCCTTGCCCTTGCATGGTCTAGTGGGGAAGGCAGGTTATGAACAAGTAAATGGACAAGCAAAGTAATTCTTTTTTATTTATTTATTTATTTATTTTTATTTTTTTTTATTCTTATGTTAATCCCCATACATTACAACATTAGTTTTAAATGAAGTGTTCCATGATTCATTGTTTGTGCATAACACCCAGTGCTCCATGCAGAACGTGCCCTCCTCAATACCCACCACCAGGCTAACCCGTCCTCCCACCCCCCTCCCCTCTAGAACCCTGCCTGCCCTTCAGAGTCCATCGTCTCTCATGGTTCGTCTACCCCTCCGATTTCCCCCACTTCATTCTTCCCCTCCCGCTACCTTCTTTTTCTTCTTCTTTTTTTTTTTTTCTTAACATATATTGCATTATTTGTTTCAGAGGTACAGATCTGAGATTCAACAGTCTTGCACAATTCACAGCGCTTATCAGAGCACATACCCTCCCCAGTGTCTATCGCCCAGTCCCCCCATCCCTCCACCCCACCCCCCACTCCAACAACACTCAATTTGTTTCCTGCGATTAAGAATTCCTCATATCAGTGAGATCATATGATACATGTCTTTCTCTTTTTGACTTATTTCACTCAACATAATACCCTCCAGTTCCATCCACGTCGTTGCAAATGGCAAGATCTCATTCCTTTTGATGGCTGCATAATATTCCATTGTATATATATACCACATCTTCTTTATCCATTCATCTGTCGATGGACATCTTGGCTCTTTCCACAGTTTGGCTATTGTGGACATCAAGCAAAGTAATTCTTGTTTTGCTACAAAGGAAATAAAGAGGAAATGAGATAGTGAGGAAGGCCAGCTATAGGCTGGGTGGTCAGGCAGGGCCTCTCTGAAGGGTTGATGATTGAGCTGATACTTGAAGAATTAAAGTAATCAGTAACCAGTGATCAATTATACCTCAGTGAAGCTGTAAATAAATAAATTAATTAAATAAGTAAGTAAGCCAGTGATATGAAGAATGGGTAGAAAAGCATTTCAGGCAGAGAGAATAACAAAGGCTAGAGGAAGGGGGATGCTTGATATGTTCCAGAAGCAGATGGAGGCCAGTGGGATGGATGGTGCGTAGAATGTGAAGTGGCCAGAGATGAGTCTAGAGATTAAGCAGGGAAAATTGTGCAAGTCCTGATGGGTCATGGTAAATAATTAAGACATTTTTAAAAAGATTTTATTTATTTATTTGACTGGGTGGGGAGCACAAGCAGGGGGAGCGAGAGAGGGAGAAGCAGGCTCTCTGCTGAGCAGGGAGCCCGATGTGGAGCTCAATCCCAGGACCCTGGGATTATGACCTGAGCTGAAGGCAGATGCTTAATCGATGGAGCCACCCAGGTACCCCAATTAGGACTTTTTTAAAGATAAATTTTCATAGTTAATTTTGTTTATGATGGAAAAGTAGGATTGGAGTGTTTCTTTCTCACACAATAAGGAATATACACTTTAAACCAAGAATCATTGTTTTGCATAAGAGTTGAATATCATTTTTCTAAGATATATTCTATTTCACATTTTAGCAGCTCTGAAATTGGGAGACTCTTTACCATCAATAGTGTGTCATAGTTTAATTATAGCTCTTTTTCTTTTAGTGGCATATAAAATAATAATTTGCCTTACATCAATAGCATCTTGAAATACATGTCATTTGCTATATAAAAGAGAACAAAATAAAGATTAAGACTATCTAGAAACTCCTTTACAAACTAACAGAAAGGCTGGTCAATCATGTGTCCATTTTTAAGTCTGACATGACTGATGCGTTTAAGCTTGCAGTCCTCAGATGTGTCTCTACCAGATATGAGTGTGACTTTGTCCTTTTCCTCTGAAGCTCTAAAACCAGACACACTCTCTTTTGTCTCGTGATATATGTTCTACTTGCCATTTTCCCATAGGAGGCCAGTTTCTCCTACACTTGTCTGCAGTTGCAGTTAACCCTTTCCTTGATTTTTTTAAAAGAAGTTATAATTTTTTTTAAAAGATTTTATTTATTTATTAGAGAGCAAGCAGCCGGGAAGGAGAGGGAGAGACAATCTGAAGCAGACTCTACATTGAGCGCAGAGCCCAATGTGGGGCTCGATCCCATGACCCGAGATCATGACTTGAGCCAAAACCATGCTTAAGTGACTGAGCCACCCAGGTGCCCCCCCTTTCCTTGATTTCTGAAAGTGTCATGGGACTCCTAATAGGTATGGTGTCCAATAGGAGTTTGGATGTTATTCAGAGTACAATGGAAATTCATTAAAATGTTTTGAGTAGAGGAATAACCTGATCTGAAACTTTGGTGGAGGAGGCATCTCTGCTGTAGGAAGACTCCTAGATTTGGACATGGCTGACCTGGGTTTTTGCCTTAGCTTTGCCACTTATTAGCTGTGTGGCCTGGAGTAAGTGACTTAACCTCCATGAGCTTTAATTCCTTCCTCTGTATGTTGGGAGTCTCCAAGACCACCCCCAGGTTCAATGATTCGCTAGGAGGACTCACAGGACTCAATAGATGATCATACTCACGGCTATTATTTATTGCAGTGAATGAATACAAAGCAAAATCAGCAAAGGGAAAACGCGTATGGGGTAAAGTTCAGGGGAAAACTAGGCACAAGATTTTGAGTCCTCTCCCAGTGGAGTCAGACAAGGATGCAGTTTATTCCTCCAGCAATGAATTGTGGCAACACATGTGAGAGGGTGCCTGGCAGGGAAGCTCATTAGAGTCTTGGTGCCCAAAATTTTTATTGGGGGCTGACTGGTCACGTTGGCACCCTCTGCCTAGCACATACCAAAATTCCAAACTCCCAGAAAGATGACAGGTATTCAGCATAGACTACATTGTTTGTACAAATAACTTGGTCACAGAGAGTCACTCTTATTGGTTCTGTGAGTGGTGGGAGCCCTCCTGAAATCCAACTTCCCAAATCCAGTCATTGACCAAGTTTACAGATGGGCCTTTCTAAGGATAACAGCCTCATGCCTGCATTGTTAGTTCTTTTCGGCACATTCTGTAGAGTGAAACTCACAGTAGAACCTTCCCGTGTTATCCTTCAGGCTTATTGCAAGCATCAAAACCAGATGAGGGCTGTGAAAGTACTTTTGCCAGTGAAGGCCCAAACCTTTCTTGGTGGCGGTTTTAGTGTTCTTTGATGCCATTGTGTTCTTTTGTTCTGTTTCCCACCTGCTGTTCTTCATAGAAACCCCTTTCCATAATCCATAACTGCTCTCCCTGATTACCATCCTTGTGCCTGACGCTGGATAGGCCCTCCGTCAGTGTTGTGACTGCAGTACTTCTTGTTGCCTATTTCTCCAGCTTCTCCTCTCTAGAGACGAGACTCTGCAGGTGGCCAGTACCCACTGTATAACTGCAGCGCTGGTCCACTCCCCAGTGAAGCATGCCCCGGCCTTCATCCATGCCGACATCCCAGGTAGAGAACTCCTTCTAATCTTCTCCTCTGAAGACCCCAGAGTTCTGACTGGAGACCCTGGAGTCCCAGTAGCAGCAGCTGTCCTGTTGGGGTTCTTGGATAATGTGTACTAGAGAGACAGGTTGATGGCAGGCTCAGCTGTACAGGACAGACTGTAAGAAGTAAGCCTCATAAAGTGAATCCTCTTGCTACAGATCTCTTAGATGACCTTGAGCAAACTGTTACTGATCTTTTTTTTTTTTTTTAAAGATTTTATTTATTTATTTGACAGAGACACAGCGAGAGAGGGAACACAAGCAGGGGGAGTGGGAGAGGGAGAAGCAGGCTTCCTGCCAAGCAGGGAGCCCGATGCGGGAGTCGATCCCAGGACCCTGGGATCATGACCTGAGCTGAAGGCAGTCGCTTAACCAACTGAGCCACCCAGGCGCCCTAACTGTTACTGATCTTTGTCATTTAGTTGACCATCTAGGAATAACACCTAGTGTAGGGTGATGGAAAGACCTGTGGACCAGGAAGGCAAAGGGAACTAAGGTTTCTCAAGGGCTTGTTATGACCAGGAAATATGCCCTGAGGTGCGCTGTAAGTGTTGCCACATTTAGGTCCTCAACTTGGCTGTTTTATGGATAAGGAAATTGAGGATCAGAGAAGAGAAACAACTGGTGTAAATTTACAAGGCTAGTCACTGGCGGAGAAGGGTATGCAGTCAAGCCTCTCTGGCTCTAAAATCTTCTCTCTGCATCATGCTGTTACCCATCCTGGGAAATAAGAGACCTGAGTTCCAGTCCCACCTCTACCATTAACAATAGCTCTTTCTGGGTCTCAGTTTCCTCACCTGTTAAAAAGATGAGGTTAGACCAAACCCTGAGGTTATTTTTCAGGTTTATCTGTGAATTCATGATCATGTCTCATGGAAAGAGTGTGTGAACAGATGAAGTAACAGGTGTTAGATGCTGAATAAATCCAAGGCCCTAGATTTAGTGAGGGGACTATGATCACATGACTGTCATTTATTGTTTTCTCCCCTCTCCCGGCCAGAGTTCCTCTTTGAGCACCTTTCCTCTTCCAGCGAAGTGCTTGTCTGGTCCAGCTACAGCTGCTTGATACTCCTGGCAGAAGAGCCACTCTTTTTTTCCAAGTGCCACACGGTGTACGGTTGGTAGTGGGAGTCCTACACTAGTTCTGGGTAGGGTGGTGGTCAGCACTTTTTTTTGTTGTTGTTAAGTAGGCTCCATGCCCAGCATGGAGCCCAATGTGGGACTTGAGCTCATGACCCTCAGATCAAGACCTGAGCTGAGATCAAGAGTCAGATGCTTAACTGACTGAGCCACCCACACACCCTTAGGGTGGTCAGTACTTTGAAGTTGGGTAGAAGTAGGAATGATGGGGGGCTAGCCTACACCTTGGAGGGGAGTGCTGGGTCTGGTCATTTCCATCAGCCCAAAGTCATTACCAGATTCCATATGCAAGCCATGATATCCAGACAGTTCCCTTCGCTGATTAGCAGAAGTCTGTATGCTTGGCAAGAGAAAGGTACTCCTATTAGCCCCTGAATGCATTCTTCCTGTACCTTAAGAACAACTTTACTCAGCCTTGGATTCAGTCTTTTCCTGTCCCCCAGATAAGTGTCTGTCTAGTTAGTCCCTAAGTTTAGCTGATTCATTCTTTCCTGGTTTCTTGAAACTGTCCCTTCCTCTTCCTTCCTGGTGATACTTTTTTTGTCTGGGACTTTTTTTTTTTTTTTTTTAAGATTTTATTTATTTGCGAGAGAGACAGTGAGAGACAGAGAGCATGAGAGGGAGGAGGGTCAGAGGGAGAAGCAGACTCCCTGCCGAGCAGGGAGCCCGATGCAGGACTCGATCCCAGGACTCTGGGATCATGACCTGAGCCGAAGGCAGTCGCTTAACCAACTGAGCCACCCAGGTGCCCCTTGTCTGGGACTTTTTATATCATGTCTGGATTTTTAGACTGGGCACATTTAGTCATTCATTTTATATTCTATGTTCCTGTTCTGTGCCAGGCACTAGGCTGGGATCTAGAGATTTAGCGATACATATAATGTGGTCCCTGTCCTCTGGAAGGGGAGAGAGATACAAATGAGCCAATTAGGGCTCTGCCAGAGGGGAGTATAGGAGGTGTGGGAGCTCAGTGGAGGCGCATAGCTCTGCGTGAGTGGATTAGGGAAGGCTTCCGGAAGGAGTGGAGGTCTGACCTGATTCTTTGAGAAGGAATATGAGTATATCTAGTGGAAAAGACACAACTCAGTCAATAGGCATTTACTAAATACCTCGAGTACCAGGGCCTGTGCTATGGCTTGTCCTGAGTTTCAGGGAGACAGAGATGAATCAGATAAGGGCCTGCCCTCAGAGATCTCACAGTCCCATTCCATCAGTTCAATCTTGTTAGGGCCCCTCCATGAGGGGCCACCAGCAAATATGTGCTGTCCAGAGCCTCTCACTTCTCCTGGGCAGACAGTGAAGGAACTACCAAGCACTGATCCCTGGCCTCTGCTGTGTCATTTTGAGATAGGGATCGAGTCAGTTGTGAGGAGCCTACAGGGAAGCCTGAGGATGAACAACACAGAACTCCACAAGCAGGGCCTGCTGCTTTTTGCTGAGATCCTGACTCGGTGAGCAAAGTAATGGGGTATCAGGCCTGTAGGGGCCAGACTGGAGAAGGAAAGAAGTGTTTATTCCTGGTGGTGTCAGTGATAGGCATTCACTTATTCATTGCTCATTTACCATTTCTCAGGCAGCCAGAGGAGATCAAGCTGTTCACAAGCTCAGACATGTGTAGAGATGCTGGCCGTGCTCTCCAAGAAGCAGTAAGCAGCCCTGTGCTGGAAGTGGCTGCTGAGGCAGTGAAGGCCATTTCTGCCTTTCTGAGGTGAGAGACCCAAGCAGGCTGAACTTTCTACCTCTCTATGCCCTGTGGGCTAGGTCAAGGCAGGGAAGCTTCCAGGCAGTACTTATCCTTTAGGTCAGGGAAATTTTCTTGAATTTTTTTCCAATACTCTATTTACTCTGTTTTCTCTTTTTGGAACTGCTGTTCAAATGTTGGACCTGGACTGGTCCTCTAATTTTCTTTGTTTTCTGACCATTTTTCATCTTTTTGTCTTTATGCAGTAGTTTCTAGGAAGTTTTCTTGACTTTATCTTTCAAACCTTCTACTGTGTATTTTATTTTTACTTTCACATTTTTTTTTAAAGATTTTATTTATTTATTTGACAGAGAGAGACAGCGAGAGAGGGAACACAAGCAGGGGGAGTGGGAGAAGGAGAAGTAGGCTTCCCACCAAGCAGAGAACATGACCCGAACTGTAGGCAGACACTTAATGACTGAGTCACCCACGCGCCCTACTTTCATATTTTTAATTTGGAAGAGTTCTTTCCAATTCTCTGCATGTTTTTTTTTTTTTTTTTTTTTTTTTTTTTAAGGTAAGCTTTATACCCAGTGTGGTGCTGGAACTCATGACCCTGAGATCAAGAGTTGCATATTCCCCTGACTGAGCCAGCCAGGTGCCCCATCTGCATGTTTTTTTTTTTTTTTTTTTAAGATTTTATTTATTTATTTGGCAGAGAGACAGCAAGAGAGGGGACACAGGCAGGGGGAGTGGGAGAGAGAGAAGCAGGCTTCCCGCTGAGCAGGGAGCCCGATATGGGGCTCAAGCCCAGGACCCTGGGATCATGACTTGAGCCAAAGGCAGACACTTAACGACTGAGCCACCCAGGTGCCCCACGCATGCTTTATTTATTTATTTATTTATTTTATTTTATTTTTTAAATTTTATTTTATTATGTTAGTCACCATACATTACATCATTAGTTTTTGATGTAGTGTTCCATGATTCATTGTTTGCGTATAACACCCAGTGCTCCATGCAATATGTGCCCTCCTTAATATCCATCACCCAGCTAACCCGTCCCCCCATCCCCCTCCCCTCTAAAACCCTCAGTTTGTTTCTCAGAGTCCATAGTCTCTCGTGGTTCGTCCTCCCCTCCGATTTTCCCCCTTTCATTTTTCCCTTCCTACTATCTTCTTTTTTTTTTTTTTAACGTATAATGTAGTATTTGTTTCAGAGGTACAGGTCTGTGATTCATCAGTCTTACACATTTCACAGCACTCACCATAGCACATACCTCCCCAATGTCCATCACCCAGCCACCCCATCCCTCCCAGCCCCCACCACTCCAGCAACCCTCAGTTTGTTTCCTGAGATTAAGAGTCTCTTATGGTTTGTCTCCCTCTCTGGTTTCATCTTGTTTCATTTTTTCCTCCCTTCCCCTATGCTCCTCTGTCTTGTGTCTTAAATTCCTTATATCTGTGAGATCATCTGATACTTGTCTTTCTCTGATTGACTTATTTCGCTTAGCATAATACCCTCTAGTTCCATCCACGTCGTCGCAAATGCAAGATTTAGGGTTTTTTATGGCTCCCATGCAGGTCTTAAAATAGTATTTTATTCTATTTATTTCATGGATGTAATTTTTTAAACATCTCAGTCTTTTGTTTTAGTCCAGACTTTCCCCCTGTTTCCTTTCTACAAATTGTTTTTTCTGCCTGAAATGCTCTTCCCTAAAATCTTTGCACAACTGGCTTCTTCCCATCATTCAGGTTGCATTCAGAGCATCTTTCCCTAACCGACCCATTAGGCTGTGATAGCACCTACCAAACACTTGATAGTTCCTTGTTTATTCATTTGTTTTGTGTCTCTCCCCACTATGATATAATCTCCGAGAGATCAGGGACCATGTCAGTTTGTTCACTACTCTACACCTCACTCCTGAAAGCGTATGAATGAAGGATGTCAAAATGGATGGTAAGACTAAGAGATCCTAAGATCAGGATGCGAAATTATTCCTTAGCAAGATGCTTGATATCTTGAAAAAAAGTAATGGAGAAAACTTATATTTACTTATAAAATAACTTTTATTTTATTTACATGTTTTCCCTTCTAAAAATCTAACAAAGTAATATATTCAAATAATAAAAAATAAAATATACAGGTTTATAATGAAACAGAACAGTTCCCTGTCCCCACTTCCTAAAGGAAACTAACTGTAGCTCATTTTGGTTTCAGTTCTGGTGATTATCTCCCTACATCTAAACAATATGCTTATAATGCTGTCACTTTATTTATGAATTTAGGACATTATTCATTGAGTCACTGGTAAGAGACAAAGATTTAGGTCATATTATTTTGTCTTCTCTACATTCCCTTAGCATCTTTGCTAGTTAATATTTTATGTCTAAAAATCTTTAAATAGTATACTTAAGACTTGTATTTCTTGTTCCCTCAACTTCAAGGAGTATCTCTTGACTCCCTACTTGGTTAGCTAGGTATATTAGCATCTAACTTTTCCTTTCTCCTCCCCGCCATCTACTTCTCAATGTCCGTCAGCTGTACCTTTAATTTGATTTAATTTAAATTTTTAAAAGATTTTATTTGTTTACTTGAGAGAGAGAGAAAGCACATAAGAGGAGGGAGGGTCCGAGGGAGAAGCAGACCCCGCTGAGCAGGGAGCCCGAAGCGGAACTCGATCCTGGGACTCGATCCCTGGACTCTAGGATCATGACCTGAGCCGAAGGCTGTTGCCCAACCAACTGAGCCACCCAGGTGCCCCTATACCTTTAATTTTACATAGTAAAGGTTGTTAATAATTATAGTCTCTTCTGTAACCATATTTAAGTCTTTGTGATTTGACTCTAGGTTGGTTCTAAAAAGGGAAACAAAAAGTTACATTTACATTACAATAACTTCAGTCTGTCTCCTTTCCCTCTCTGTCCTTTCCTGGATTTGAATCTCTAAATCTGGGGCATGAATCCCAGTGAGGGGGAGATGGGTAAACCAACAGGGTAACAAAGGCACAGAGGAAGAGCAGTGTCAATTAGAGGTGCCCTTGTAGAACTAGAAGTCTCCCAGAAGTCCAGTGCTATGAGGGACTGGTAGCACCTTCCAGGAAGGAGGAGGGTGAGGTTTGAGCTGTGCTAAGAGGGATGAGAGAGATTTAGGTTTGTGGAAGGACCATGTGGGTGGGAAAGTTTAGGGGTCACTTAGGGTACAGTAGCCAGTCTGGCCAGCAGGTTGTGTGAAGGCGAGTAATACATGAAGGAGCTGGGAAAGCAGGTTGGGTCAGAATTGTGGAGAATGCTAAGTAGGAGGCTGGTTACTAATCCTGAGATGATTTTACTTTTCATGTTAATTTCCCAGACTGTTTACTGAGGTGGTCCCTCTGAGGTGGAGTGGTTCACTGGGTCTCTGGGAAGCACACCTGGAAGGAGGAATGAGGAATGAGAACTGCTGAAAAGAATTTAAAGGTGGTGGACCCAGGGCTTGACAATCAGTGTAGGATAGAAACTTAGAGCTTCTAGAAATGAAGAAGGAAAGGGGAAATCAAGCCTTAACTATATACAGTGAACTGAGTGCCTGTTAGAAGGCCCAAGAGATTTTTTTTTTTTTAAGATTTTATTTATTTATTTGTGAGAGAGAATGAGAGAGAGAGCACAAGAGGGGGGAGCAGGAGAGGGAGAAGCAGACTCCCTGCTGAGCAGGGAGCCCGATGCGGGACTCGATCCCGGGACTCCAGGATCATGACCTGAGCCGAAGGCAGTCGCTTAACCAACTGAGCCACCCAGGCGCCCCAGAAGGCCTAACAGATTACTCTCAGTGTTCAAAAAAGGCCCAGGGATGAGGGTTGACATAGATTTTTCTTTAGTTACTGCACTGGGTTGAATAGCATCCCTCTAAAATTCATGCCCACCCATAACCTGTGAATATGACCTTATTTGGAAATAGGGCCTTTCTAGATACAGTTGAATTAAAATGAGGTCATACAGTGCAGGGTCGTAAATCCAAAGACTAGTGCCCTTATAAGGAGAGGGGGATTTGGACATACAGTAACACAGACACACACACACAGGGCAGATGGCCATGTGAAGAGGCAGAAAGTGGAATGATGCAGCTATGAGGCAAGGAATGACAAGGATTGCTGGCAACCACCAGTGGTGAAAAGGCAAGACAGGATTCTTCCCTAGATCCTTTAGAGGGAGCCAACAACACCTTGATTTCAGACTTCTAGCCCCTGGAACTATGAGAGGATAAATTTCTGTTGTTTTAAGCCATGCGGCTTATGGTAATTCGTTGCAGCATCCCTAGGAAACAAATGCAACTACCTAATACCCTGCCAAGTAGTCATTCATTCATTTAACATCTTTTCAAATTTATCATCTGTTTATAATGCATCTAGCTCTGTTTAGGTAAAATGAAAAGACTGAGCTGGTCTCTGGCCTCTTGGAGCTCGCTATTAGACCAGTCTATGCCTCTTGCCTCCCTGAATCTGTGGGATATGAAAGTTCAGGTGAACCCTAAGTATTACTTTCCACATTTACCCCACACTCAGAATGACTGAATCTCCAAAACTAGTTTCTAGTCTTTGCTTATAATTTCTAAGAATGAGGAGCTCACTCCGCCTAGAATTTCCCTTTTACCTCTATAGAGTTTAACTCTTAGGAAGTTCTTCTCTATTCTGAAATAAAGTCTGAGTCCTGATAACATTTCCCTATTAATCGTGGTTTTCCTTACCACGGTAACAGAGAGCAAATTTGATCTTTCTTCCCCAAGAGAGCTTATTACTAATTTGAGGACAGTGGTCATATACATGTCTTGATGCACCTTAAGTTCTAGATAATACTTCTTTCACCAGGGGGTCCTTCTCTGTGAGAAAGCCCGCTCTCTCCTTAATAACAGCAATAATAGTCCTAGCTGTCATTTAAAAGGGTTACTATCTATTAAGCGTCATGCTAAGTGCTTGGCATACATTATCTAATTTGATCCTTAAAAGATTTTTATGAGGAAATTACTATTACCTCTCATTTAATAGATGAGGAAACTGAGGGTAAGGGAGGATGAGGAATGTGCACAAAGTCACGCAGCTAGACAAGTGTTGTAGCAAGGATTTTTATCAGATCAGATCCTGGACCCATGTTCTGATCCATCACACTGTGCCCCATTGCCTGAGAACCTGATGGTATCTTGGAAAACCCTTACCTTACCCTAAGCCTGCCTTTGTCTGTCTGGCTGCAGGAAGGACCATCAGAATGTTCCACCGGTGCAGTACAGGGAACTGCGGGCCTTGCTTGAAGCAATGCTGAGCCGCTGTGCAGATTTTTCCCAGACCCCGCTGAACAGGAAGCCCCTGGTCAGTACACTGCATGCAGCCTGTTTCTTCTGGAGATCATGCTATAATGTGTTTTAAGAAGATAATTGTCTTACCTTTGTATGCCTCTTTATAGCTTTTTCTCATGCACACACATCTATAATGAGATGTGATTTTTCTCCCCTAATGGCAGAGCTGTGAAGCTTAATAATTGTTGTCCTCATCTTTGCAGATTTGGAAACTGAAGCCACAGGGTTAAATACTTTTTCTCTAAGGTTCCAAACTAGCAAGTATCTGAGTTTGTATAGTAAATCCCAGGGTGTTTGTACCCAAACCTACTATACTATACCACTTTGTCTTTTATATCATCCAAGCAGTTATGGTAAACATGCTCACAAAATTATTTAAGGCTGGATTCATTAGAGTCTTCGAAAGAATCTGACCAATGTGCAGTGTGTTGTAATTGTTGGCTTTTAATGGTCCATGGACTTAAAATATCAGAAAGGATATGGGTAATGTGAATGCTGGTTATATCTTTCAAAATTAACTTTGGAAACTAAGCTTACCACACCTGATGGGGTGGGATTTTCATGTGTTTTGGAGCAACTGATATGGGCATTAGAGCCAGTTAGGCTAATGTCCACCAGCCTGTGACAGCTTTCGGCATATAATAGAACAAGAGCCAGTCCTGTGGCAGAGGGAGACAGATAGTTAATGTTCCCCCTTCTGCCATTTTTAAAAGAGTTATTAGATGACTAGATTTTCGAGGATATAACCAAGATCTCCTGAAAAGCGTTAGGTTTATGTGAACGCCAGACTCCAGTGGGAGAGGAAGAGGCCTGTGGTCCTCCAAGCACAGATTGGGACACAGAATAGGTACTTGACTAGTAGACGCCCCTCTCTCCTTCTTACTGCAGGGTCATGCCTCCAGTAGAGATTCAGAGAAGGCCATTCTTCGAAGGGGAAATTTTCTCCTGAGCACTCTGGAGGGATTTAGAAATGCCTGCAGGTGAGGGACCAACCCTCTGTGGTCTGAGGCAGTATTATGGAGGGTTGGGGTGGGAAAGAATCAGACTAAGGATGGAGTTCTAGAAGCAATAGTTGATTTCTGATGCTTTGCTGCATAGTGAGAGCACTTTGGCTGGGGCAGAGGTTGGGGATGTATGTGTGTGGAGGGGTGTGTAGAGAAGGTTTGAAGAAGAGGAGCTAGAGTAGGAGGTTTCCAAAGATTCCCTCCTGGTGAAGTTTTGTTACCATACAATGAGTTTCTGTCTCATTCAGCTTTGTTCCTCTTCCCAAATAATGAACCCCTATAGGTGTTTGCTGAATGCTTGTTGGACTAATTTAGTTCACGGTAACAAATGTTTTTTGAATCTACTCTGTGTCAGGCCTGTGGCTAGACAGTGGGAGTAGAAAGATAAGATCAGATCGACTCCTGCCCACAGGAGCCCACAGTCTCTGGGGAAGAGGCAGTTTTGTATATATATGTGGAATTCATTAGTTGTCACAAATCTGGGAAAGGCATTCCTGGTAGAGAGAGCAGCATCTGTAAAGGCAAAGAGACGTGAAACAGCAAGTAGCATGGTATGTTCAGGGAAGTACATGTAGTAGGGTAGAACAGTCATTATTATGGGAGAAGGGGTGGGGAGCACACAGCTGAAGGAGTAGCCAAGGACCAGGTCCTCCATCATTGAGGTCTCTTGAATTTTCTCCAGATCTGCTGATGGGGATACTTTCCCTGAACCCTGAGCACAGGCGTCCCTCTGGGAGGATGCTTCTAACCTATATGATGTATAGGTAGTAGTGGATATACTTGCACATTGATTTCTTAGGTTGGCTGTGGAATTCCAGAGCGAGCCTTCAGCCCAGGAGAACCCATTTACAGCTCCCAGTGCCGAGAAGGAAGACACTTTGGAGGCCTTCTCAGAATTTCTTCTCAGTGCCTGTGACTCCCTTTGTATTCCCCTGGTGATGGTAGGTTCCCCTGAGCTACAGATAGCATGAAGTTTGGGCAGAAGAATGTGAGACTGAGCCAGGCCGAGAGACACAAGGCAGCGAGTACTCAACTGGACCTTCTGAGGGTCTCAGTGGTATTGTTCTTCAGACACTTTTCCTTTGGTTTTAAAAACAAAGTGTGGGGGCGCCTGGCTGGCTCAGTCGGTGGAGTGTGCGACTCTTGGCCTTGGGGTTGTGGGTTCGAGCCCCATGTTGGATGTAGAAATTACTTAAAAATTTTTTTAAATCTTAAAAAAAAAAAAACAAAACCCAAAACTCTAAAGTGTAGTGTTTCATTGTACACTAACAGATGCCTCTCAAGAAAAAGGAGAAAGCAGTAATAATAAAACAATAAGTAGATAGTGTTTATGGAGTGATAAATGCTTCGTAGTCATTACCTAATTTATCATCCCAGTGACTGTGTGAGATGGGTGCTATAATTATCCCAATTTAAAGATGAGGTTGTCATGTTCTTTTTTTTTTTTTTTAAAGATTTTATTTATTTATTTGAGACAAACAGAATGAGAGAGAGCAAGCACATGAGAGGGGGGAGGGTCAGAGGGAGAAGCAGACTCCCTGCCGAGCAGCGAGCCAGATGTGGGACTCAATCCCGGGACTCCAGGATCATGACCTGAGCCAAAGGCAGTCGCTTAACCAACTGAGCCACCCAGGCGCCCCAACCCATGTGTCTTTATGATTAGTAAAGAACAGTGGGAATGTCTGTGATTCAGGCTTCACTAAGGAACACACATGTATTTTGTAAAATGAGATTTGGCCACTCTGAAGAGACACCTGGTCCGAAAGAGCTTCATTTTGAGTTGACTTGAGATGGAGGTGGTAGGAAGAGCTGGGTCCAGAATGGCTGATTGCTTGGCTGATTTTGGGTGAGCCCTGTCCTCTTCGAGGTTTGGACATCTTGAGTGCCTTTTAGTCAGGGCACCTCCAAACACCTACTGGGAATAGTAGGTGGCAGCAGGCATAGAACCAGGCATCCTCTGGTTCTGGAGGCATAGACCTCTCGGAAGAAGCCTTTGAGCCAGCATGCCAGGGTCTTCAGGTGGGTAACAGTCAGGAGCCATGGGCTGCATGCATGCTTTGATTGGCACTCACTAGCAGTAACACTTGGGCAGTTCACGTTGGTTTCCTCATCTGCTCTGCCCTCTTCCTAGACTTACAAATTGTTAGAGTCAGATCTAGAACTGGGTGATAGAATTATATTATTCTTGCTTTCTACTTTTCTGTATTTTATACATTTTCTTTAATGAGCATGTATTATCTTTCTAAATAAAAACATTTTTTTTTGTTTAAAAACCAAAGGAAAGGTATCTATAAGAACTATGTCTCTGAGACCCCAGCTTTTACAGGTAGGGAACTGAGACACTGAGAGGGGAGGGGGTAATGGAAGGGCACACAGTGACTTTGTGCAGAGCTTGATCTGGAACCCAGGTTTGTCTACTCTTAATCCAGAGCTCTGTCTGGTACAGCAGGCCGCCTCATGACTGGGGTGTTCAGAGGTCACATGAAAAATAAATGTGAAAATAGTTTGTAAACTATATGATTATTACTGATGGCTATAGTCACAGAAACTTGAGTATCAGGGAGGGATGTCTGGCTGGTAGAGCATGTGACTCTTGATTTTAGGGTCATGAGTTCAAGCCCTATGTTGGGTGTGGAGCCTACTTAAAAAAAAAACAAAACTTGAGTGTCACTCTGCATTATAGTTTAGAAAGTACTTTTTACGCATCAGATTTCATTTGTTTCTGGGAGCTCGGTCTTGTTGTTATTACTGTTTTATTCTTTTTGGTACAGAGATCCAGAGAGGTAGTGTGTCTTATACAACTTATTAAGTGGCAGATATAAGCCTTGGATGCAGGCTTGTGACTTCAGGTTCTCTAGCTTTTCTTGTGCCCTTCAAGTGAAAGGGGTTATTCTGTTGTTGTAGATTTGATGCCAATTTTGCTGATGCTTTCTTCTTTGGAGGCTCAGTCCCGGTGGGCTGTGTTCTCCCTTCTGGTTCTTTGCAGAGGCACTCAGAGCAGGCCACCCACCCAAACTTGATGGAAGTTTTCCTCTCGATTCTACACAACCTCTTTGTCATTGTTCCCCACATGAAGGAGAAGTTCTCCAAGAAGCTCGGTAAGCAGCAGGCAAGTGTGGAAGTGGGAGGGAGGCAGGTGCTCAGAGTATTCAAAGAGAGCATAACCTGTGGGCAGGAGGTTTATGTAATCACTCAGAGTCAATATCCATATTCTGCCCAGGGTTGAGTAGAAGGGAATACCATCTAACAACCAAAGGTACTTAAAGTAAGTTCTCAAATTTATTGATACTTCCCTAAGAATGTCAAGGAGTTCCAGTTCAGAGCCCACAACACATGTCTTTCCACGTTGCTCTCCATACTTGATATTCCCTCAGACCTCACAGGATGTTTAGCATCTCTGACTCCTGAGTGCTGAATGTCAGAAGTACCCCCAGTCATTGTGACACCTGAAAAACGTCCCACATACTTCCAGATGCCTTCCGGGGTGGGGGTGGGGGGCAATGGCACTCCGTGTGAAAGCTGCTGTTTAGCTGTACACTGAACTGCCTTCTTAAAATTGAACCCCAGTGGCTCTCGACTCCCTCAGCCTTTTCCAGGCCTTCTTGCATCTATTTATTTTCTTTTCTCACTAGTCATTTTTTCCTCTCAGGGGTAAACCTTCCTTTCTCACTTCTCCAGTTGTCACCCTGTAAATACTTCAATCTGCAGAATTAGCCCAGGAGTCAGAGTTAGAGTCTCTTTTATTTTCCTTAGAAAGTATTAGTGGGGCGCCTGGGTGGCTCAGTCGTTAAGCGTCTGCCTTCGGCTCAGGTCATGATCCCAGGGTCCTGGGATCAAGTCCCACATCGGGCTCCCTGTTCGGTGGGAGGCCTGCTTCTCCCTCTCCCACTCCCCCTGCTTGTGTTCCTGCTCTCGCTGTCTCTCTCTCTGTAAAATAAATAAATAAAAAAAATCTTAAAAAAAGAAAAAAGAAAGTATTAGTGATGGTGAGAATGGGAAGGGGAAACAGCCAAAACAGAAAGGGAGGAGAGAGAAAGGTAGTAATAATTAATAACTAATGGCAACTAACATTTATTACACTCTTACTATTGTCAGATACTGTTAGTTTGTGAGAGAGAGTGAGAGCACAAGCTAGGAGGAGAGGCAGAGGGAGAAGCTGACTCCCCGCTGATCAGGGAGCCTGGTGCAGGGCTCGATCCTAGGACCCTGGGATCATGACCTGAGCCAAAGACAGACACTTCACCAACTGAGCCACCCAGGTGCCCCTAGATACTGTTTTTTTTTTAAAGATTTATTTATTTATTTTAGAGTACGCACAAACAGGAGGAAGGGTAGAGGGAGAGGGAGACAAGCAGACTTCTCACTGAGCAGGGAGCCTGCAGGTCTTGATTCCAGGACCCTGAGATCATGACCTGAGCTGAAATCAAGAGTCAGATGCTCAACTGACTGAGCCACTCAGGAACCCCTGTCAGATACTGTTTTAAGTGCTTTATATGTATTAATTCATTTAGTTCTCAGAAAATCTCTAGGAAGTATGTACTATGATTATCTTCATTCTATGGAGGAGCATACTGAAACTCAGAGAGGTTGAATAACTTGTCCAAGATTGCACTGGAAGTGGTGTACCCAGGATTCAAACTCAGGGAATCTGGCTCTGGAGCCTGCTTCTGCTTTCTGAATCTCTTTGCAATGCTTGCCTCTTATCATTTAAAGCCTTGCCTTTTATTCCTCTCACATAGCTTATAGTGGAAGGTCTACCACAGAGGAGTAGCCCCAGGGCTCAGTCATGCAGGGCTTTGTTGGTCATGTGAGGAATTTGGACTTTATCCTAGGAGCTTTGAGTCTTAAAGAAGAGGAGTGATAGGCTCAGATTTCTGTTTTAGAAATATCCTTTTTGGTTTGGTGTGAACCATGAGTTAGAGGGTGCAAGGCTGGAGAAAATAGTTCAAACTCTTGCATTAGCTCAGGTTGGTGATAGGAACTAAGGCAGTGTTAGGGGGTGTGCAACAGTGGATGTGGGGCAGGAAGAAGAGGGAAGAGCTCAGGGTAATGCCTTGGGTTGTGGCTGCCATCTAGGTGGATGGTGGTGATTTTTATTGAGAGGAGTCTCACTAGAAGAGGATTTGATTTGGGAAGGCAGGGGAGGAGGCAATCAGTATGTGCCAGGATTAGTATGTAATAAGTCTGGTTTAAACTGCTCTCTGCTTTCTTCCCACTTCTCCCAAGCTTCATCATCTTTCATACGACTAACCCTGGAACTGAAGGCCAGGTTCTGCAGCAACCTGAGGTACGTATGGTCTCAGGCAAAATCAGTGGCCAAGGGGTCAGTGTCCTTGACTGGACAAGTGGAAATTTCTGACTGGTATGGTTTAGTCAGAGGACCATGAGGGGATTGACACAGTGTCGGGATTGCTCAGCAGCTGGTGGTATGAACTGGACATGCTTCTGTAGCTTTTATTTAATCTGGTTCTGCTGAGACATTTATTCCATGTGATACTTGGATGGGCACCTGTTACATCAAAACTGGAAAGGCTCTTGGTGATCATTTGTCTAAAGCCTCATTTTACAAATGGGGAAATGGAAGCCCTAGAGGGTAATGAAAGAAGTGTCCACAGAGAGTCATGTTCTAGTTGCTGCCAGCCCAGCATTTCCAGAGGAGAAACTCTCTCTCTTTTTTTTAAGATTTTATTTATTTATTTGACAGAGAGAGACACAGCGAGAGAGGGAACACAAGCAGGGGGAGTGGGAGAGGGAGAAGCAGGCCTCCCGCGGAGCAGGGAGCCCGATGCGGGGCTCGATCCCAGGACCCTGGGATCATGACCTGAGCCGAAGGCAGACGCTTAACGACTGAGCCACCCAGGCGCCCCGGGGAGAAACTCTCTTGTTCAAAGTAGATCCTTCAGTCTCTGTCTTGTTATGTTTCTAGAGTAGTCTTGTCTTCCTTCCCATTTATGATTTGCCACCTGTCTCTGCATTTTTTTTTTTAAAGATTTTATTTATTTATTTGAGAGAGAGAGAGAATGAGAGACAGAGAGCATGAGAGGGAGGAGGGTCAGAGGGAGAAGCAGACTCCCTGCCGAGCAGGGAGCCTGATGCGGAACACGAGCCTGGGACTCCAGGATCATGACCTGAGCCGAAGGCAGTCGCTTAACCAACTGAGCCACCCAGGCACCCCTGTCTCTGCATTTACTTGACAGATCCCGTTTGTTACTGCCTACAGCCTGCAAGGTGACCGCAATGCAGTATCTAGGTCTCCTTGTATATCGTTGAATAGAACACCCAATCTTCAGGAGGGGATACAAATACAGGGATCCATCTGGATCCAAAGTCACAATTTTGGATGTTTGTAGTTCTCCTTGACTACCTGTCTTGGGTTCAATAGCTTCCCTTTTTTTTCTAGTACTTCCAAGCCCTTTCCTGGCCTAGGAGCACTTGTATTTGTTTGTATGTTTTGTTAAGTTGGAGTTCAGTAGCCCTCCTTGATTTATTTTTTCAGTTTTAGTGAATGCTTATGTGCTAAGTTACAGCTATGGCAACAGGTTCCGTATTAATTATTCACAGCTACCTCCAGAACTCTTCTTCCAGGGCCATGGTTAGAATTTCACTGGGCTCTGGCACAAGGCAGTGGTGCCCCAGCAGGGATAATGCTGTCCCAGCCAAAGTCGCAATGTCCTCTCTCTTGTTCTCTCTTCCTTTCCACCCTCTAAGTCACTCAGCCCTAAATCAGGTATGTTCCAGTTTCCTCTTCTACATGAGCCTCAACCTCCTCTCAGCTCCAGAGAAGACAGGACCACCTTCCCAGGAAGGTAAGATGCTGCAGCTTGACCACTCATCAGGTCCATGGTGATCTTTTTACAGTCTGGATGCCTTTGTTGATTGGCTGGGTAGTGAGTTAATATCACAATAATTATGACCTCTTTGCTAGAAGCTGCCCAGAGGAACCATGGAATCATGGAATAGTGGGACTAGAGGTTAACACCTAGGGAGATGAGATAATAGAATCAGAAAACAATAGAATCCAAGGTTCCTGGACCCTTAGACTCTAAGGGTTGAGAAAGACTCCAAAGCTTATCAAGCCCAGTTCCTCATCCTGGCCATCTCCTCTGTAACATCCCTTACGCCAGACCTTTCACTCTCTGCTTGTTACTTCCAGAGACTTCTGCTCAAAATACTTGGAATGGCCTGTTCCATTTCTTTGTTTCTTCAAGAAATATTTCTTGAGCAATTATCTACTGTGTGCCAGACTCTTTCCAGGTGCTGGTGATAGAGTTCCAAAGTCCTGAACTCATGGAATGAGAGCGGGAGACAAGAAACACATAGATACAATGTCAGAAATGAATAGGTGCTATGAAAACAATAAAACTGGGCAAAGGGATAGAGGATGATGGAGGGAGAAGATGCATGTTGGATAGGTGGTCAGGGAAGGCCTCTGTGAGGAGGTGGTGTGTTAGCAGAGGTCTGAGTAAGATAAAGGAAGCACATACAGAGTCTAGGCAGGGGGAACAGCAGATGGAGGGCCGAGAGCTGAAGTTTTTCCCTCTGTTGAATAGTCATTGAGCTCCTGCTACATGCCAGGGAGGCCTCAGTGCTGCTGTGGATACGGTGGTAATTATGACATGTTCTCTGCCCCCTGGAGTTCCTCTATCCTAGACCTCTTTTGGTATAACATAAAACACTTTAATCATTGTTTTATTCATTCGTTCAGCAAATATGATACCTTCTTTGTAGTGCTAGCCATGTTTCCTCTTTTTACATTTATGAAGACATGCCATGCCCCCCCATTTCCTAAACCTCACTGCTTTTTTTTTTTTTTTTAAGATTTTTATTTATTTGTGAGAGAGAGAGAATGAGAGACAGAGAGCATGAGAGGGAGGAGGGTCAGAGGGAGAAGCAGACTCCCTGCCAAGCAGGGAGCCTGACGTGGGACTCGATCCCGGGACTCCGGGATCATGACCTGAGCCGAAGGCAGTCGCTTAACCAACTGAGCCACCCAGGCGCCCCATCCTCACTGCTTCTTTTCTTTTTTCTCCAACACTGTGCCGAGAGAGGCAGAAGCCCAGGTGAACATTTTCATTCCTTCCAACGTGGCTCGGCTCCTAGTTCTCTCACTATAGCAGCCACTCCTCTCTGCATGGTGTCCTGCTCTCTGCATGGATACAATCCTTCATTCATTCATGGGCAAACATTCACTGAGTGGCTACTCTAGGCCAGGCTGTGACACACAGGCCCTATCTCCGGGAGCTGGTGGCTGAGAAAAGACAGATGAGACAGAAAGTTACAGGACACGCAATCAAGTGCCCCGTTCAAGTGTGGACAAGGGTGTGACTCATACCACCTGGGGTGGGGAGGACAAGCTCAAAAAGAAGGGAATTGTGGAAGGTAAGCAGAAAACAGGCAGAAAAGCAAGGGGAGAGAATCCTAGGCATAGGAAGCAAGGTGTTCAGAGGCCCAGAGGTATAAGAGGACATGTTTAGGGTGCAGCAAGGAATTCTGTCTGACCAAACCAGCAATGAATAGATGTGGAGTGTCAGGAGTTGCAAACCTATGTGACATAATTTGTAGTATGAGAGGTATAAGTGGTCTGTGGTCTGGTCCGTGGTCTGGCCTGCGGAGAGACTAGCACAACTACTTCTGCCGTGGTTGGTGCTGCTGCACAGCATCTCCTGGGCTCACTCTGCTAGCCCCGCTGCTGCTGACAGCACCCTCTGTTTTGGGAATGGGAGGAGCCCCACATATCTGCCTCCTCAGACACTGAGGCCTTGTCAAATCTCAGAGCGCCAGGAAGAACAGCAGACCTTGTTTACATGCAGACTGCTTCTTTTATATATCAGGAGAAAGGGCGGGTGGATGTGTGAAACTCAAGGATATTAATTTCATTTTTACGATAATAATCATAGTGTGCTTTGATGGAAAAATCACTAAACTTAGAATTAGGAGACCTGGCCTGGCTCTGCTATCAAATTGCATGTGCATTCTCCATCCTCACCCTCCACTTGGCCCTAAGTCCACTGCCCTGGCAGGACAGACTTTTCACTTGACCTCTAACTTGGCCCCCTGCTTTCAGTTTCTCATCCTCAAACCAGTCTCCATCCATGCTGGAAAGATCTGAAAACCAAGTCTTACCCTCCTAACACCCTAGCCTTCAGCTGTGGTCGCCAAACATCAGTCTGTGGGGCATTGTCAGACAGTGATGAAGGTTCCTCTGATCTATGGTGAAATGTGGAAAAGAAGGGTAATAGAGTGAATTTTCTATAAAGTTGACTTTATTCAAAGTTTAAGCTCTGAAGTCTTTTCCTTTTATACTCTTTTGGTATTAAAACACCCTTTCTCTTCTGAAACAGAGGTTTCATAGGAAATCTGTTCTCAGGATAAAATCCAAATTCTTTACTCCGCATTCAAACTACAAATTATGTCACATAGGTTTGCAACTCCTGACACTCCACATCTATTCATTGCTGGTTTGGTTAGACAGAATTCCTTGCTGCACCCTAAACATGTCCTCTTATACCTCTGGGCCTCTGAACACCTTGCTTCCTGTGCCTAGGATTCTCTCCCCTCGCTTTTCTGCCTGTTTTCTGCTTACCTTCCACAATTCCCTTCTTTTTGAGCTTGTCCTCCCCACCCCAGGTGGTATGAGTCACACCCTTGTCCACACTTGAACGGGGCACTTGATTGCGTGTCCTGTAACTTTCTGTCTCATCTGTCTTTTCTCAGCCACCAGCTCCCGGAGATAGGGCCTGTGTGTCACAGCCTGGCCTAGAGTAGCCACTCAGTGAATGTTTGCCCATGAATGAATGAAGGATTGTATCCATGTTCTTCCACATGTTACCTTTAGTCTCTCCTGGCAGGCTGAAAGCTTTATAAGGCAATAGGAAACTGATTTCCTTTTATCCCACACGTACCCTGCTACTCTGTGCAGTACTCTTCATATAGTAGGTACTCATGTGCTGATTAGCTGCTTTCCTGTGTTCTCTATGTGGCTTTCTCCTGCTTGTTTCCTCCCCAGAACTCTCTGCAGTATCTGCATTCCTGCAGCATGGGCTGCCCCAGATAAGCAGCAGGAGCCCCGAAAGCCTTGCCTTCCTGTCAGATCGCCAGTATGTGGAGGGAACTGCTCGCCAGAGACAGTACTGCATCCTGCTCCTCTTCTACCTGGCCTACATCCACGAAGATAGGTCAGTGTTCAATGCCAGTGGCTGGCAGTGCATCCTGGGACCCACATCTGTAGCCCAGTTTAGTTCAATAAATATTCACAGAGGCATCTGCTCCAAGCCTGGTGCTGGGCACTGGGGACACAGAGATAAGTGAGAAATGGGTTGTATTCCTGAGGGGTTCACATATTGGAGGAGGGTTAAGGCAGGGGGGTAGTCACAGTGTTGAGAGCAGAGGCCTAGAGTGCTAATGAGACTTTTTCAGTATCTTTAAAAAGTATTGTTTGTGCATAGAAAAAAATTTTTAATGGTTTACTTTGGTTTTAAGAATTACTATACAGGAGCACCTGGGTGGCTCAGTTGGTTAAGTGTCTGCCTTCGGCTTAGGTCATGATCCCGGTCTTGGGATTGAGCCCTGAGCCCTGGGGCAGACTCCCCTCTCAGTGGGGAACCTGCTTCTCGGCTCTCTCTCTGCCCCTCCCCTCTCTCTGCCCCTCCCCTCTCCCTTTACTCCTCCCCTCTTCTTCTACCCCTCCCCTCTCCTTGCCCCTCCCTGCCACTTGCACTAGCTCTTTCTCGCGCTCTCTCTCTCAAATAAATAAATAAAATCTTTCTTAAAAAATTACTATACAATTTAAGGGGCACCAGGGTGGCACAGTCCGTTAAGCATCCAACTCTTGGTTGCAGCTCAGGTCATGATCTCAGGGTCCTGAGATTGAGCTCTGCACTGGGCTCTGTGCTGGGCATGGAGCCTGCTTAAGATTCTCTCTCCCTCTCCCTCTGTCCCTCCCCAGTCTCTTAAAAAAAAACCAAAACAACAAATTACTGTACAATTTATTAAAATTTCAAAATCAAAGGACTATTATTCCTTAAGCTTAAAAAATAATTTTATTGAGGTAAAATTCACATAACATAAAATTAATCATTTTAAAGTTAACAGTTCAGTGACATTTAGTATATTCACAATTATGCAACCACCACCTCTCTCTAGTTCCAAAACATTTCCATCACCCCAGAATAAAATCTCATACCCATTAAGCTTTCACCCCCTGTTCCTTCTCCTGGCACCAACAATCTGTGTTCTGTCCTTATGGATTTATCTATTCTGAATATTTCCTATAGATGGATCATACAATAAATGACTTAGCAGAATGTTTTTTTGAGACTCATCCAGTTAGCATAATATTTGTAGCACATATCAGTACTTCATTCATTTGCATGTGGCTTGTTTAGATGTTCCAGCATCATATGTTATTTCTATCTTTGAGTTCAGTTTTTTGTTTTTTTAAGATTCCACATATAAGTAAGATCATAAAGTATTTTTCTTTCTCTCTCTGACTTATTTCACTTAGCCTCATGCCCTAAGGTCAATCCATTTTGTTACAAATGGCAGGATTCCCCTTTTTTATGGCTGAATAGTGTTCCCATTGTGTGTATGTACGTATCACATTTTCTTTATCTGTTCCTCCACCAATGGACATGTAAGTTTTTTCCATGTATTGGCCGTAGTAAATGGTGCTGCAGTGAACATGGGGGTGTACATATCTTTTTGAGTTTGGATAAATACCCAGAAGTAGAATTGCTGGATCATATGGTAGTTCTGTTTTTAATTTTTTGAGGAAACTCCATTCTCTTTTCCATAGTGGGTGCACCAATTTACATTCCCACCAACAGTGCTCATGTGTTCCCTTTTCTCCACATCCTTGCCAACACTTGTTTTTTCTTGTCTTTTTGATAATTGCCATTTAACAGGTGTAAGGTGATACCTCATTGTGGTTTTGATTTACATTTCCTTGCTGATTAGTGATGTTGAGCATCTTTTCATGTACCTGTTGGCCATCTGCACGTTTTCTTTGGAAAAATGTCTATTCAGATCCTCTGCCCATTTTTAAATTGGACTTATTTTTAATTTTTTTTTAAGATTTTATTTATTTGACAGAGAGATATTGAACACGAACACAAGCAGGGGGAGGGGCAGGCAGAGGGAGAAGCAGGCTTCTCACTGAGCAGGGAGCCTGACACGGGACTTGATCCCAGGACCCGGAGATCATGACCTGAGCCGAAGGCAGATGCTTAACCAACTGAGCCACCCAGGCGCCCTATTTTAATTGTTTAATTATTTTTTTTTTACTATTGAGTTGTGTGAGTTCTTTATGTATTTAGATATTAACTTTTTATCAGATATATGATTTGCAAAGATTTTTCTCCCATTCAGTAAGTTGCTTTTTCATTTTGTTGATGGTTTCCTTTGCTTTGCAGGAGTTTTTTAGTTTGAGGGGCGCCTGGGCGGCTCAGTCGGTTAAGCCTCCGACTCTTGATTTTAGGTTGGGTCATGATCTCAGGGTACTGGGATCGAGCCTCATGTGGGGCTCTGTGCTCGGCGCAGAGCGTGCTTGTCCCTCTCCCTCTGGTCCTTCCCCCTACTTGCTCTCTTTCCCTTCTCAAATAAATAAATAAAGCATTAAAAAAAAAAAGCAGCTTTTTAGTTTGAAATAGTCCCCTGTTTTTTGGTTTTTTTTTTTTTTGCTTTCAGTATAAGATCTAAAATAATCATCCCCAAGACCAACGTCAAGTAGCTTACTGCCTATGTTTTCTTCTAGAAGTTTTATGGTTTCAGGTCTTAATTCATGTCCTTAATCCATGTTGAGTAAATTTTTGTGTATGGTATAAGATAGTGGTCCACTTTTATTTTTTTTTTCCATGTGGCTGTGCAATTTTCCCAACAGCATATATTGAAGAGACTATGCTTTCCCCATTGTATATTCTTGGCTCCTTTGTTGTAAATTAATTGACTGTATATGCATGGGGTTATTTCTGGGCTCTCTGTTCTGTTCCATTGGTCTATGTGTCTGTTTTTATGCCAATACCATACTGTTTTGATTACTGCCCATGTGATTCTTTGAATGTTTTGTTTAAAAATAATGTAAATATGCAAGTAAAATAGTTGGGTATAAAGTTAAAATAAAATACATTTCCATACATCTGCCAGCATTAACTACTGTTAGGTGCCTTGTGTGAACTTGTCTATGCATCAACAAACACACATATGCTTCTTTTTTTCCAGTATACAGAATGGGGTATTATATAAGGTCTTCAATTTGCCCTTTAACCTAACAATATATCTTGGAGATCTTTTCATGTTAGTACATGTATTAATAGGTCTACCTCATACTTTTAGTAGCTGTATAATGTATAAATTATACCTATCATCCATTTTATTTTTATTTCTTAAATAAACATTTTACTTTGGGGTAGTTATAGATTTATAGGAAAGTTGCAAAGAATACAGAGAATTCTTCACTAATTTTCTCCTAATGTTAACATAACTATGGTACATTTATCAAACTAAGATACCAACCTTGGTACATTGGTATTTTTTCCATTTTTTTTTATTGTGGTAAAATACACAAACAAAATTGACATCTTAGCCATTTTTAGTGTACTGTTCAGGGGTACTAAGTACATTAATATGTACTTAGATTTTGTAAGTATATGTAGCATGCTCTTTGTGCAAGGTGGTTTTGTTATTTGGCGATTCAGGTTCTTTCTCCTAGGAGTTGAGTTTGTCTTTTTGTGCTGAACCCAGGGGCAACCTCTTCTTGGCTCCTGGCACTCAGTAGGCTCTTAATGAAAAAGCAACTTATTGAATGGGAGAAAAATCTTTGCAAATCATATATCTGATAAAAAGTTAACATCTAAATACATAAAGAACTCACACAACTCAATAGTAAAAAAAAATAATAAAAACAAAAAAACAATTAAAATTACATTAATATGGTTGTGCTACCATCACCACCATTCATCTCCAGAACTCTTTTCATCTTGTAGAAGTAAAATTCTGTACCTGTTGAATAACTCTCCATTTCCCCTTCCCAGCCCCTGGCAACCACTATTCTACTTTCTGTCCCAATGATTTTGACTACTCTAAGTACTTCCTATAAGTAGAATTATGCAGTATATATCTTTTTGTGACTAGCTTATTTCACCTAACACAGTGTCCTCGAGATTCATCCATCCTGTAGCATGTCAGAATTTCCTTCCTTTTTTATGCTGAATAGTGCTCCATTGTATGTATATACCACATTTTGCTTATAGATTTGTCCATCGATGGACACTTCGATTGCTTCCACCTTTTGGCTGTTGTGAATAATGATGCTGTGAACATGGGTGTACAAAGAGCTCTTTGATACCCTGTTTTCAATTCTTCTGGGTATATACCCAGATTGTTGGATCATCCGATAGTTCTGTTTTTAATTTTTTTGAGGAAATGCCATGCTCTTTTTCACAGCTCTGTACTATTTTACATTCCCGCCAATGATGCACAAGGGTTCCGATTTCTCCACATTCTCGCCAACACTTGTTATCTTCTGCTTTTTGACGGTGGCCATCCTAATGGATGTGAGGTTATTATCTCATAGTTTTGATTTGCATTTCCCTAGTGATTAATGATGGTGAGTATCTTTCCCTGTGCTTATTGGACATTTGTATGTCTTCTGTGGAGAGATGTCTATTCAAGTCCTTTGCCCATTTTTGAATCAGCATGTTTTGTTGTTATTGAGTTTTAGGAGTTTTCTATTTACTCTGGATATTAATCCCTTATTAGATACATGATTTGCAAATATTTTCTCCCATTCTGTGAGTTGCCTTTTTACTCTGTTGACGGTGTCTTTTGATGCACAAAAGTTAAAAACCTTCATCAATCGATTTGTCTGTTTTGGGGGTTATTATCTGTGCCTTTCTTGTCATATCGAAAAAAAGCATTGCCAAATCTGATGTTGTGAAGCTTTTGCTTTATGTTTTCTTCTAAGGGTTTTACAGTTTTAGGTCTGGACTCATTTGGGGAATATTCTTTTATATCATGTTAGGTGAGGGTACAAAGTCATTCTTTTGTATATCCAGTTTTGCCAGGACCATTTGTGGAAAAGCTTATCCTTTTCCCCCATTGCATGGTTTTGACATTCTTGTTGAATTTCACTAGTTTTTCCTCTACTGTCCCTTTTCTGTTCCAGGACATTATGTTGTATTTAGTATTACCCATTTTAAAATGTTTAATTTTTTTAGGAACTTAATCTGATGGGTGAGAGATACACATGGTAGAAAATTCACAAGGTATAATAGGGTATATGCCTTTTGTATTTTACCAAAAAAAAGTCAGTCTCCTTCTCACTCCTATTGCCGTTACATGTACAAGCACAGACGAATCCCTTCCCCAGAAAGTAGCCCACTGAACACATCAATGTTTAATGATAAAAAGGAGTGGACTGGTGGCCAAAATGGGACTCCTAAACCCCAGAAGTAGCAGCCTTCTCTTTAATAGTGCTAGTCTAGTTGGCAGACACTTCACCTCCTAATTGTGAGTGAGGAGTCTCTGGCCCCTAACAGGGCCTTGTATAAAGCATAGAACCTTGTGCTATGCGTGTATGGCAGTGTTTTGTAAGTATATGTAGCATGCTCTTTGTGCAAGGTGTTATTAGGCCATGGACATGCTGGGGCAGAAGGACAGAAGGCAGAGGGAGAATGTGGCAAGACAGGATGTGGCAAGGCAGGATAGCCATTTCTGTCTTTTTCACTCAGGCTCTCCTTGGTCAACAGGTTTGTCTCAGAGACAGAATTGTTCGTGGCTGTGCAAAGTTTCCTCCTGTCTCTGCAGGAGCAGGGTGAGCGCCCTCCACTGGTGGTCTTCAGAGCCTCCATCTATCTGCTTGCAATCTGCCAGGACAAAAACGGAACACTAGATGAGGTATGGACCAAAATGCCTGGGGCTCTTCCTCCTCCTGCTGCACCCCTTTACATCATGGCTCCTTGAGAGACCATGACAATATTATAGAGAGAAGGTAGGTGGCAGAGAGAGATAGAGAGGAAGAGAGGGAGAGAGAGAGTCTTGGTGGAATGGGGAGTGGGAGGGGGCTGACATTCAGATTTAATGAATTCTCTCAGTAGTCCTGAGAGGTAAAGATTATTATTTCTACCTTTTACAGGTAAGAAAATCAAGACTTGGGTTAAAGTAACTTTCTCTAGGTCACACAATTAATTGATGGTGGAGCCAGGATTCCAATTTAGACTTAACCAACTCCCAAGGCTCTTTTCTTAGTACAGCCTCTGGTTTGAGAAGGAGAGACATGTGAGGTATATCCTTCTGTTAACAGTTTATCAAACAAGGTGGGTTGCTGGGACGCAGAATATTGTTAGGCTGATCTTGGATCGTTTTGACAGTGGTTGTGTGTATACAAGTTTTCTCTTTCCAGATTCTTTATAAATTCTTATGGGTCAGGACTATATCTGATTGATCACTAAATCTCTCGCCTCTTTCATTGAAGATTGCTTCTACTCCTTAGATGTGGACACTTCAGCTTCAACCTAAGGATACTCTTTCTTCACTAATAACTTTGCCTCCTTTTTTTTAAGGATTTTAAAAAATTTATTTAAGCAATCTCTACACCCAACATGGGGCTCAAACATGACCCCGAGATCAAGAGCCACATGCTCCTCCAACTGAGCCAGCCAGGCACCCCGTCTTTTTGATTACTGTTGGGGCAAACATGTTGTAAGCAGACCTGGTTTAATTTGAATGGAAGCAGAAAGTTGTAGTTGAAGTGCATGAGTTTTCAAGTAAGATAGACCTAGATATACAGTATCCCATTGTCTCTTTTTTGATGATATTTGAAGCCATTGGTGATCATTGCCTACTATTAATTCATTAGGGATTGCAAAATAATAACACCCTAATTCTGGCATTCACTCTTTGTTTGTTAACTGGGATACTTGCATAAAAGGAAACTTCCTTTATCAACTACTCAGTTACTCTAAGTGGTAGATTATATAGGAAGCATAGGTTGAATGTTTGATTCTTTCCCTTTTTTTTTAAAAGATTTTATTTATTTGAGAGATAGAGAGATAGTGAGAGATAGAGCATGAGCAGGGGAGAGAGGAAGAAGGGGGCACCTGCTGAGCAAGGAGCCCAACACGGGGCTCGATCCCAGGACCCCGGGATCATGACTTGCTTAACCGACTGAACCACTCAGGCACCCCTGATTCTTTCCTTCTAATTACAGTTTTTACAAGAAATGAGTTGGTTTTCTAGCATTCCTCAAAGGGGACCAAAGAGATTTTTTTTAGTGTCATTATGAATTCATGGATTTAAAAATATTTGATGTTTCGATCCACTGTAGTTATTATCCTTTTGAAGCTCCAGTTGTCCTATCGTTGGTCAGTGGGAGCCTAGAAGGGTAGCTCCTGAGTCCTTTTGACACAACCCTAGTAGTCTTTGGCAGAGTTTGGGTTTTCTACTATGACAAGATGCTTTAAGCTTGTATACACTTCCTGCTCTCCCATTTGCTCTTGAACCTACCCCAGTTAAGCTTTCAACGTTACCACATCTCTGAAAATGCACTTATTAAGGTCACCAGTAACAGATACATGACTAAAGCCAGTAATCAATATTTGTCATTATCTTACTTGACCAGTCAACAGCATCTCTTTTCTTTGAAACATTGCCATTATTTGGCATCTAGAATGCTGTGTGCTCCTGATTTTCCTCCTACCTCTCTGGCAGTTCTGTCTCAGTGTCTTTTGGTGATTTTCTCTTATCTTCCTGACCTCTAAGTGTTCTAGTGCCCCAGAGCTCTGTCTTTGATGCCTTTCTTTTCTCTTTAAATTTATTTCTTTGGTGATCTCATATAGTCCCATGGTTTGATTCATGGCTGAATTAAAAAGGATGACTCTGCCTTCTAGGACAATAGACCAAGAGGGTACAAGGTGGAAGTGCAGAAACCAGTTAGGAGGTTATAGCAATAATGTGGACAAGAAATAGTAGAGGAGGTGGTGAAGAGCATTAACTTCTGGATATATTTTGAAATGGAGCCAATAGAATCTTGATGGATCGATTAGTGTGAGGTGTAAAAATAAGAGAGAATAAAAGGATGTTTCCAAAGATTTTGATTCTGACGGAGGCCAAAGAACTGTTGTATTGAAATACTAGAGGGAGTGAGCTGGAAAGTAGGGGGGTGGTGGTAAAGTGGGATGCTTGAATTGGGATTATTAAGGAGCATGCCGTTCTTGGTAATGATGAAGCCTAGGGGCATGACCACAGGCACGACTGGCTGAGGCAAGTGGAGGAGATTAGAAGGGAGAAAGAGAACTTAGAGGCCATGTTTCGGAACTAGGGAGGTGGGAGCAAAAATAGCCTCAGCTTGAGAGATTGTAGGCAAGACAGGTTTTTGGAAGAGGAGCAAAGCAACAAGGTGAAGGGAATATTCAAAGAAGAGGCACAGGACAAGGAGTTTGCAGAACTGTGAGTGAGTTCTAGAGGACACTGTGGAAGGGTTTTGGGAACTAGGAATGAGTGGGAGATGGGGACGGAAAAGAGCACGTTTTGAGCCGTATGGGATGATCTGAAATTTCTGGGCTTCCTGAGGTGACTAATGTAAATGGGAGAAAAGGACGTGATCGGAATAGTCCTAATGGCTTCAAGACCAATAATGGTGGTAAGGTTGGATTTGGGGGGCCTCTCTCCATATCTAATGGTGGTGCTGCAGAAACGTAGAAGGAGCCCATGGAGCTCCAGGCTTTCTCTCTAGGGTGTGGGTCCATAAATGATGTATAACATTGTTTTGCATGTTTAAAAATTATATATAAGTGGTAATATATAATCACAGCTTGATTTTTAACTCAATTCTGTTTTCTATTTTTGTGTATTATTCATTCAGGATTTTTTATTGTGGTAAAATACACAAATAGGATTTATCATCTTAACCATTTTTGGTAAACAGTTCAGTGGCATTAAGTACATTAGTATTGGGCAACTACCGCCACCAGTCATGTCCAGAACTCCCTTTATCTTGTAAAACTGAAACTCTGTACCCATTAAATAATAACTCCCCAATGTGGATTGACCACTTGACATGTGTCCGGTGCTGTCTGGGCTCCTGTCAGGGTTGGGGTGAATCAAACATGTTCCCTGATCTCAGGGAGCTCCAGTTTGGCAGGAGAGACAAAAAGATCCTCTACAGGCAGGCAATAACAGTGCTCTCCTGGAGCTGGAGGACTAGTCAAGAGGTATGAAAACACAGAGAGAAAGAGATTGTATCTGATTATGGCATCAGGAGAGGCTTCATTGAGGAGAGAATTAAGATACAGAAATGGGCAGTTTCCCAGTCTATCCCTTCAAGGAAGAAAGTCTAGTGTATGTGCCTTAGCTAAGTCATTTGACAGACTGGAGAGAAGCTCGAAAGGTAGACTTAAGTCTTTAACAACGTGCTCAAAAATGAAATTAAGGAAACAATTCCATTTATAATAGCATCAAGAAATAAAATACATTGGAATAAATTTAACAAAAGAAATGTACTTCTGATCAGTGAACATTATAAAACGTCATTGAAATTAAAGACCTAAATAGAAACAAATAGAAAGACATCCTGTGTTCATGAATCAGAAGACTTAATAGCCACTTAGAAGATAAAAAAAAGTTCTGGGATACAATGTACAATATACTGACTATAGCTGATGAGTCTGTTCTGCATATTTGGAATTTGCTGGGAAAGTAGAGCTTAAAAGTTCCAATCACAAGGAAAAAGACTTTGTAACTTGTGAGGTGATGGATGTTAGCCAAACTTGTGATCATTTTGCAATATATACATTTATCAAATCATTACATCGTGTACATTAAACTTACACAATGTTATATGGCAACTATATCTCAATAAAACTGGGAGAAAAAGACTTTATAGTGTTCAAATGGCAGTACTCCCCAAATTGATCTATAGATTCTACACAATCCCAATCAAAATCCCGGTTGTCCTTTCCTTCTTTCCTTCTGTCCTAAAATTCATATGGAAATGCAGGGGGCCCAAAATAACCAAACAATCTTGAAAAAGAAGAATAAAGTTGGAGGGCTCACACTTCTTGATTTCAAACTTACTACAAAACTAGAGTAATCAAGGGAGATGCTGGAGACCCAGGACCCCGAGCAGCTCTGAGGTGGTGAATAATAGCTCTTCAAGTCTGCAATAAAAAAATGGCCTCAAGGGGCGCCTGGGTGGCTCAGTCGTTAGACTTCTGCCTTCGGCTCAGGTCGTGATCCCAGGGTCCTGGGACCGAGCCCTACATCGGGCTCCCTGCTTGGCGGGAGGCCTGTTTCTCCCTCTCCCACGCCCCCCGCTTGTGTTCCTTCTCTCGCTGTGTCTCTGTCAAATAAATAAATAAAATCTTAAAAAAAAAAAAAAAAATGGCCTCCAGTTTACAAAAAAATGAGAAAGAAACAGAATGAAAAGCGTGAAAAAGTAGAAGAGGCAGAGCCTGAAACGTTTGTGGCAGAAAAAGTACTGGACCAATGTGTAATGAATGGGAAGGTGGAGTATTTCCTGACGTGGAAGGGATTTATAGATGCTGACAGTACTTGGGAACCTGAAGGAAATTTAGATTGTCCAGAGTTAATTGAAGCATTTCTTAATTCTCAAAAAGCTGGTAAAGAAAAAGATGGTACAAAAAGAAAATCTTTATCTGACAGTGAATCTGACAATAGCCAATCAGAGAAGGAAAGAGATGCTGCTGATAACAAGAGGCTTTGCCAGAGGTCTTGATGTGAATGAATAATCAGTGCTACAGACAGCAGTGGAGAATTCATGGTTCTCATGAAATGGAAAGATTCAGATGAGGCAGACTTGCCTGGCAAAAGAGGCAAATATGAAGTGTTCTCAGATTGTAATTGCTTTTTGTGAAGGGAGACTAACTTGACTTTCTTGTCCAGAAGGTGAAGCTCGATAATTGTTTGTGTTGCTTTTTTATATATGTTTTTATATATACATTTATGTGTGTATATATATGTATGTATGTGTGTACATATGGGCCTTGGTTTTTTTATTTATCAGTATGAAGAAATAACATTCTAATGAAAAACCAGTTTGATAGGTTCGTTTTGAAGTAGTTGGAGTTCTTTTGCATCTAATAGCACTGGTTACTTTGAACAAATAAAAGCTTCCTGAAGTTGCTTCCTTTATCAGAAAAGAATATTTGAGACCATGGTATATTATTCCCCTGCATTCAAGAACACCTTTTCTAAATGTTGGGGGAAGTCTTCATAGTCGTTACTCAATCAGAATTTGTGTTTAACTCCCATATGCCCAAGGACCATTCTGGGTTTTTTGTTTACTTGGGTTTTTTTGGTATATATACATAAAATTACATACATAAATGGTTTCCTTCCCTCCCTCCCTCCTTTCTTTCTTTCCCTTCCTTCCTTCCATTCATTCATTCATTCATTCATTCTTTCACATTTACCAAAACAAAAAGAGCATTTCATAACCAAGGATAGGCCCATGTTTCTGGGATGCCATCATTTTCAGCACCCTAAAAAATAAATCACTTGAGGCGCCTGGGTGGCTCAGTCATTGGGCGTCTGCCTTCGGCTCAGGTCATGATCCCAGGGTCCTGGGATTGAGCCCCGCATCAGGCTCCCTACTTGGCGGGAAGCCTCCTTCTCTCTCTCCCATTCCCCCTGCTTGGGTTCCTGTTCTCGCTCTCTCTCTCTTTCTGTCAAATAAATTAATAAAATCTTAAAAAAAAAGAAAGAAAGAAAGAAAGAAATCACTTAAAGTTAGATTGAAATTTTTCCTGAAACTTTAACCTTTCAAATTTTGTAATTAATTGGGTGATTTAAATATAATAGAAACAATTTAAATTGGACAATGTAAAAGCAGCCATATCAGAATCCATATCCATATCTACAGTTAAAGAAATGCAAGTTTATTTTCAAAACCTCTGAAAGGAAAATTTTATCACAACTTCCCCACCCAAATGAGAAAACTAGACAAGTCCTGGTGTGTTTTAATTAGGTAAGCAAAACTTAGTTAAATGGACATTTAAAGTTTCTTTCTAGTGAACCATTCCTTTTCAAGAAGTTGGAAGCCCTGTGCTGTATTGGATAAAAGGTCATGATTCATGGAATGTCTAGACTTCATTCATGGAAACATAATCATAATCAGATGGTTAAGAGATGTTGGCAATTTAGGATCTTCTGAAATAAATGAGTGAACAGACTTCTGTAATCTAAATTCTTGACCTGCATGTTGTTTCTTTACCCCAACTCATTCCTTACATGTAGGCTCAATCTTCTCAGTATTTGGGTTACTGGTTCCGCAGAAGCCAGGAAAAACAATAACTTTGTGGTGAATGTTATCCAACTGTATATTGGATATTGTTTACTTTATTATAAATACTGGTAAATAGTCATCAGTAGTTTTATATTCCTTTTATTTATTTTTTTAAATATTTTATTTATTTATTTGACAGAGAGAGACACAGCTAGAAAGGGAACACAAGCAGGGGGAATGGGAGAGGGAGAAGCAGGCCTCCCGCTGAGCAGGGAGCCTGATGCGGGGCTCAATCCCGGGACCCTGGGATCATGACCTGAGCCGAAGGCAGACGCTTAAAGACTGAGCCACCCAGGGGCCCCAGTTTTATAGTCCTTTTAAAAAAAAAAACTAGAATAGGGCGCCTGGGTGGCTCAGATGGTTAAGCGTCTGCCTTCGGCTCAGGTCATGATCCCAGGGTCCTGGGATTGAGCCCCACATCGGGCTCCTGGCTCAGCGGGGAGTCTGCTTCTCCCTCTCCCTCTGCCTCTCCCACTGCCCATGCTCTCTCTCTCTCTCTCTGTATCTCTGTGTCTCAAATGAATAAATAAAATCTTTAAAAAAATAAATAAATAAAAATAATAAAAATTTAAAAACTAGAATAATCAAGACTGTGTTTCTGACATAAGGATAGTCATCTAGATCAATGGCATAGAATTGACAGTCCAAAAATAAACCCACATATTTTTCATAAGGATGCCAAGACAATTTAGTGGGAGAAAAAATAGTCTTTTTAACAAATAGTGCTAGAACAACTGGATGTCCACATGCAAAAGCATGAAGTTGGACCCTTATAGTATACACAAAATTAATTCAAAATGGATCAAAGACCTAAATGAAACAGCCCAAACTATGAACCATAAAACTCTTAGACTAGCATATTAAGGATTAAATTTTGCTATATGTGCAATGGGAAGAGCTAGGTTTTTGAGGGTTAATAAATGATTCAGTACACATGCCCTTTGCCCCCTCTGTGCCAGGTCCAATGCCAGGTGCACAGATGAATCTGCATCAGTCTGTTCCCTCAAGCAGCTCAAGTCTAGTGTGGGAGGTAGACACCTACACTGATCGTTACAACACACCATAGGAAGTGTCATTACAGAGCTGGGTTTCTTAGCCCTGGCACTATTAACATTTTGCACAACATAATTCTTTTCTGTGGGAGGCTGTCCTGTGCATTGTAGGGTATTTAGCGGCATCCCTGCTCTCTCCCACTAGATGCCAGTAGCACTCCCTAAATCAAGAAAATAACAAATGTCTATAGACATTTCAAAAAATCTTCTGGGGGAACAAAATCACTCTAATTTGAGAACCACTGTTGTAAGATAAGCACAGTGAGTTTTCTTCTCACTGGAGGGCACTGGGATGAGCTAGTGAAGATGTCCTGGAGCACTGAGATGCCAAGTACATTTTTCCCAGTTGTGTCTTGGCTATGTTTGTTGGGCTGTCTTGGGTCCTCTGCAAGATTTATTTAGTCTCTTTCTTTTCTTTCTTTGTCTCCAGGCTGTGGTCAGTGCCATCAGAAAATTTTTAGAGGACATCCCCGACCTGCACCTGGTTTACATCCACCATCCCCTCCTGCTCAGGTTCTTCCTGTTGTATCCAGAGCTGATGAGTAGGTTTGGGCACCGTGTCCTGGAACTTTGGTTCTCCTGGGAAGAGAGCAGCTATGAGGAGCTGGATGATGTCCCCTCTGCTGGGCAGTCCCCTCTTCCTACTAGCTTAACAGCCCTGTTCCACATGCTCAGAAGCAGCCCCAGCATCCTGCTCATTTTGCTAGTAGGTAGACCACTTACTCATTTCTACATTCAGAGATGGTGGGTTCTCTCTCCCTGGGAGTTGGTTTACTGAGGTCAGGAGGCAACTGCAGTTGCTTCTGCCTGCCTCTGGATTTATTGCTGTTTCCATGTGAATGGGAGGTCCTTTGGCTAGCAGGTGCCTGGTTTCTATGAATCCATACTCTTTTCTAAGTCTAATGGAGGTTTGCTAACTGAGAGATCTGTCCGTCTGTACTCCTCAGGGGATAGAACTATAAAATGCTGACCCCAGTCACCATTCCCTCTCACCTCCCTGTCTTCTCTCAAACAGATTATACTAACAAGGGTTTAATGTCAGAGGAGACCCTTGGGGCATGTTAATGGAGATGGCTGATTGTAGAGGGACAGGGCATTTTTTTTGCCATGACTCATAGGATAATGTTACATGTGCAACACTCACTTGGGCAAACCCAGAATTGTCAGAAATTCCAGTGCTTTTTTTTTTTTAATTAAGACATTTCCTATAATTCCTATCAGGTATATCAGAGAAGCCAGCTAGCTGCCTGTCGTCTACAGTTTCTAATACACTAGTTTTAGCTCCATCTTTTCTTCATCCACTCAAGAAAGCATGTTGGAAAATAATGAGAGTGACATTATTTTATTGTAGAGGTAACTGCTGTAAGTTGTTATTTATTTAAAAAAGCACATCATTTGTACCATTTGACACCTTGTATTTAGTGAATGATTACTAGTGGTAGGTGCCAAACTGACTTCAGCATAGGAGACATTTAGTTTTTTTTTTTTTAAAGATTTATTTATTTGAGACAGAGAGAATGAGAGAGAGAGAGAGCACATGAGAGGGGGGAGGGTCAGAGGCAGAAGTAGGCTCCCTGCCGAGCAGGGAGCCCGATGCGGGACTCGATCCAGGGACTCGATCCAGGGACTCCAGGATCATGACCTGAGCCAAAGGCAGTCGCTCAACCAACTGAGCCACCCAGGTGCCCAGGAGACATTTAGTTTAAAACCACTGTTTTCAATGACATAACCCATTAGGGGAGAGTGGGGATTCCTTTGATGTTCTTAATCATCAGCAAACATGATTTATTGAGTGTTTTTTTTATTGGACTGACTTTATTAGAGTGATTGTTGTAGAAATAACACCTTCATGTTGTATACCTCACTTCCTTAGGCACATACTTCTGTCCATATTCACACACATATGCACACGCTCCCCCCTCAGACTTTAATCTTCACCTTCCATCCCTGCGATCTCTTATCTTGGGAGGTCACACGTGTTGGCTTGATAGGGGCTGCATTCATGCTTTGGCTCAAATTCTTCCTTGAAGGAGGAAGAAAGAAGGAATGGGTTAAAAGTAAAACATCAGTTCATAGAGGAGGAAGGCAAGATGGGTGCCAGGGAGAGTAGCAATGGACAGAACGAAGATAACTGGATTTTCTTTGCTAGATGAAGCATTCAGGGTTAGTTTCTCACACAGAGTAGGTTGCTGACCTGTTGAATTAGGGTTCTGGACAGAAGTCTCTCTCAAAAAAAGCAGATAGAGATATTTACAGCATTTTTTTTTTCTTTTTAAACAAACGAAGAGATAGGTTTAGGGAGGTTTTTCCGTAAGTCACAAAAGTTGAGATTAAAACCCAGATCTTGACTCCCTGTGTAATGTTCTTCCCAATAAACTGAGCTAACTCTCAGAACAAGAGAGAAAACAACCCTGATCCAGTGTTCCATCAAACAGGAGAGCTGTTTATTTGAGCAGCGGGGCTATAGGGAAGAACTGGACCTAGAGCCTGCTGCACGGGCCAGGGAGAGAATCAGACACAACAAACCACTAATACCTGTCTTAACAGTGTGGCAGTAAAGGTCAGGCAGAGTGCTTGGGTGGCAGGGAGGGCAGAAAGGTGTCATATATGTCATATATTGCAAAGGATTTGACAAGTGGAAGTGTTGGGGAAGGATCCTGCCAGGACAGCACAGCAGCATGCAAGCGCTTACTGTAATTCAGGGACAGTGAGTGGTCTGGTGAGGTTTTGGAACATGAAGGGTATGTCACAGGAGTTGGGGTTGGAGAAGGGTAAGGAGGAGCAGGTTTTTAGAGGCCTTGATTTTAGTTGTTCACTTTTTCTTTTCTCATACATTTATTTGGTACTTACTAGGCACTAGGCATTGGGGATACAAAGATAATTCAGATATGGTTGGTCCCTGCCCTTAAGGGAATCACAGATGCTTGTTTCATATGTCACCTTGTAGAGACTTCTAAAGCATCCCTGGAAGGAGAGAATCAAAGAATAGTGAGGCTAGAAAAAAAATCTCAGATCATGACACTGGGCTATGGGAGTGGTGGGAGAGTCTAAGCCCCTACAGACTTACTTCTGGTTGCTCTGGTTGGCTTCTACTGGGACCCAGACTCTCACTGGTCCCTGCCTTCCTAACCCTTTCCATGTTCATGTCCTTCCCTTTACAGCCAAACTCCTAGAAGTCTCAAAATTGTCATCTCTTACTTATTGCTCCACCCATGGGCTTTTGCCTCCATTGCTACTTGAAACCATTCTTACCAGGATCAACAGCAATGTTCTTGTGACTAATTGCAGTGGACTTTTTGGTTCTCATCTTACATGACCTGTTATTATTTGATGATTGTCCACTTTTTACTGACACATTCTTGGTTTTGGCAATACCAGCTCTCTTGATTTTTCTCTTACCTCTTTTGGCACTTCTCCCAGTCTCTTTTATAGTTTTCTTTCTGGCTAGTGCTTGAAACTTGATGTTCCTCAAAGTTTTGTCCTAGGCTCTCTTTTTACTCAGTGTCTTCTTTCTGGGCCATGTCAATAATTCTCATGGATTTGGTTGCCTCCTACTGTATGCTGACGACTCAACTCTGTCTCCATCTGTGACCTTTCTCCTGAGCTCCAGACCCATATAGCTAACCATCTATTTGACATTTCTGTCTAAAATAGAGCTCATTATCTTCCTCCCCCAAGTTTTCTTTCTTAGTCTGGGTCTTTCTAGGGTGGAGATCCCTCCCTAGATGAAGACTATCCTAGGCCACTAGCTTCAAGGAGTGTAAGTACTTAAAGGAAACAAGAGAAACATGAATCTCAAGAGAGCACATCCTTAGAGAGAGACCCTGTCTCCGGCAAGCTGGAGCAGGTACCCCACCCTTTGTTGTGGTGACACAGTTTCTGTCCTTGAATGTGAACCACCCTCACGACCCTTCCTTCCTGGGCAGAGAGGAAGGAGCTTTGTGTTTTGCTGGCCTAGAGTTCAACAGGAAGGCTCTATCCTGAGGGCTGGAAGCTACATAGAGACCTAGGAAGATGAAGACTTTTTTTTTTTTTTTTAAGATTTTGTTTATTTATTTGACAGAGACACAGCGAGAGAGGGAACACAAGCAGGGGAGAGTGGGAGAGGGAGAGCAGGCTTCCCGCTGAGCAGGGAGCCCAATGCGGGGCTCGATCCCAGGACCCTGGGACCATGACCTGAGCCGAGGGCAGACACTTAACGACTGAGACACCCAGGTGCCCCAAGTGAAGACTTTTCTGAGCTTCATTTTCCTTGTGTATAAAGTGGAGATAACATGTAGATAAATATATGGGAATAACATGTGGAAAGAATATGTAGGGACACTCTTGCTGTCCTGTACACAGTAGGCTATCATTCACTGATCGTTGACGGACTCTGAATCAGAGAGAGAATGGTAATCTCAGAGCAGCTTATTGAATTGCTCAAGGTCAGATAACTAATAAGGGTCATGACTATGATTGGAGCCTAAATTAGATCCTGGAAACATCGGTGGTGAAAAAGAATAGCAAGGAACAACTTTGCTGTCTGTTTATATATGTAATTCTTGACATTTCTCCCCAGCTTCTAGCCACAGGAGGGGAAAAGAGTCTAAAAATAGGTGTTGGTACCAATTTCTGTTTTTGGTATGGGTAATTAACAGCTGAAAACAAAGCTTTTAATTGCCACTCTTATCAATGGGTGGTCTTTCATGTAGGTTGTTTAAATGTGAAAAACAGTGATGTCCCAGAAGCTCTGTTTGTTCCCTCCTTAGCCACATCACCCTACTTGATCCAACCGCATAAAATTCTGGACAGCTCTGGGCAGGAGAGACTTCAGAGTGGGCCATGTTCCATCCAGAGCCTTCCCCACTGACCCACGCAGTGGGGTGTACCCCTTCCCCCCAACCCCACCCCACCCTGGCATTCACCATAGTCACCAAAGGCTGAGTAGCCCTCTTCCTTTTGGACTGTTAAAATTTAACTCAGGGTTCTGAAGGACCAGCTCTCTGGTTAGGCAGCCAAGTGCTGGTGAAGGAGCAGGATCAGGAAATTGTTTTGGCTTTGGGTCCTGTGACTTTGGGCAAATCATAGCCACTCTGGGCTTTAGCCTCATACCCTGTAAAGTAAAAGGGTTGATGTACATGAACAGAGTCTCTCTAATCCTCCTATTCTGTGATCGTCTCCTTCCAGAGATGTTTTCTGAGTCCCTCTAAGGTGACAAAGACAAACCTCATCCTTGTTTTTCATTAACTCCTAGTATAGTAGAATTTACAGTGCCACTGCTGTCTTAATCTGCCTGTTTCCTCATTTGAGAAATTAGGGTAACCCCTACCTAGAAGAGTTATGAAGATACAGATAATATATCAACAAACATACAGCTACAGTTGGAACACATCACAGTACCTGACATTATTAGTCCCTAATTGAGCAACTGCTATTGATTTATAGTTGTTTCTCTGGTCGCCGTGGACGTTTGTGAAGAGCCAAGCCCAGATGCCCCCGTGTCACCCAGTGATCACATCTGGAGTTGTCTGGCTGGGTGCCCTGTAGCCATGTCTCTTTCTGTGTCAGCTGTCCTCCCTGGAGAGGGAGTCTGTGAGTGACCTTGGATTCGTAGCACCAAGCATGTTAGCCTGTCCAAAGGAATTGGCTTGTTTGAGCCGGTAGGTGCCAGGAGCTATCAGTAGGATAGTCTCTGGTGTGGCTTCTGACTGCCTTTGCCTTTAACATATACTCATTAAAATTAATCTGAAAGCAAATAAAAAGCAGTGTCCTTTCCTACCTTCTGAACCCAAGGCCTTTACACCTTGGGGCAGAAATAGCCAGATGCTATGGAAGAGAAGGGGCCTGACCTGGTCCTTGCTTCCCTTCCTGTGCCCCGAATCTGTCTTAACCCATCCTCTTCCTGCCCTGTGACATCTCCATCCCCCTCTATTTTCCTCCCTTAAGGCACATTCAGGTCCCCTGTCCTGAAATAACCTCTTCTTGACCCTAAAACTTATATTTGTCAGAGAGAGGCATCCTGGAAAGTAGAAAGAGCTTTGGGCTTGGAGGTAGGAGATTCACATCTTAGCTGTGCCACTTACTGGCATGGGTGACCTTTGGCATACCACATAATCTCTCTGAGTCTCTGTTTCTTCCTATTTAGGATGGACCTGTTCAACAGACTAGTACATAATAGGTGCCAAGTAAGGGAGCACTCCCTTCCCCAGGTTTTATGACACCATCATCCTGGGTCCTTCCCCAGTCCCTCTCTTTTTCACTGTCTACCTGTCCCCAACCATGATGTCCTCTGAGCTCTGGCTTCCTTTTCTCCTGCTCAGGATCTCATCTATTCCAGCCCAGTGGACACAGCCCGGAAAGTACTAATTGTCCTAAGGACCTTTTTGAGGAAGAATGAGGATGTCGAAGTGGGTGGTCTCATCCGAGGCCACTTCCTGCTGATCCTACAGCATCTATTGGTGGAACATGGGGCCTCTCCTTCAGGAGGTCAGTCTGGAGCTGTCGGGGCATGTTTTTACCTGAAACTCAGGAGTGGGCATCTCTGCCCTGATGAGGTCTGCTCCAGGAGAAAGAATCAGAGTTTTCTCTGCAAAATAAAAATCAGGCCAGTGTGGCATCAGGCTAAACTTTACCTCCTTGCTCTCATCAGAGAATGAGCACTCAACATATTTGATATATGTGTGTGTGCGCATGTGGAGTGCATGTGTTTATGTTTAATATTTCTGTGTGTTTAGCATAGGCGGGTGTGTTCAGGCTATGCATGCATGTCCCCACCCTGCATGGCGTGTGCTCAGAGCTGTTTGTCACAAGAATGGTAGCCTCCAGTTGGGGAGAAGAAAGCGGGAAATAATAGGGGAGGCCAGGAAGGCAGCAGCAGCCTGCAGGGGCTGGGAAGGGGGTGGATCTGAAATGTGTTAGAAGCTGCCAGTGAGATCCAGAAGGATAGTTTCCAAATCTGGAATGGGACTCCCTGGAGTCAAAGTTTGGTACAGTTTAAAGACACTGAAAAGGTTGGCATTTGGCTTATCTTTTCCTATTTTTAAAAAGTTAAATTTTAAAATTTCCAAGCAATTAAGGGGAAGTGGGAGGAGAGCTATGGTTCACTTGATCCAGTCCTGACTGAGGATGGAAGTTTGGAGGTAGATTTAAGGGTGTCTGGAGGAGCTGAGTCCTTCTTTTTCTGGGAAGGATAAGTCATATCTAACTGATAATAACGTATAAGAGCCATGAGATTTCGTGGAAACATAGTTGAAAAAAGTGGGCATTGAACTCAGATTTAGGTTCAAGTCCTGGCCCTGCCACTAACTGGCTGTGGGAGCTTGGAGAAGTCACTCAGCCTCTCTGAGCCTGTTTTCTTAACTGCAAAATGGAAATAATCCCTATTTCACAAGGGGGATTAAGTGAAATATTAAATTTCTGGTACCCAGCCCAGAGTTGGCACTCAATATGTCAGTTGCTCCTGTTCCCAAGGAAGAAGGCAGGAAGTAGGAGTGAATCCCAACAAACATTTACAGTGGGGTAGGGTGTCTGTCTGACCTTGGGGTGATGTGAGTATTAGGTCTCCTGACCAGCCCTCCTTGTTCCTCACAGCCTCGGGGAACCTGCCATTGCTCCTGAGCCTCCTTTCTTTAATGCAGCTGAAGAACACGTCAGAGCAAGAACTGGACAGTATGGCCATGAAGCTTCTTCACCAAGGTGCTTGGGCTTGGGACAGTGCCTGAGGGCCCAGGGCTGGTCGTGCTCCTTTATTCCATCATTCAGCCCTTTGGAAGAAGCTAGTGGGTCACTGTTCCTGTGAGCTTCTTGCTATGGGACAGCAATGGCTTTGAGATCTTTCTCTAGTTGTACTGTGAGAGTGTTTGGGAAATGAAACAAAAACAAAAACAGGACACTGTGTGTGATAGGCACAGCTCTGGAGTCAGGAATGCCTGGGTTTGTTCTCAGTCACTAGTTATGCAACCTTGGGCAGTCACTTAGCTTTAGGTTCCTCACAGGTAAGACAGTAGTACTTAGCTGATTTCGGGTGGAGGTAAGGGGTAACTAGTGCCAAAGGCTCACAGTGCTTGGCGCACAGTAGACCTCCAATGCAACTCTCTGTGCAGACTCCCTTTTCCTGGCACAAGCTCAGTTCTTGTTCCACCTCACTCCACAACTGACTCAGGGTCTGATAATCCACTTCACAGTTCTCTAGGCCTCTTCCACCCATACCCAAACCTCATTAGGACCTTTCGTTGCTGATTAATGCAGTTGCCACTTGATAGGCAGCATCCTTAGGAAGATTTATTGAGGAAATACTGAAATCAATAGGAAAAATGGTGTGTCTTCAGTACCTGTGGAGTGTCGGGGGCTCTGGCCACAGGTGAGGATGGTTCTTTACCTGGCTGGAGCCCAGGCCTCCTCATGAGATAGGTGTCAGGCTTAAAAAGGGCCTTCAGGCATGGCCTGGTGCTGGTCCTCCCAGACTGTCTGTCAAGGGTAATACTCAACTGGGAGGGAAGAATGCCTGTGACAAAATCAAACTGCTGTCAAAAGGGCCTCTGAAGGGGATAATAGTGACCCGAAACATACATGTGAAATATAATATACATTTATATATAACCCTTTTATTTGAGAACATTGCGAGTAGAGGACAGGGGTGAGGAGGGGGCTGCTTGTCTGGTCACTTAGAACTCAAGTGTGATGTGGCCGCCAAAACAGTGAATGGAGACTTAGGAAGGTTTCATATTGAGGCGATGTGGGTCAGGGGAGCAAAGAGTGCCGGATCCTAGGAGAAAAGGGATATGTTCTATAGGTGTCTGCTCTACAGAGTAGTAACTACTCTGATGAGGGCTGGGGGAGCATGAAGAGGCATCAAATCTTGCCTTAAGAGGTTACAGAGGGCTTCATGGAGGAGGTGAACTTTGAGCTGAATCTTGATTGCTGAATAGGAGTTAAGGAGTTAGCCAGATGAGGGTGATGTGAGAGAGAATATGGCAAATTCAGGGAACTGCACACTGATGGTGATGGAGTCCCCTGGGAAGGTGGTGAGTGCCCCATTGCTGGAAGATTTCAGAGGCTGGATCTTTTCCTGCTAGGGGTGGCAGGTTGGCCTAGATGATCTCTGCAGACTCTCCAACCTGGAGTCTTTGCTGGTATGAATGCTGTTACAGGATGCCTTTAGATCACATAAACTTGTGTAGTCTGTTCTAAGCAGTGCAGTCTGTTCTAAGCTGTGGGCTGCTTGCCTTCAGGTTTCTCTTCCTTGTTACTGTGTTTCTCTTCCTTGGCTGTATTACCAGGGACACTTAGTTTGTGCTTGGTCCCCAAGACTGGTAGACTGACATCCGAAATTAGCCAGTTGAAGGCCATTATCTGTGAGAATTATGAGGGCTGGTGTGCATGAAATCCATGGAGTGCTACATGATGGGGTGTCTGGGCACTCTCCTGCAGTGAGCAAGCTGTGTGGGAAATGCAGCCCTGCTGACGTGGACATCCTGCAGCCCTCCTTCAACTTCCTGTATTGGAGCCTTCATCAGACTACACCAAGCAGTCAGAAAAGAGGTGCTGGGGCCCCGGCTGAGACAAGGAATAGGAAGGGTGCTGGGCAGTGTCTGTGGCCATTGCTGCCCTTAGTTTTTTCCTCTTATGAAAATATATATGGGGAGAATGTTGATGGGCCAGACGGTCCTTTCTGGTTCTGATACCTGTGGTTCTAGAATGAAGCTGGAACCCTTAGAGCCTAAAGCTGATCCTTTTGTTCATTCACCATGTGTGCATGAAGCCCCCGTCAGGTGCTAACCACGATGCGGCACCAAGCAGGGGCTCCTGTGGAACTCATGGCCCTTGCCCCTCCACACCATCTCCAGCTGCTGCAGTGCTCCTTAGCAGCACGGCCCTGATTGAGCTTCTGGAGAAGACTCTGGCACTCACCTGGACTGAGATGGGCTCTCCCAGCACCACACTCCTTTGCTCGGCCTGGCTGCTCACAGCTTCCTTCTCTGCTAAGCAGCACAATGGCAGTCTGCAGGTGAGTCACTAGCCCCTGTGGCTTAGGGGCATGGGGTGGCACACAGAGGAGTGACAAAGTTCTTGAGTTCTGGTTCTAGCTCTGTGGCTTATTAGTTGAGTAACCTTGGCAAGGTATTTATTCTCTGAGCTTCAGTGTCCTTGCGTACAGAATGGGGAAGAAAACATCCAGGGTTGTTGTCAGGTTGGTTTATATTAATTTATCATACATGGATAACCTACATGCCAGGCTGTGTTCTAGACACAGAGAAATAAGAAATAAATATGTACCCCATGTACCCCACACTTGGGAAACTTGTATTGTAGTCTTTAAGCAAAGCCTCGAAATGTAAGTAAGGTTGTACCAGGCAAAGATAGTAGGGAAAGGCATTCCAGGTAAAGAGAACAATTTGAACAAAGACATGAAACTGCACAAATTTAGGACATGGTGTACACATTTGGAGACTGGTGAGGTACTGTGTGACTAGAATGTAGGGAGTGAACTGTCAGATTGCACAGGAAGGCAGAAGCCAGCCTATGACCTTATAGTGCTGGGTGGTAAGCCGTGAAATTCAGACATGCGTGAGCTGTCATTGTGATTCTTGGGGAAGGTGATGCAGGGAACAGGGGAACAGTGAACATATCCACAGAGCACCTCTTTCCTCTCAGTCCCTCCCCACTCCCTTGTATGGGACCTTGTCATCATAGTGCCCTGCGTGAGCTCATCTGTGGGCTGCTCCACATTCAGTCTCCTTCCTAAGCCTGTCTGCTCCTTGTGGATAGAAACGATCTAGCCTTTGAGGTGTCTTTGCCCTGTGCCCAGCCCTGTGCCATTCAAGTGCCATTTGTATAGAAGTGAGGTCATTTTTAAAGTTTGGCCTCCAAAAAACCAAAAAACAACAACAAAAAACGTTTGGCCTCTGAGGTGGCATCAGGCTGTGGCAAATCTATACTATAGTAAAGTCCTCTGGTTGTTGTCCACAGCATCGATTTGGGACACGAACCTTTTCTGCTTTTCTGTGTGAGGTTGTTGGGCCCACCTGTACCCCTGCAGGTGGGAACTTGTACCGTGTGCCTGGCTTGCCCTGGTTTTCAGCTCACACCCAGCCAATTACCTACTAACCACCTCCACTCTAAGTCTTCCCCACTGCCTTAGCGTAGGCCTGATGGTTCGTCCTCACCACTAAAGTGGCCTATTAAGTTTCCTGGTCCCTGGCCTTTCCCTTGCTCCATATCTCCTGTCCCTGCAGCCAGTCTGTCTGCACTCTCCACATGGCCGCGGAGACCCTGCTGACCTGGCCTTTCTGCAGCCTTCCTTTCTGCCATTCTACCCTCCTTCTCTGTCCTCTGACCAACTGTTAGCTCTTCTCCAGATCAGCTGTGCTCTTTCACATCTCCATACTGTTGATGGTTTGACTGATTGATTGATTTTTTATTTTTTTTTAAGATTTTATTTATTTATTTGACAGGGAGGGAGAGAGAAAGAGAGAGAGGGACGAGCAAGCACAAGCAGGGGGAGCGGCAGAAGCAGAGGGAGAAGCAGGCTCCCCACCCAGCAAGGAGCCCGACATGGGGCTCAATCCCAGGACCCTGGGATCATGACCTGAGTCATCCAGGCACCCCTAATAGCCTTTATTTTAATTAATTAATTAGTTAAATTTTAAAAGGTTTTATTTATTCATTTGAGGGAGAGAGAGAGAGCACCAGCAGGGGGAGAGGCAGAAGGAGAGGGAGAAGCAGACTCCCTGCTGAGCTGGGAGCCTGACGTGGGGCTCAATCTCAGGACCTGGAGATCAGCTCACAACCTGAGCTGAAGGCAGGCGCTCAACCATCTGAGCCACCTGCGTACCCCTATTTTATTTTTTTAACATTTTATTTATTTGTCAGAGAGAGAGAGAGAGAGAGGGCGAGAGCGCACAAGCAGAGGGAGCAGCAAGCAGAGGGAGAAGCAGACTCCCCACTGAGCAAGGAGTCCAATGTGGGACTCGATCTCAGAACCCTGGGATCATGACCTGAGCCGAAGGAAGCCACTTGACTAAGCACCCAGGTGTCCCAGTAGCTTTTATTTTTAAGACAGTTTTAGGTGTACTGAAAAAATGAGCTGATAACACAGAGCGTTCCCAAGTAACTCCCGCACAGTTTCCTCTATTAACATCTTACATTAGTATGTTATCTCAGTACCTTGGTACAGACTGGTTCTTCTGCCTAGAACCTGCTGGTTCCGCTAGCCAACAAGCATTTTTGAGGAGCTGCGTTGTGTCAGCCTGAGAGATCCAAGCAGAGAAGTAGCTCCTGCCTTAAAGCAGCATGTGTTCCGGGTGAGGGGAGCAGAGCCGACTCCGCTCCGAACTCACCGCTCCCAACTAACCCCTCAGTTTGGGCATTGCTTTGACTTTAAAGAGCATGTTCCCCATGCTGATCCTCAGCTGTTCTTCACAATAGTTCTGGAGGGAGTGAAAGCAGGTGGCATTATTCCCATTTCATACATGAAGAAAATAAGGCAGGCTGGGAGAGGGGCAGTGATTTCCCCTTGGCCACACGGCTGGCTAGTGGCAGAGCCAGGGTTTTGATTCTGGGCTGTCTGCCTCTAGATCTGTGTTAGTTGGATGGTGGGCTGAGGTGGAGCCTGAATCACAGATGAGGCCAGGGAGGCTCCCTGGTGGAAGAGTTCATTGACGATGGGGGAAATTTGGGAGAAGAAGGGTTTTCTATGTACAGGTTAATTTGCCTCACTTTCCTGAATCCAGGACTGGTGGGCTCCCAAGACTGTCTCCTCTGTCCCCCTGGATGCAATGGGTATGTGCAGGTACATAGGAGATACTGGGACAGGTTGTTTTCTGCTCAAGCTGCCAGAATGTGGGAGCTTGTCCCCTTACCTCTGCTCTACTAGGTTCACCAGACACTGTCCGTGGAACTGGACCAAGTATTGAAGGTCCTCAGCTTTCCAAAGAAAAAGGCTGCGCTTCTCTCAGGTATGGCCCCAAGGGCCTCTAGCAGGAAATGAAGAGCTTTTCTCTTAGACTGTGAGATGGGACCACTCCCCCCAGATCAGCCTATGGTCACCCCATTATTATCTCCACTGTCTTCCCCCTGTGACAGAGCTAGGTGGGAGGTGGGGAAGGAGGCAGGAACTGAGTATAAAGGTTTTCTTTCTTCTTCTTTTTTTTTTTTTAAAGATTTTATTTATTTATTTGACAGAGAGAGACACAGCGAGAGAGGGATCACAAGCAGGGGGAGTGGGAGAGGGAGAAGCAGACTTCCTGCTAAGCAGGGAGCCCGATGCGGGGCTCGATCCCAGGACCCTGGGATCACGACCCGAGCCGAAGGCAGACGCTTAACGACTGAGCCACCCAGGCGCCCCAAGTATAAAGGTTTTCTTGCTTTTAGCTGCCATCTTATGCTTCCTGCGGACAGCCCTGCAACAAAGCTTTTCCTCTGCCCTTGTGGTCCTGGTGCCCTCAGGGACCCAGCCACCACCGGCCCCTGAGAACACTGTCCTAGCTCCACTGAGAACATCACAGGTGTTGTCCCTGGTCATTGGACTGCAGAACCTTTTGGTGCAGGTAAGGCCCTTGCTGAGTGGGATCCTGTCAGTGGAGTCTGCTTCTCCCAGAACAACAGTAGGAAAGGGTGGCTGCCTGTTAAGAACCTGGTATTTCCTCCAGGATTGGAGGTTGGATTAATTGGGACTTTTATTATAGTGACAGAAATGAAACTCAAAATGGCTCATAACTGAGAAGGCTAGAGGTCAGCACTGGCTTCAGGCCCAGGTGGATCCCAGAGGCTGACAATGTCATCAGAACTCTGTCTCCATGTCTTGGTTCTGCATTTCTCTCAGCTTTGTTCTCATGGGATGGTAGCATGACCAACAGCAGCACCTTTCCAGCAGCAAGAGACTTTCTCTGTCCCAGCAGTCCCCGGAACTGAATCTCATTAGCCTGGCTTGGGTAACCTGCCAGTCACTGTGGCTGGGCCATAGGATGCTCTAGTTGACCTGGCTTGGGCCAGCGCCCTCTCCTGGAGGCTGGGGCATATAGTCAGCTCTCTGTAACTCATGTAGACTGAACACGAAAGAGGGATGTTCCGCAAAAGAAAACTGTTCACAGAAAAAGGAGTGAATTTCGTGTAAGCCAAAACAATAGATGTCTACCTCAGAGGGTTTTATGATTCACAGCTTAGAGGACTTTTGGAGATCATTGTTTATCCAGCCATCAAATACTATGAAGAGTGGTGGGGGCATGGAGATATGTCAGGCGCCTGCCTTTGAGGAGTGAGCATTTGGTGGGGGGCTGCCATATAGACAAGAGGTGATAACACAGTGTGGTGAGTTTGAGGCTAAAGGGACACACTGCACTGTGGGAGTACTGGGTGTAACTAATAGGCTGGTGTAGGGTTAGTGAAGAGTTGCTGTCAGAGAAGGTTTCCTGGAGGAGGTGCTTGAGCTGGGCTGGAAAGACCACATGACTTGTCCTACCTCCCCAAGGGCAGGGGGGGTAACAGAACTGGCATTTATCTTGATGGCAGCACCATTTTTCTCTCTGGTATGGACTCATTCCCTGTCCCTGGCCTCTGGGACACCCTTGATTCCCCAGGACTTTCTTCTTTTAAGAAGCTTATTGTATATTACTTTCAGATATGAGCTGGTCACCATAGGGTGACTGAAGCCCTAGATGTTTATGCTGCTTTAGTTAGACTTGTACTCTCTTTTCTTGCCCTTTGGAGCTTGTCCAAGGGAGACAGATTCGGTCTGATCTGATGGCAAGTCATTCATGGGACAAGAGGAGGGAGGTGGGGGGAGCCAGCAAATGAGTGAGAGGACTTGCAGAGACTTCCTGGGGGTGGGATGGGGGCCTTGATTTGAGTAGACTCTATTTGGTGTCCAGATGATTACTGCACATACATGATATGGCTGTTGATTGTGGGAGATTATATTCAAGGATTGATCCCCACTGGGCCTGTGCACAGTATGGGGAAAGTTGGAAATGTAAGGAGATAGAGGATGCCCCAGGAGTGGCCCTTTGCTGGCACTGTGGTTGCTGAGCTTGTTCCGCCAGCACATCCATGCACAAGGCTCTCTACACTTAGCTCTCTCTGGTGTAAGTCCCCATTTTCATATCAGTCTTCCCCAGTCTATGAGCTCCTTAAAGGTAGGAATTGTGTATGACTAATCTTTGTGTCTTGTTCCCCTTGTGGGTTCAAAAAAATCAGGAATCAGATGAGAACCAAAACATCAGCTTTATTTCCGGTAAACGCTGTAGGAGAATGTAGCTGGGACTTCAGGTCATACTGGGCTTTTTTTTGGTCTGGAGTTTTTCATATACAGCAAAGGTGAAAGAATTTTAGTGAGAGGCCAAGTCTAACTAAAACAGCATATACCCACCACCTAGATTCTACCATTAACATTTTCGTATACTTGCTTTATATCTATCCAAAAAGAGCTTATTTTATTTTAATTAATTCATTCATTCATTCATTTTTTATTTTTTATTTTTTTTCCAAAGAGAACTTTTAAACCACCCTCTTTTCCCCCAGGCCAGACCAGGAGCCTATAGGCAGGGAAATTATGTTTACATTATGGACACTTTGCCACCTGGTTGCGATCTTAAGAGTTTAAGTTCGTGGGAGCATGACCTTTAATACCTTGATCCTGTCCTGATGGCATAGAAAATGGTAGGCTAGTATTTTACCTGTTAGATAAATCTCTCCTTTGGTGAGGAGGAGCCAGTTAAATGTGGGAGCAAGGGCAAATGCTTTCTCTCCAATGTTTTTGAAAGGGCCAAAGTTCTTATTGTAACATTCAGAACATAAGAGAAAAATTATTCTCTTATACTCAATATCCAGCATAAAGCCGGGCACCGAATTGGCATCCAATGTTTGTTGAATGAGTGAATGAGGACCAAGAAATGAATATGATATGGTTCTAGCCATTTAAGTACTCAGATTGTAGGAAATACTAATAATTACAATTAATGCCAAAATGATCTATTATTTGAATCAAGAAAGTCCTTGCAGGAGAGGTTGCATTTGAACCAGGCCTTGAGTGATGAAAAACTTTCCTCAAACCAGTAGCCTAAACACTAAGGGGTTAGTGACTTCCTGTAGCACCATTACCGTTCAACTGTCCTGCCCAGGAGCCTGGGTGTCACCAGGCCTGTGACACTCTTCTGTGCCTCTGGCAGTTTTTTTCTTTTTTAATCATGGTAAAATATTACATAACAAAATTAACCATTTTAATCATTTTTAAGTTACAGTTCTGTGGTAGTAAGTACATTTACACTGTTGTACAAACACTACCACCTTCTTTCTCCAAAACTTTTTCATTTCGTCAACCTAAAACTCTGTCTACATCAAACAGTAACTCCCATTGCCCCCTCTTCCCACCCCTTGACAACCGCTGTTCTACTTTCTGTCTCTATTTGACTATTTAACTCTTCTAGGTACCTCATATAAGTAGAATAATATACTATTTATCTCTCTGGAAGTTTTTGACTCTCCTCAACAGTCCCTGGGAAGGGGAACCACTTGGAGTAACTCATGAATTCCTCATGAGAGGCTACTGGGTCTGTGTGGGGAGTTGCTCAGCCTCACAGTCACTGTCCGTGCCGCTGCCTGATGAACAGGACCAAGTAGCCCCCTCCTCCTTTCTACCACTGACACACTCCTGAGAAATTCCCTGGCCTTCTGTTTTCAGCCATAGTGACCTTTCTGTCACTGCCCTTGACCCAAGGGAGTATATGGAAGAGTCATTTTGTTTCTCTGTCCTCTCCCCAGGGCTGGAGCTAAACCTCCTTCAGACCCTTCCATAGGTTTGCTGTTTAAAAATAGTTCTTTATTTGTTCAGTCATTCATACATCCAGCAAACATTATTCCATAGCAGTCCAAGAATAGAGGAGGTCTGTGTCTCTCCTGAGCTCCCGGAATGGTTTATTCGGCCCTGTAATAAGGATTGCATTTATCATATTATATGGTCAGTGGTCTGCATTTCTGTCTTCTTCCATAAAGCTGTGAATTTCTTTTAGGCAAAAACTTCTGCTGCTTGCGGGGGTCAGAGGAGGCCTCACAGAGGTGACATTGAATTCAGCCTTGAACAGTGTCTAGGCAGAGGTAGAGGGAAGGGCATTGCAGGCAGGGAAGACAGCATGAGCAAAAGCGTGTAATATAGAAGTGTGCAGTGGGGTGTGGGGGGGGCAGCGAGAATTAGAAGATGACACTGAGGAACTGGGCAGGGGCCATATCAGTGAGTACCTTACGTACCAGGCCAAGAAGTGTTGGGGGAGCCATGAAGGGTTTCTATCAGACTGAGTTTTTGAAAGATCACTGGCAACCCCATTAGGGAAGAGGGTGGGAAGAGAAAGCCTGAAGGCAAGGGGACTGTTGAGCAAGAGATTGTTGCAGTGACCCAAGTAAATGACAGGCCCATTTCACACCCACTGGGATAGCTAAAACAAAAAAAGAGAGATAATATCAAATGTTGGTGAGAATGTAGAGTAAGTGGAACAGATTGTTGATGGGAATGAAAAGTGATGCAGCTACTTTGGAAAACAGCCTGGAAGTACTTCAAAAAGCTAAATGTGGGATTACCATATGACCCAACAATTCTGCTCCCAGGTATTATGCTCAAGAAAATTGAAAGCGTTTATCTACACAAAAGCTTGTATACAGATGTTCATAGCAGTACTATTCATTATAGTTCCAAAGTACAAAGAACCCCAATGTTCACCAGCTGATGAGTGGATAAATAAATTGTATATACATACAATTGAATACTATCTGGCCATAAAAAGTAATGAAGTAGTCACATGCTACAACATAGATGAACCTTGAAAACATGCTCAGTGAAAGAAGCCAGACATAAAAAGCCACATATGATATGATTTCCTTTAGATGAAATGTCCAGGATAGGAAAATCTGTGGAGATGGAAAGTAGATTAGTCGTTGCCTAGGACTGGGGTTGGGGGACAGGCAATGGGGAACAACTGCTAATGAGTAATGAGGTTCTCTTTGGGATGATGAAAATATCCTGGAATTATATGACTGCAGGACTCAATATACTAAAAACTGCTGATCTATACTTTTAAAAGGATGAATTTTATGGTTTATGAATTATATCTCATTAAAGCTGTTATTTTAAAAAGCAGTATCAAGGGGGGAAGAATGACAGTACTGCATAAGCTAGGGCACTGAGTGCTGGTCCTCCTTGACATCTCTGGGCCAGAGCAGCCATGCGGCATCGGCACCACTGATGGAGTGCTGGGCAGCATGTGCAGAATCTGCAGGTGTCTGACCCAAGGTGGACCAGTGCAGTGCAGTGGAAGTTGCACTGGCCAGAATCACAGAGATCTGCATAGTAGCCCCTGCCCAGCTCCTAACTCTGAAGGGGTTTAGCAAATCAGTTCTTACTGATTCTCCATTTCTCTATCTGCAAAATAAAAGGAGTCTTTCAGCATTAGGTGTTTGGGCCTATGAGAACAGCTTCCATTCCCCCAGGAATGGAGCACAACAGAGAAGTGTTGGTTGCGGTGAGGATGGAGACAGTGTCCAGGGTTCACCATGCTGGGTTACATGGGGGAAAGAGGGCAGGTTAGTAGCAGTGGAAGGGTCCAAAGAAGGGTTGTGGTCACTGGTGTGATTTGCGTGTCACTGGAGTAGGGCAGAGCCAGGGCAAACTTCCCTTCTGCTTAGTTCTTAGAGGAACCACAGGACTGTAAGTCTCTGAATGTCTCCGGAGTAGAAATACAGTAGGTTTGTTCTGGGTTTCTTTGGAGATGGAGACCTTGGCCAGCAGGTGGAGCTGCAGGAAGACAGGAAGGGGGCCTTTTCTCATGTCCAGGACTGTCTAACAGTAGAGCAGGCTGCCTTGGGGTGAATGGAGAAGAGTAGTCTTGTGGCTGGGGGTCTCCAAGCAGAAACCAGGTGTCCCCAGCAAAGACGGCTGCTGGATTCCAGGCCAGTTGCTACACCTCTTTGGAGACTTGGGTAGGGTAAGTGTGGGTGTGAGCAGGGAAGAGAGTTATCCTTGTGCTCAGACTTGGCTTTGTGATTGGGGTGGGCGTGGAATGTTGTTATCAGTTTGGAAATCAGTGAGCTCATTAGTTTTACAAGATGTGAGGTTTTGATCTCAAGGGTCATTCCTACTAGAGCAGAGGTTCATGTCAGGTTAAGGTTCTAGGAGAATAGGAGGTGGAGAGAGAACATTTACTGAGTGCCTGCTCTGGGTAAGCACTTGACATATGTTATTTATTCATCACAATTCGTCTATAAGGTAGACATTATCATCTCTGGGTTTTTTTTGTTTTGGTTTTTTTTTTTAAGTAGACTTCATGCCCAGCGTGGAGCCCAATGCAGGGCTCAAACTCACAACCCTGAGATCAAGACCTGAGCTCAGATCAGGAGTCGGACGCTAACCAACTGAGGCACCCAGGTGCCCCTCATCTCAGTTTTATAGACAAGGAAACAGAGTCCCAGAGATATTAAGTAACTTCCCTGAGGTCACACACTTTTAGGGTCAGAATTCAAACCTAAGTCTTTTTGGCTACAAAATCCATGTTCTTTCAGTGTCCCAAGAAGTGCATCCTGTGAATAGGAGCCGTTATTACCTGAGTGGTCGTACCTGGCTTTCCTAATGCCCAGCGGCCCTGGCTCTTCATACACCGTTCAGCCAGTCCTCACTGGGTGTATTAGGTAATATGGACAGGGGGTCAGAGAGTGGCCCTGGGGTCACAGCACTTGACCAGGTGGGGAAGCGAAAGCATGCTGGCCCATAACTGATCTTGCTTACCTGGGAAGAGGCTGGAAGTTCCCACTGGTTAAGAGCTAATATAATTTAATTTTTTAAAAAGATTTTATTTATTTGAGAGGGAGAGGGAGAGATAGCATGAGCCAGGGGAGTGGCAGAGGGAGAAGCAGGCTCCCCACCGAGGAGGGAGCCTGACAAGGGACTCGATCCTAGGCCTCTGGGATCATGACCTGAGCTGAAGGCAGACACTTAGCTGACTGAGCCACCCAGGCGCCCCAAGAGTTAATTTTAGATTGGAGGAGAAAGGGCACAAAGCCTAGTGTTTTGTTCTAGACCTGCCATCTACTGATATGCACAGATGTCTTCAGGTCAAGTATTTTTTTCTCTGGGCCTCATTTTCTCAGCTATAAAATAGATAAGTGGATTAGCTCAAACACTTCAAGCTCTGTGCCTTGGAGGCCTTAGGGGCTCTGTGGAGAAAACCCAGGGGTTGTTAAAGAGGGGGCTGTTACCTCTGTTGTGCATTTCATGAAGCTGCTCTCACCCTTTATTGAGTGTTTACTTGGTGCCAAGCACTAGCTGAACACTGTATATCCATTCTCATCCAACCCTCTCAGCAACCCAGTAATTTTTTTTATCCCCAGTCAGCAAGGGTAAGTGACCTTGGCCAGGGTCACATAGATGGTAAGTGACTAAGCAAGGATGCAAGCCCAAGTCTGTCCCATATTCTTTTTTTTTTTAAATTTTTATTTTTAAAAAAGATTTTATTTGGGACACCTGGATGGCTCAGTTGGTTAAGCGCTGCCTTCGGCTCTGGTGATGATCCCAGGGTCCTGGGATCGAGCCCTGCATTGCATCACATTGGGCTCCCTGCTCAGCAGGGAGTCTGCTTTTCCCCTGCCCCTGCTTGATCTCGCTGTCTCTCTCTCTCTCTGACAAATAAATAAAATCTTTTTAAAAAATAAAAATAATAAAAATAAAAGATTTTATTTATTTAAGAGAGAGAGCTAGAAAGAGCATGAGTGGGGGGTAGGGGCAGAGGGAAAGGGAGAAGCAGACTCCCTGCTGAGCAGGGAGCCCAATGCAATGCGACGCAGGGCTCTATCCCAGGACCCTGGAATCATGACCTGAGCCACCCAGGTGCCCCCTTTTTTACCCCAAGATTTTATTTGAGAGAGAGCATGAGCAGGGCAAGTGGCAGAGGAAGGACAAGCAGACTCCCTGCTGAGCAGGAAGCCCCATGACTTGGGTCTCTCAGTCCCAGGAACCTGAGCTCAGGACCTGAGCTGAAGTCAGACACTTAACCAACTGAGCCACCCAGGTGCCCCTGTCCCATATTCTTTTCTTTTCTTCTTTTTTTTTTTTTTTTTAAGATTTTATTTATTTGACAGAGATAGCAAGAGTAGGAACACAAGAAGGGGGAGAGGGAGAAGCAGGCTTCCCGAGGAGCAGGGAGCCCGATGCAGGGCTGGATCCCAGGACCCTGGGATCATGACCTGAGCCGAAGGCAGACACTTAACGACTGAGCCACCCAGGCGCCCCCCTGTCCCATATTCTTAACCACCACATTGCTGCCTTCTGAAGAACAGTGTGAAGACAGCTTAGCCTTTTTTGTTGTTGTTAGTTTTTACCTTTTAAAAAATCAGTTATTTTGAGATATAATTACATGCCATAAAATTCACTAATTTTAAGTGTACAATTAAATGAGTTTTGACAAATAGTTTTGTAAACACTATCACAGTCATGATATAGAACATTTCCAGGGCGCCTGGGTGGCTCAGTCGTTAAGCGTCTGCCTTCGGCTCAGGTCATGATCCCAGCATCCTGGGATCGAGCCCTGCATCAGGCTCCCTGCTCAGCGGGAAGGCTGCTTCTCCCTCCCCCACTCCCCCTGCTTGTGTTCCCTCTCTCGCTGTGTCTCTCTCTGTCAAATAAATAAATAAAATCTTTAAAAAAAAAACAAAACATTTCCATCACCCCAGAAAGTTCCCTTGTGCCCCTCTGTAGTCAGTCTCTTCACCCCATCCCTGTCCCTCAGTAAACACTGATCAGCTTTCTCTCACTATAGTTTTACCATTTCTAGAATTCATATAAATGAAATCATACAAAATGTGGTCTTGTGTGTCTAAATTCTGTCAGTTAGCTTAATGCTTTTGAGATTCATATTGTCATGTGTGTCAGTACTTCATTTCTTTTTATTGGTGAGTAGTCGTCCATTATATGGCTGTACCACAACTGTTTACCCATTTACCTGTTGATTTGGGACTTCCAGGTTTTTGGCTATTGTGCATAAAATTGTTCTTAATACTAAAGTACAAGTCTTTGCGTGGACATACAATTTCATTTCTCGTGGGTACATATCTAGGAGTGGAATTGCTGGGTCAAACAACATATTCGCTTTCTTTTTTTTTTTTTTTTAAAGATTTTATTTATTTATTTGACAGAGAGAGACACAGCAAGAGAGGGAACACAAGCAGGGGGAGTGGGAGAGGGAGAAGCAAGCTTCCCACAGAGCAGGGAGCCCGATGTAGGGCTTGATCCCAGGACCCTGGGATCATGACCTGAGCTGAAGGCAGACGCTTAACGACTGAGCCACACAGGCGCCCTGACATACTCACTTTCTAATGTGTGTAACAAGTTACCACAAATGTAATGGCTTGGCACCATACTGTATTATCCCACAGTTCTCTGTATCAGAAGTCTGGGTAAGGTTTGACCAAGTTCTTCACTCAGGGTCTCACAAGGCTGAAATCAAGGTGTTGGCCAAGCTGGGCGCTTATATGGAGGATCTGGGGAAAAAAATCCACCTCTTCCTCAGGGCCCTCTTCTAGCTCTTTAAGGTTGCTCACATTCTTCCTTAGCCGGCCCCTCTATCTTCAAACCACGATGCATGCTGAGTCCTCACACCCTCAGGCTCTCTGGTTCTTCTGCCACCAGCCAGACAAAACTGCTTTTCAATGGCTGGTGTGACTAGATTGGGCCCAAATAATCTCCCTTGTGCCATATATTGTAGCATAATCACAGGAGTAACATCTGGGAGCAAAGTCATGAGATAGTCTTAAAATTCTGCCTACCACTATGAAGTATATGTTCATAGGGAAGTATATGTTTATAAGAAACCGTCAAACTTTTCCAAAATGATTGCACCATTTTACTTTCCCATCAGAAGTATATGAGAGTTCCAGTTGCTCCACATTCTGGCCAACATGATATTGTCAGTCTTTTTAATTTTAGCTATTGGTGGGTGTTGTAGTGGTATCTCATGGTGGTTTTCATTTGCATTTCCCTAATGACTGATGATAATGAGATCTTTTGGTATGCTTATTAGAGCATAAAATTTTGTTTGATATAAGGTTCTGCTTTAAAAAAAGGTTGAAACCTATTGGCTTAGATAAACTGTGAGGTTCTTACAGAGTCTATAATCTGTGAATCTCTTAGTGGAGCCCAGGGCTTAACTCCTCTCCCGAAACAGTCTATTGTTTTTTAAAAAAGATTTTTTTTATTTGAGAGAGCAGGAGCGGGGCGGGAGGGGGCGTGCTCAGAGGGAAAGGGAGAAGCAGACTCTCTGCTGAAGACCTGAGCTGAAGGCAGACGCTTAACCATCTGAGCCACCCAGGCACCCCTCCTTTTCTGAAACAGTCTCTTGAATGTAGGTAGAGTGTTGGTAAATCATCAGTATAAGCACTATGCTCTATGTGTGGGTTAGAGATGAAAGCAACAAACATTTTTTTTTTAAGATTTTTTATTTATTTATTTGACAGAGAGAAAGACAGTGAGAGAGGGAACACAAGCAGGGGGAGTGGGGGAGGGAGGAGCAGGATTTCAGCTGAGCAGGGAGCACAGTGCGGGGCTGGATTGCAGGACCCTGGGATCATGACCTGAGCCGAAGGCAGACACTTAACTACTGAGCCACCCAGGCACCCCAAGCAACAAACATTTCTTAATTATCTACAGGGTTACAATCCCAAATCTGAAATTCGGAAATACAAATTATTCTGAAAACCAAATTTTTTTTTCTTGGTTGGCAATAACACTCATTGGTAGCAAAACCTGACATGAAGGGGTTTTGTTTGTTTGTTTATTTGTTTGCAGAAGGACCCTCTGTTGTCCTATGCCTGTGTTGGCTGCCTGGAAGCCTTGCTTGACTACCTGCATGCCCGGAGCCCAGACATCGGTAGAAACCTTGCCCATTCTCTGATGTTCCCATATGGGTGGCCAGCCCCTGCCACCTTACTGTCCCAGACTCCCAACCTCTGTTTTTTGATTCATACTCATTTTGTTTAATTATTTTCATAACATGCAAAGGCATTGTGATGTCCATTATATGGATGAGGACCCTGCAGTCCAAAGAGGTCAAGTAACCTGCCCAACCAAGGTCACAAAGCTCCGAAGTGGCAGAGCCCTTCCTGTTGCCTGCTTCCCACAATAGTGGGATATAGTCTCCCTGAGCCAGGCAGCATAGGTGGATAGAAGCCCAGGGAGGAAAGAAACTTCCAGTGGTCAGTTTGTCCAATGTCCAGTTTCTCCAATAAGAGAAAATCCTCTTCAGCAATGCTCCAAGGCCTCTGGAAAAGCAGCAGTAACAACCCAGGGTGACTGGTGTTTCCTTTAGCATTCCATGTGGTCTCCCAGCCCTGGAATCGGTTTTTGCTCTTTACCCTCCTGGATGCTGGAGAGAGTTCCTTCCTCAGACCTGAGATCTTGAGGCTCATGACCCTGGTAAGTGCAAAATGGATGGTCCTGTGGTGTGAAGAATGTCATGAGCTGGGTGGTCCTGAAGAGGCCAGGTAGAGGGGTAGAAAGTAGAGGGGCTGGGTGGGCCTTCACCTTATAAGAGGCCTACTCAGAGAATTCCTCTAAACGCCCACATCTTCTCACCCTGCAAAGACCCAGATACTCTTTCTAATTCATTAGCACGTGAAACGTTGGCCAGGGCTTGTCTGCTACATCCAGATCCTATGCTAGGGACCAAAGATGTCACTGAGCCAAATGCTCTGCCTTCTAAGGGTCCCTCAGTCTAAAGAAGGAGATAGACAAGGAAACTAATAGTTAAAACATGATGTTATTAGTGGCATAGTAGAAGATATGCTAAGTGCTTGGCGCACAGTAAGTGCCCATTGAATAAACAACAAAGCAGTGAGCCTGTGAATGATAGTGAAGTGAATCAATGAATAAATCAGTGGTTGTTGTGGGAACACAGAGAAGAGTACAGTTGACCACTGAATAACGTGGGGGTTAGGGTCAACTGTGCTGACCCTCGCACAGTTGAAAATCTGCATATTAACTTTTGACTCCCCCAAAACCTAACTACTAATAGCCCACTGTTGACTGAAAGCCTTACTGATAACATAAAGTCAGTTAACACATTTTGTATGTTATGTGTACTAGATACTGTATTCTTACAATAAAGTAAGCTAGAAAAAGAAAATGTTATTAAGAAAATCATAAAGAGAAAATACTTTTACAGTACTGTACTATATTTATCGAAAAAAATCTGTGTATAAGTGGACCTGTGCAGTTCACTCTCGTGTTGTTCAAAGATTGACTGTAATTGCTTCTGCCAGAGCCAGAGGGGAGAGGTGAATAAGGATGCAATAAGCACTCAATTAATGCCTCTATTTCTTTAATGAAATGAAAACATTCAGCAGGAAGGAAACATTTTAGGTGAGGTTTGAAGGATTAATAGGCAAAGAGGAGGAAAAGTATTCCAGGTAGTGAAGTGAAAATAGCAGGTAAATGAGTAGAGTACATGGTGGTATGTTTGGATAACCACACATAGTCCTTTTTGGCCATGAGTGTGAGGTGCAGGGCCAAGCAGTGAGGGAAGGATACTGAAGGGGTCAGCAGGGCTAACTCTCTCAGGGTTTCACAGTCTGCCTCATTTACCCCACTCTTCTGTGACACAGCCCCACCTCTGCCCACCAACTCTGAGCTCCTGAAGGCAGGGTTCTCTGGGCTTCAGATCTGTGCCCCCAGCCTGGTGTCAAACACAGCAGGGACACCGGAAATATCTGTGAATGAAGGAGATGCCAAATCACTGTGTGTTTGGGGCTTCTCTCCCTGGCCTAGTTTGTGCGGTTCCAGAGCAGCAGTGTCCTCTCTCATGAGGAAGTGGGTCATGTTCTGCAAGGTGCAGCTTTGGCTGACCTCTCTACCCTGTCAAACACCACACTCCAGGCTCTGCGTGGCTTCTTCCTGCAGGTGGGTGGGAAGGGGATGCTGGGTAGCTGCTGTAAGCCTAGACTGTCCATGCCATCTTCTCTGCGGAGGATGGGTGCTCTGGCCACAGCAGCCGTGGGAGGTCAGGAGTACAGAGGGTGGAGGGTTGAGAGGGCCTGTATGGAGTGGCTGCTGAGAAGGCCTATCTTCCCTGCCTTCTTCCCTCAGGTCCAGAGCATGGGCCTCCTGGCTGATTACAGCACAGCCCAGACCCTGCAGGCCTCCTTAGAGGGCCTTTCGAACCTGAGCACCTCCTCCGCCCAGCCACCCCTGGACATGCTGTATCCTTTCTTGCATCTGGGAGCCTTGGACTGGGCAAGGTCACCCAGGCTATGGGAGGCTGTGGCATCATGCTTCAGCGGGGTGACACTGTCTACAGCTCTGTCCTTTAAAGCATTTGCATCAGTGAGAATAATAGTGCATAGTAATGATACTGACTTATTCTGTTTAAGTTCCTACCAAGGGCCACGCACATTACTTGTACTATGTCTAATCCTCACAGAGGCTAGGGCTGTTAACATAGATGTAACTTACACCAGAGAGGTTAAATGATGTGCCCAGGATCACACAGTAATAACATCAGGATCTGACCCCCATTTGTCTGTCTTCAGAGCCACATCACCACACTCAGGAAGGAGCCAGTCCTTCCCCAAGAGCTTTGGAGAAAGTTGCCCAAACCCAGTTGATACAGGTGCTTCCCTCAGCCCAGTGGGGGGTGCTGGCTGACTGACCTGTCCCTAAGAAAGCCTGGGGTTGTGGGCAGTGGCTAGAGGCCCTCTGTGGGTAGTTGTGGTGCTCCAGAGACACTTCAGTCTGGGCATTCAGTCTGGTGCTTCCTCCCCATCCCCACTGGCTACCTCCCTGGCTCTCCTTTCCCTGTGCCTGAAACAGTTCCCTGTTGAATACCTACCCTGGTGTTTGGGTCCCAGATTTGGAATCCAGCCCACTATTCCTAAGAGCACCTTTGGGCTCTGGAAGTGTGGTTCTCCCATGGTTGGCTCCTCCTTTCTGCGTTTTCCTCTCATGTTTTGCTGCCAGTTGCCTCGGAGGGGTGGCTGTATCCCTATCCCACATCAGAGACTGACCCTCATAACTTGAAGGCCCAGAAAGAGAGAACTAAGACTTGGAGAAGAGAAAGTCAGAATTGTCGGGGAAATGGATGACAAATGTAGCCATTTACTCCATTGTTGAAATGGAGTCAGGAAATAAAATGATACACTCACATGTCTCTGTGGGCTCTCCAAAAACATTTCTGTCTCAACTTATCTTGGCTCCCTGGAGCTGATAACTCTGCCCCTGGGATAGTGGATTGCTTCAATAAGGAATGGATGGCCTCCTCAGGGACAGGGGATGGGATTTGTTCTGGTAACATGTAAGGAGCACCAGCTGGCTGCCTCAGTTGTACCCAGAAGATACCAGTCAGGCCATCCACGGGGCTGGAAGTGCAGAGAAAGGCCATGTGTGTGGTACCCATGTGATCCAAGTGCTCTGAGAGGCACTTTACCTGCTGCCTCACCTCACATGAAGGTGGAGAGAGGTGCAATTTCCAGGCAAGGAAGCTGAGCAGGTCAAATCCTTCTGTACCTTGCTAGCCGAGCCCAACTGGTCCCTGGCTAAAGTGGGTTCCTGTGTTTCTTTCCGTGGGCCCTCCCCAGAGCTTGTATTTGATTACTACGTGTGCAGTTCTTTTAAGGTCTGCTCTCCACAACTGTGCCTGCTTTCTGTTCCCAGCTCAGCCCACTACGCCTCTGGCTCCCTGTCCGCCTCCAGAGCCCCCTGCCCCCCCACCCACACCTGGGTGCTGGTAACTGGGCAGCCCACCCTACTCCTCGGGCTTGGCTGTACGGACCCTGCACAAAACTGGTCTGAACTCCGTCCTAATGAACGGATAGGGAGGCCCCCGACGAACCAGGTTTAGAAGCTGGTGGACTGGAGAGGCGAGCAGGGGATGCACCAACTCCGCACTGCCGATTTCTTTTTTTTTTTTAAAGATTTTATTTATTTGACAGCGAGAGAGGGAACACAAGCAGCGGGAGTGGGAGAGGGAGAAGCAGGCTTCCCGCGGAGCAGGGAGCCCGATGCGGGGTTCGATTCCAGGACCCTGGGACCATGACCCGAGCTGAAGGCAGACGCTTAACGACTGAGCCACCCAGGCGCCCCCGCACTGCCGATTTCTTAAAAAAAGAAAAAAAAAACAGTGCTAGTCGTGACCCACCAAACTGATCCTGTCAACTGCAGTTTAAAAGACACTGTCAGCTGATGAAAAGTTTCGGTCAGGGCCCCAGTCCGCAGACGCGCCCTTTGCGTCGGGCCCAGACTCCCGCAGACTTAACTTCCTGCAATCTGACCGTGACAGGGTGACAATCGCGCCCCGGCACAAGGGGGGCGGGACTAGACTCCGGTCTGCCGCGCTGGGGGCGGGGCGGGAAGTGAGGTCAGCCGAGCGGCCGTCGCGGCTCGCGCTCATTGGCCGGGGGCGGTGCTTGGAGGTTCCTGCGATGCTGCCTGGCGCCTAGTGTGAGGTTCCGCGCCTCTGCTGTTCGCCCCGTGGACTCTAGAGCCGGGCTGCGCGCCGCCGTCCTATCCGCACGCCCCTTCCCGCACCGACTTGTCTGGTACGTAGCGGCGGGGGTCCCGGGAGGGCGGGCTCCTGGTGGGGCTGGGGGGCAGGGACCAAGGGCCCCCGAACCTGCTGCTGGGGGTAGGGGATGAGATTCGCGGCCCCGAACGCTTCTCGTTGGAAGGACTCGTTCTCTCCTCTGGGCGCCCCAAAGGCTCGGGGCAGCAAGCCGGGTCCGCGAGTCCACGTAGCGGCTCAGCCCGCCGTCGCCGTGTCACCCTTACAGAATGGGTTCAGAGTCGCGTACCCAGCCGGGAAGGGCTCTGGGAACGCACCGGGCGGGGGGCGGGATTGAGAGGCAGGGTAAGTGGGAGTAACAGAAAAAGCAGGATCAGTCTCCACGCAATCTGCTTTTTCGGTTTTCCTCTCTCACTTCTCTCCTGCCTCGGTCATTCCCGGCTGTCAGATAGCCCCTGGCTTCAAGTTCTGCCCTAGCCGGGTCTGGTTCCCTTGAGTCTAGAGCATGATGTTGGAAAGCAGGTGGTCCTGGGTGAACTTGGACTACTCCTTCCCGTTCTTGAAGCTTCAGTTGTCTCATCCTCGTAGGGTGGCACCGGGGCGGTTCTCTGAATGACCTCTGCAGGCTCTCTGTCAATCACTGAGCGTCTCTCCCCTGGAGCAGGTGTCCTGCTAGTACAGTGGCAGCTTTGAGGTAGCCTATACTCATTTAGGATCTTATTAGCCCGGGAATAGCTGAGTGTCTTTGGGCAATCACCTCACTTTTCTGCGCCTTGGTTTCCACAGTGGTAAAATTGGGCAGCTGTCATCTGAGCGTGAGGCCTCCTCTGACCACTGTGTTTCAGTGTGTGTTTCACCAACTCCCTCATCCTTCTGTGCTTGTTTTACAAGTTTATTGATTGTTTGTTTCACCTACTAGGGACATAAGTACCATGAATGCAGTGATTTTTGTCTTAGACACTGCTGTATTCCCAGGTCTAAAACAGTGCCTTGAATGTGGTACTTAAAAAATAATTAGGGAATGGTGCTTGAATAAGAACAGGTGTTGTTTGTGGTGCCTGTGGTTCCAGAGTGAGTGAGTGGCAGGCAGCCTTCTTACCCAGGACTGTGCCTCCTCCTTTCCTGCCCCAAATCCCTTTTTCTGTCCTTTTTTTTTTTTTAAGATTTTATTTTTAAATAATCTCTACACCCAGTGTGGAGCTTGAACTTACAACCTCAAGATCAAGAGTTGCATATTCCACTGACTGAGCCAACCAGGCGGGCCCCATCTTCTGTTCTGAGGACAGAAGTCAGAGATGGAGAGAAACTGCAGAAGTTTCACAACTCCCCCGACTGCCTGGGCTTTCTTAACCAGACACCTTCCTGGGGTCCAGGATGGGGTGTGTTGAAAGGGAATGGTAATGACCAGCCCCTTTCCCCAGGCATAATGCCTAACCCAGTTCTTTCTCCCTACAGCAAGGAGGGGACTTCCTTATCTCTATTTTACAGGTGAAAAAACTGAGGCTTAGAGAAGCTGAGCACTTTGCCCCAGGGGCCCACAGACAGAGGCAGAGCTAGGGCTCTAGCCCAGAGTTCTAGACACTGACCCCTGTGCACTAAGCATCCCTATATTGCCAATATTATCTGTTTTCCTCCCTTCTACCATCCCACAGTGTTCATTGTGTGTCTGGTGGTCACAGGCCCTGGGCTGAAACTGGGGCTCCAGGGCTCCCCAAAGCTGGGTTCTTGGTATTTGGAGGCCATGCCATGTCAGGAAGTTGCTGTTTACCTGCACTCTTTATTTTATATAACCAAGCTCTGGATCTCACCTCTCTCTGGGTTGCTTTGCTAGCTCTAGGATCTTGGATATGGATCTTCTTCAGTTCCTCTTTGTCCTGCTGTTGTCTGGGACAGGAGTCACAGACACCCTGAAGACCTCCCTGGACCCGAGCCTGGAGATCTGTATCCTTTGGGGTGGAGGTGGGGTTAATAAGCTGTTTCTGAGGGGGATAAACAGTCTTTCTGTACCCACAACCCCTCGGATTTCAGGGTTGGAGCAGACCCAGCTTATGAGAACAGGGTAAAGGTGAGATGCTCTAACCAAACCTTGATCAAGTCAATTCTCTTCTGATCCTTAGTTTCCCCATATGTTAAATGGAGAAGACAAGGCATACTTCTCAGAGCCACAAGGTTCTCTGAGGATTGTGCATGTGCTTTGCATCTTGTGGGTGAGACTCTGGGTGGAGACTCAGGCCCTGGCATACTGGGCTACCTGCTCTGGGCCAGACCTTAGGGACACAAAGAAGAAACTCGGACCAGTCAGTCCCTGGCTTTGAGGAACTCACAGACCTCACGCTGTACTCTGTAGTCAGCACTTTAATGAACCATGGTTGGGGAAGAGGGGCAGGGAGAAACATGGTGCTGTGGCTTTTGAACTGGGTCTTGAAAGAACAGAAACTCATGGAGAAGGGGGGTCGGTGGCATCCCAGGTGAAGTGTACAGTGTAAGCAGAGGAGTGGAGGTTCTGGGAATAGTGAATGGTTACAGCAAGTAGCAGGAAGACCATGGGGAGGGGAGGGCAGGAGCCAGGTCCTGAGGGTTGTGTTCAGGGTGTTGGATATAGAATCCTATGTGAAATGGATGAAGGATAGGTTGCAGGATGCCCATGCCTCTCAGTCTGTTTCTTCCCTGGAGGTGTGGGGAGAGGGGGGGTGTCTCAGCCATGGGCATCTATGGCCTTTGCAGATACTTGCTGGTTGGGAATGGGCCCTCTGGACTGGGGCCACTGGATTGTCCAGGCAGGAGTATGGGTGCCAGCCCCTTAACTTCATGCTGCTCAGACAAGAAGATGTTTGAGGTGAAACGGCGAGAACAGCTGCTGGCCCTGAAAAACCTGGCACACCTAAATGATGTCCACCAGCAGTACAAGATTCTTGACGTCATGCTCAAGGGGCTCTTTAAGGTGTGTGTGGGCAAAGGGGCAGCTCAGGGCAGGCCCAGTCTTCGATCTGGGCACTGACGGATGGGTAGGAGTTCCCTAAAGGGCTGGTGTTCAATGAGGGGAACTACATGCACAAAAGACTGGAAATAGGGTTTAAATAAATAGGACCATCTGTGAAGGGCTCTGCAAAGTCACTCAGCCCAGGTGGGGTTCCCTCAGGTGCTGGAGGACTCGCGAACAGTGCTCATTGCTGCAGATGTGCTCCCAGATGGGCCCTTCCCCCAGGACGAGAAACTGAAGGATGGTATGGTCTTCCCAATCTTCCCTTTCCTCTTCCCCACCACCTTGATCTTCTCTAGCTGCTCCTTCCCTCCTATTCTTCTCACTCTCTTTTTCTCCGGAAGTATCCTCTTATAACACCTTCCAAGTGGTTCCCTTGGGTGTATGGATACTTAATCCATATTTCTCTGGGCATTTCTGGGCTTCAGAGCCAGTTTCTGGGCCCCTGACATGGATATTTCCTTTGCACTGTACTGTGGTTGGGGCAAGGGAAACAGGGAGAAACCTCTACCCATGACCCCACCTCAGGGATTCTTGCCTTTTCTACCATCCTGACCCTTGTGGTAGAGAAGGCAAGGGTTGTTACCATTTATAGGAGAAAAAAACTGAGCTCTATTGAAGAGACTGGCCAGTGGGGGCAGTTAAGAGTGCTCTTTACTACTGTTTTAAAGCCCCAACCCCCTTAAATCCTTTCTGAGACAAGGTGGGAAGAACAGATAAGTTTGATAATGTTCTGTGTGTCTGTTCATCCCCTCTTCCAAGAATCATTCTCCTGTGGTAATTCCCCCTCTCTCCGGTTAATTGGTTATATTCTAACAATAAAATTTGTTAGGTTACCCTGTCTGAGAGAGGATGGAAATAGCGCTTATATATTAAATGATGGGTACTTTACAAACACCATCTCAAATCTCTGCTCTGAGGAAGGCACTGTTGCCTCCGTTTTCCAGATAAAAGAGGACAAGTGGTTTGCTCTTGCAAACCTGTAAACCAGGCTAACTCCTGAGTTCTTTGAGGTTCAAGCTTGTTCTGAAACCCAGAGGTCCCTATTCCACTTGTCTTGGACCCAACCTGGCATATCTTTGGCGGAGTCCACTTATCTTTCTGTGTGGCCTGGCCAGTGCTGGTGAGGGGTGCCTGGGCCTTATCTGCAGGGATGGCTCAAACAGGAACTTCCAGTAGGGCTGGGTATGTAGTTCTATTTCATGACAGCCGAGGTGGGGGGGGACCTGCTGCCATGATGGGCACACTAACTTAGTCTGAACTGATCTGTTGACTAGAGGAAGGACATTAGTAGGAAAATTGGTGAAATTCAGTTAAGATCTAATGATTAGTATCGATGTTAATTCCCTTGTTTAGATAGTTGTACAATGGTTATATAAGATGATAACATGAGGGAAAGCCAAGTGAAGGAATTTTATGATGTATGATGGAAGTCTAAAGTTATTTTACTATAAATCTCAAGAAGCATTTAAAATAAAGGGGTGCCTGGGTGGCTCAGTTGGTTAAGCATCTGCCTTTGGCCCAGGTCATGATCCCAGGGTCCTGGGGTTGAGTCCTGCATCGGGCTCCCTGCTCAGTGGGGAGTCTGCTTCTCCTTCTCCCTCTGCCTGTCCCCCGAGCTCATGTGCGCACACTCTCTCTTGCTCTCTAAAATAAATAAATAAAAATCTTTTAAAAAAGTAAAAATAAAATAAAATAAAATTGGAAAGATATTAAAAACAAAACAAAACAAAACCCTAATGTGTTCCCTGGTCATCCTAATAGACCTGCTCCTCACATACACTGCAGTTGTGTTAACAATGGGGCCTGGCTCTGGATAGTTTGAGGCCAAGTTGGGGAAGTCAGACCCAGCCAAGCCTCACATGACGCATGTGTCTTCGTGTGCAAAATGACACCCACCACTCTGGTCCCCACAACAAATGAGATATAGCATGGCCTTTGGAGTTAGACCTGGGTTTGCAGCCCAGATTTGCCACTCACCAGCCATCTGAGCCTCAGTTTCCCATCTGTACAATGGGAATAGTAGCTACATCTCCCTCGAGGTGGTTTTGAGGATTCAGTGATCTGATGGACATAAAGCCATTAGCATGCACTGCACACGTGGTCAGCACCTGTGGAGAGCGGGCACAGTTCCCTGCTCTGATTAGTAGGCTTAGTGGGCTTCCGTTCTCTGAAGGGTGGCTGGGGCTGGCCAGGCGGGCAGTAGAAGGGCATCTGCCCAGGCCACTCATCAGGATCCTCTCGCCAGCTTTCTCCCAAGTAGTGGAGAACACGGCCTTCTTCGGTGATGTGGTGCTGCGCTTCCCGAGGATTGTGCACCACTACTTTGACCACAATTCCAACTGGAACCTTCTCATCCGCTGGGGCATCAGCTTCTGCAACCAGTCGGGCGTGTTTGACCAGGGGCCCCACTCGCCCATCCTTAGCCTGGTAAGGACTGACTGGGGCAGAGGAGGTTCAGGAGCCCTCTGCCTGGTGGTGTATCATGAACCTTGCATCTGCCTTCAATTGGGCCTGAATGTCAGCCCTTGGTTGTGTTTTCTGATAAGCCTCAGGGCACCTTGAGATCCCGTCTGTGCTGACCTGGGTCCCTAGGGGTCATCACCTGTTCCACATCTGCCTAAGCCTTGGGCCTGGGTCCCACTATGGAGAGAGTGGCTGTGGGTAAGGAGTCAGGAGAAGGCAGAGGATGACTAACTTTTCCTCATCCACAGATGGCCCAGGAGCTGGGGATCAGCGAGAAGGACTCTGACTTCCAGAACCCATTTAAAGTAGACCGCCCAGAGGTAAGCTGCTGGGGCCTATGGCCATGTCTACTCTGCCTCTGCTGGGTCATGGGAAGCCCGGTCATTTGGAGGCTGGGGCACCGTGAATGGAGTGTGAGGGCTTTCGACTTGGAGCCAGACATGCTTGGGTCTGGATGTGCATACCATCACTTGCTCATTGGTGCCTTTGGGCAAGCCACTGCCCCTGTCTTAGCTTCAGGCTCCCTATCTTTTCATGGGGTATGGACCCCAGCTGTGGGGGGCAATCAGAGGCTGTGAACACAGTAGGCATCCAACATCAAGTGGATGCCGGGGAGGTCAGGCCATGTTTCTCTGCCCTTGAGCCTCTGAGTGCTCAGCCAGGCTTCTGTCTCACATTCCTGCATATGCTTTCATCCTAGGGGACTGAGATGGGCTCTGAGGGCTTAAGGCTACAGGTTAGGGTGACAGATGGGGACACACACAGTGGGGGGGTTGGGATTCAGAGGTGGCAGGGCAGGGCAGCAGGGGCAGGAAAGGCTAGAGGACTGGACTTGACAAATCCAAGGTTCTCCTCTGGTATAGGGAGGAGTGTCAGGGTCCGTGAGGGGTCTAGGATTTTAGCTTGCTACTGTTTCGTGGATGCTGACAGGTCAGAGACATCAGAGTTTATTACAAAAGAAGCAATATCTAGACTGTTGGCCTGGTTATGTGGGTTCCCCATGTTCCCCAAGTCACCCAGAGGTGACCCAGAGGGGCCCAGGCAGATGCCGTGCATGCAGTGGGTTTGCATGAAGCTGAAGAATATGGAGTTTGTGATATTCACAGCCTTTATAGTGAACAGAAGCAAACCTGCTCTTTGGGGGCAGTCATCATGTCACCCTTCCAGGTTGTTCTCTGCAAGCCGTCCTGACAAATGGCCTAGACAGAGGTGATCAGGGCTTTGCTTTCTTGGTGTACCCACTGAGAACATTCAGGGATGCTCAGGGCTGTGGTTGATTGCCTCCTTCACAGTTCACCCCTCAGCCCTCTTGACTTAACTTAAATTTCCACATGAATGTGTTGTTTAGTCTGATTGGTCTGATAGGTAGAAGCTAGGATCAAATATGTTCAGTTTGTCTTACACTGCCGTTTGATTAAGGCTGCCATCAACAGGACCCTTAAGCAGCAGGATGAAGCCAACCTGCAGTGTTGATCTCAATCCTCCAGCATGGCAGACTCAGCCAGCTATGATAAGTCCTAGGCGGGCCAGTAGGTCTTCTATTAGATAATCAGAACGTGGTCTGAGGCCAATCAGTTAGCCATTACTGTCCATGCAAGAGTTTAGACTGACCTGCTGATCTTTGATGTCATTGTCAATAATTACAGGGAGCAATAGATGGACCCAAAGCAGTCCTCATCCCCAGTAAAGGGACATTTCTTTTTTTTTCTTTTTTTTTTTAGAGAGTATGCACACATGCATGTGCTAGTGGGCAGGGGGCGGGGCAGGCAGAGGGAGAGAGAGAGAGAGAAAGAATCTTAAGAAGGCTCCATGCCTAGCATGGAGCCTGACATGGGGCTCAGGGCTCCATCTCACACCCCTGAGATCAAGAGCTGAGCCAAAATCAGGAGTTGGTTGCTTAACTGACTGAGCCACCCAGGCGCCCCCGTAAAGAGACATTTCATGGCCCACTGTTTCCCACATGTTATTGCTTGATTTGAGTCACCATTATATTATTGGCCTGAGCCCTGAGGGCAACGTCCCTGTGGAGTTGCAGCCTCAGTTGCCCTACTTGGCATAATGGCATCAGGAGAAGCAGATGCATGTGTATCTGTCAGATTAAACCAGGTCGTACTGCGGAGTGTGCCTGCACAGAGTCACCTTGGGAGCTGCTTTTGATGGCATCAAGCACATTAGAGTAGTTCACTACCAACTATGTCCGTGTGAGTTTTCCTATCACAAGGTTGAGAGTGACACACCCCACAGCTGATCACATTGTCAGCTGCAGCGGCCGCTTGGCTTGGGCAGACCCTAGGATTGTTTGCCAAGTGGCGGTGCTGGATCTGAGAGACCCAGAGGATTAATTGTTCCCTCCCCAGATACTAAGATTATTGCTACAAAATCAGGGTGTCACATCCCAGCCTATAATTCCACTTTTTCTCCAATCATCCCCTACTCTCACCTGGACCTTTCTTTCATCCAGAAGGGTCAGATGTGAATGGGACAAGGGCATTTTTACAAAACATTCAGAGACACATTGTATCTTCCATCTTGGGCCACATGGGCCACTGTAGGGAGACTTGGAGGGAGCATACTCAACCAAGTGGTCATTATCCTAACGATCTCAGGTCATACCATCCCAGCCATGGACTCTAGGTAGTCAAGCCAGAAATACGGAGTCCTCTACTCTGTGCCCATCCATGGTGGCAGGTATGTTGCCACATCTTGTACAATGATGCATTTAGGTGGCAGTGCCAGTTAACTGGACAGTGTCATCTCGATCAGTGTTTTGATTCTGGTTGGTCTCATCGGAGAATGGGCCTTATGATGGGCATCGAAACAAGTGACCTGGACTGTTAAACTGTCAACCACAGTTTGTTTCCATAGATTGTGGCCCCAGAGAAGAATGATTGTCTTTGATCTGCCAGTCTATAGTCTTTTGAGGGGCAGGCCAGATGGCTAGGAGCTAATGACAGCCGTAGAAATATAACGTGCATGGTGTTAAGAATATTATCTAGGCAAGGGTGGTGTGGCTTCTAATTCAGATCATTATCTTACTGGCCTTGATGGCAGTTAGTCTTCCAGCATCGTCACTGGGGCTGGATGGCTGCCGCCGCCAGTAGACACCAGTGTCTAGGGTACCCAAAAGCATCCCCAGGTTTGATGAGGACTGAGTGTATAGTGCTCATGGCTGTAATTTATTACAGCGAAAGGATACAAGGCAAAATCAGGAAAGGGAAGAGGCTCATGGGGTGAAGTTTGAGGGAAACCAGGTGCAAGCCTCCATGAGTCTCTCCCAATGGAGTCCCCCAGGAACATACTTCATTCCCCCAGCAACAAGATGTGACCTGTGAGAAGTTGTCTGTCAGGGAGGCTCATTAAAGACTCAGTGCCTAGAGTTTTTATTGGGAGCTGGTCACTTAAGCACCCTCTGCCCAGTGCATACCAGAATTCCAGACTCCCAGGAGAAAAGCAGGTGTTCAGCGTAAACCACACTGTTTGCAGTTTAGGCTCAGTGAGCCACTCATTGATTAGGGTGGTGGGAGCCCTCCCAAAATCCAAGTTTCCAGACACCAGCCAAGATCCAACCTTAGAAGCAGGTCATTCAAAGGATAGCAGTCAGTCTGGCTATGTTAACTCTTCTGGACAGCACCATTAGCTCTTAATTTAGGTGAACAATCAGTGGACCAGGCATGAGTATTTAGGGGAACCTCTGAATCAAGGGCCCCCTTGAACCAGGGCTTTGCTTCAGGCAGCAGAATGGGAAATGTGGGTTTCCCTACTAGGGTTGCTGTCACTCCATCACGTAACATCCCTCGAGGTTGCTTGCTTCCATTGCAACCCTGATAAATGGCCAGTGTAAGAGCAGTCAGGGCATACCCAGCAAGAATATGCAAGGACACTTAAGGCCATGGCAGATTGCCTTTCCAGCAAGGGGCACCCACTGAGATGCTTCATTGTTGTGACGCTGGCTCTCCTTGCCCTGTAGGTCATGAATGCCTCTGACATAGGAGGAGGGTGAGAGCATGCACCAGAGAGAATGGGTTCTAGGATAGATTTAGTTTGGCTTTGTCCTAGTGTGTGTTCTGCTTGGAAATAACCATAACAGCAACATCCTTGCCTTACTTCTCATTGGCTGGGGACAGTCTCAAGATATGACTCACTGTTTGGCCTCCCGTGTGGACCTGTCCCAACAGCAGTAGTTCAGGTTCAGTCAGCTCCCCGCATGCACTGTCCACAACAGGAGTGCTCTGGGAGTCCTCTCCTACTGCTTACGTACCTGTCACTAGAACGAACTTGTATCAGGCTGTGTGCTGGCCACTGCCCCAGTCCAGAGGGAGCTGGCCCTCTCCCTGCCCTTCATATGCTTACAGTCTGTTGGGGAAGGCAGCAGGAAACAGTCCTGATCCAGCGCGATCACTGTACCAGGGGAAGAGGGGAGTGTGAGTGTGCTGAGCCGTGGAACCCCTGACAGGGAACCTGACCCTGCCTCAGCAGGTGGGTGGCGGAGGCTCTGGGATAAGTAAGACTTGCCTGGTGGACCATCTTGGGGAAGACCTTCCAGGCAGAGGATCTAGTTGCACAAAGGCTCGGAGGCATAGCACATGCATTTATTTATCATTCAGTGAGCATCTGCTAAATCCCAGCCATGAGAGAAGCAGACTAGCCCTGCTCTCCTGGGAGATAGCCAGTAAGAAACATACAGTATGGCAGGTGGTAAAAAAAAAGCAGGGGAATGTGGTGATGGATTCGGGGATAAGGTGGAGGTGCAATTGTTACTTCATGTGACTCCGACACAGAAGGTCTTATTGAAAAGACCTGAACAAGGTGAGGGAGCCAGCCGTGTATCTGGGGAAAGAACATTCCAAGCTGAAGGAGCAGCAAGTGCAAAGGCCTGGAGTTGGAAGCATATTTGGGGGAGGGGAGGACGTGAAAAGATAAGGTCAGAGTAGGCCAGATCACAAGACCCTTGGGGGTCTTCTCAGGGCTTTGGCATTTACTCTGAGACACATGGAAAGCAGGGTGATGGGCTCTGACTACCCCTTTAAAGGATCAGCCTGGCTGTTGTGTGGAGGGTAGTTTAGGGGACCAGGGTGGGAAACAGGGACACTGATGAGGAGGCTACTGTGCTTGTTCATATGGGAGTTCATGGCGGCTTACACCAGGGTGACAACAGTGAGGATGGTGAGCTTCTGGTTGTTTAGAAGGTAGAGCCAATAAGATTTGCTAAGGAAGCAGATGTGGCATGAGAGACTCATTAAGAAGGACTAGAAGACTTTTGGCCTGCACACACGGAAGAATGGGGCTGCCATTTTCTAAAATGGGCATACTGTGGTGGGACCAGGTTGAGGCCTGGATTGGAGATCAAAACTTTGTTTCTGGACCTGGTGAGCATCTGAATGAAGATGTCAAGGAGGCAGTTGGAAATATGACTCTAGATTTGAGGCTGAAGCTGGGGCTGCAAATATGAGTCATGCCTGTGAAGGAAGGTACGGAGAGCCACGGCACAGGTCCTGTCCCATCACCCCAGGGCAGGTGAGTGTCAGGGCAGATAGAGCAGTGACCAGAGGGCTGAGGTCTGGGATGTGCCTGCAGGTAGAGGAGGGAGGATGGGGAGGAACAAGCAAAGAAGTCCCCGAGTGACAGTGGGAGAGTAGAAATGCAGGAGAGGATCGTTTTCCAGAGACCCTGTGAGGAAAGCGTAGCAAAGAGGGAATGAACGGCTTGTAGAATCTGCTGGATGGCTGAGGAGCATGAGGCCTAAGAACCGGCCACTGGATTTAGGAACATGGACGATGGCCACCAGAGATCCTAATAGAAGCTGTTTTGGTGGAGCAGTGGGGACAAAGATTGGATTTCAAGAGAATAAGAGGCAAGGAAGTGGACACAGCAAGTGCAGACTACCTTTGAAGAGCTTTCCTTTCAAGGGGAACAGACCAATGGGAGAATAGCTGGAGGGGGAGATTTTCATCAGGTGGGAGAGATTCAGCATGTTGATGGGGACAGCGCATTAGGGAGGAAGAATTGATGGTGCAGGGGCACAAGGGTTGTGGAGCTTTGTCCCTGAGCAAGTAAGGCAGGGGAGAGTTGCTGGCACCCAGGGGAAGGGTCGGCCTTGCCTCCAAGAGCAGCTTGGGCACAGAAGCAGCTGGGGTGGTGGGTGTGGAGGTGGGAGCTTGTGGAAGTTGCCTTGTGAGTGCTTCTGTCCTCTGCAGTGGTTTGTGGGGAAGGAGTGGAGCAGGGTTGGGGGCTTGAGAAGGTGTGTCTAGGAGAACGGCTGAGTGAGCGGGCCAGGGAGACAACCTGGATTGCCAGGCCACACGAAGGGCCCGCTTGAGGTTAGCATCAGGAATTTAAAGTAGGCATTAGTTAGGCCTTGTGGGGAAGGGGTCTGTGAAAAGGAAAGGCATTGTTTCCCTTCTGACCGAGCCAGGTTTGGGCTCCCCTGGTGAGGCTGAGCCAGTTGGGGTTGGAGGGCCCAGATCTTTTGACTTGCTCTACCCCAGCCAGAGCCACAGGGTCTGGGATCCTCTGTGACCTGGGGTGGGGTGGGGGGGGTGTGCTTCCAGCTCCCAGCTGCTCATCCCTCCCAAGAGGATCAGAGTTAACTCATAGGGACAGGAGGCAGAGTGTGGTAGGGAGGACACTGGCTGGGAGGTGGAAGGCCTAGGGGTTAGTCCCAGTTGTACCTCCCACTTGCTGTGTGACTTAAGCATATCACCTACCCTTTCTGGGCCACACTTCTCTGATTTCACCTCATCTTCTAGTCTCATAGTTCAATCTAACATGGTAGGTAGATTGCTCCACAAGGTAGAACTTCTAGTTTGTTTTTATTGTCTACCTTGATCAAACGTTTGTCACATTTGCCCTAAGAACAAAAAAAATGGGCATATTTCACAGCATAGTTAACCTGAGTTTGGGGTACTATTACTGCATTTCATATTCTAACATGATTCATTCGTTCATTTACCAAATACATACTGAGTGCCATCTACAAGCCAGGCAGGTCCTGTGCTAGGGAGTGATGGCACAGTGAGTGACACCTGACATCGTGCTCCTGTCCTCAGAGAGTGTTCTCTAGTGGGGGCGACAGGCACGAAGCATGTGATCATGAGGGAGGGTCCAGCCCCAGCCCCAGCTAGGAGTCAGGGCAGATCCCTGAGGGTGGAACTAACATGGCTAAGGGGGCAGGGGTTGGAAAGAGCATTCTGGGCCTGGACCACAGCACTTGCGGAGGCCTGGAAGTGGGAGCAACCAGGGAATCCGAGAACCCAAAGCGGGGAGTGTGAGGGAGGAGCAAAGCAGTGGGCAGTGGGGGCCTGCAGATGCAGCGTGTGGAACTTGATCCTGAGAGTAATGCAGAGTCACAGAAGGGTTTAAGCAGGAGTGTGACATGGTCAGATTTGCATTTTTGAAAAGAACTAACTGCAGTGAGGAGAATGGCTCAAGAGGGACCCAAGTGGGTGCAAAGAGCTTTGGAAGGCCCCGAGAGTCATTGGGGGGGAGGTGGAGGTGGTGATGGGGTTAGCAATAGGAGAGACGGAGAGAAGTAGATGAGTTTGAGAGAGACCTAGGAGTTACACTGAGCCAGGCCTTGGCCAAGGACTCGTGTGGAGGGAGAGAGGTGGGGGTGTGCAGCCTTGCTGTTCGCGAGGACAGGGACACTGGAAGAGGACTGGGTTTTGGGGAGATGGAGCCATGCCAAGTCTGGGGCTCGTTTGGGACATCTAGTGGCATTTAGATATGGAGATGCAGATTTGAGCGGTAACTGACATTGACTCCTAACAGAAGCCATGGGTTTAGGTGAGCCAGTCTGCAGAGAGCAGAAGCCCTGGGGATTGCAGTTGAGGAATGCCTCCACTGAAGTCCTCCTCCTCCCACCCTGGCTCGCCCTGTGTTCCTGTCTCACCAGGACCACCATCCATGCACCGTGGAAGCCACGAGCCTGAGCACTACCATCTTCTTTTCCACCTCTTTTTCAGGTTCTGCCAGTTTGACCTCTGACTCACTGCTTCCTGTGGGTGTACTCCGTTGCCTGGGCTTCTCTGCGCTTGTTCGCAAGCAGCGGGATGCCTGTGGTCTCTTGCTCTCACTGGCTGCCCTCCCCTCCTCAGGGGTGTGGCACAGGTTGGGGGGCAGGTGTCAATGGTTGTCTTGGGCATTCAGCCCCCTCACCCTGAGAGGAGGAGCCCCATGCAGGTTCACACTCCAGCACGTGCCCCTCTGCCTGGAATGTCCTTTTCTTCCCTCACCCTGTTTGCTTGGTGAGCTCCTGGTTATCTTTAAGGACCCTCTAAGCAGCTTCCCCCAGGTTCATTGAACCATCTTGTCTGCGGGCTCCCTGAGGGCAGGGCCTGTGTCTAGGCAATCTTCCCACCGCCACAAGCCCACAGCAGCCTAACTCAGAGCAAACTCTTCACTGCTAGCGGACTAAACCAGACTGCTCTGTTCTTCTCTCAGTTCATTTCCAGCACCGACCCTTTCCAGAAGGCCTTGAGGGAGGAGGAGAAACACAGGAAGAAAGAGGAGAAGCGGAAAGAGATCCGAAAGGGCCCACGGATCTCAAGATCCCAGTCGGAGTTATAGCCGGGAACAGCCCAGGGCTCAAGGGGCCAGGAGGAGACAACTCTGGAGGAAGAGGCGGAGGCATCGACTGGTGGTGAGAGCTGGCCCCTGTGAACAGGGAGGTGGCATTTGCTCAGCCCCCTGGAGCCGGCTCTGCGCCCTAACAGAAGTGACTGGGCCACAGAGGACTGAATTTCTTTCCAGGGGCTTCCCTGGAGAGGGTGCCAAGGGGGTCTTCAGAGGATGCCATGCTGCAGATCAAACCATGTCGAGATGCTGGGGGAGGCTGGAAGGATCCCAGGCTGGACTCTCCCTTTGGGTTAGGACCGCTGGCCAGCCGGCTGCCGCCCTTGAGGAGGGCTCTGAACCACTTCTGGAAGTGCCGTGCCTGCTGCTGGCCCCACTGTGGCACTGTGCTGCCCAGCACAGGTCCCAGCCCCCTGCAAAGGCACAGTAAAAGCCAGCAGACCCTCTGGGCTAACAGAGGCCGGTTTGGGCCCCAGGGAGCTGTGAGCCCTTTCATGGGCCAGGGGCCTGGCAAGGCAGTGAAGCAGGGCCTTGGCTTAGGTCTCCTAGTCCTTTCTCAGCGCTGTCCTTCGTGAAGGAGTGTCCAAAGGTGTTCAGCCAAAGACTGTAGAGCAGCATGATCTCTGTCCCATCAGATATTGGGGATAATCCATGAACAGGTGCAGGGTAGAATCAACGTGTCATCTCTGGCAACCCCAGGAGACCCTTGGCCTGTGGGTAGGCGATGTCAGGGGACAGGCTCTAGCTCTGCAAGAGGCTGTGCTTTGTAATGGCAGGGCTGCCCCAAGCTGGACTGGTCAGAGAGCTCCCCATGGCAGAGACCAGGGGCCACAGAGCAGGGAAGCTGCAAGGGAATTAGGCCCCGAATTGGCAGCTACCCTTTAATCATGTCCCTCCCAGGCAGAGGAGGGAGGGGCTCCGGTGGGAATTCCAGTTCAGTCTCTTTGACCTTGCCAAGCTAGATCTGTGTCTTAAAAAGGGAGAGACAGGGCGCCTGGGTGGCTCAGTTGGTTAAGCGACTGCCTTCGGCTCAGGTCATGATCCTGGAGTCCCGGGATCGAATCCCGCATCAGGCTCCCTGCTCGGCAGGGAGTCTGCTTCTCCCTCTGACCCTCCTCCCTCTCATGCTCTCTGTCTCTCATTCTCTCTCTCGCAAATAAATAAATAAAATCTTTAAAAAAAAAAGGGGGGGGAGAGACATCTGACCATCCCAGAACCCTGCAGCCCCCCACACTGACAGAATCCAAGAGAGATGGGAGTCTTGTCTCAGCCCCTCAGACTTGCTGAGTGACTCTGGCCCAGCCCTTCCCTGTGCTGTGGCTTCATTGACAAAATGAATCTGATAATGTCTGAACCCTCCGCCCAGTCCTAAACTGCTTCTCTGAGGCTGGAGCCCGCTTCTCAGTGACAGATGCCCTTCTCTGATGGTTCTTCTATCATCCTTTAGGTTTGCTGAGCATCCCTGTGTGCACAACTAAAGAGAGGGGCCCAATCTTAACCCATCTTCACCTCTGTCCCATCTGGTTCCCCTAATCCTCCTAGGCTCTTCTACACCTTCAGCCTCTCCATCTTGGTCGATTCCTTCCTCTCCATTCTCAAATGAGCCCAAATTTTCCCATCTGACACCTTCAAAGAAAGAAACAGAACTGCTCTGCTCTCCCCCTCTCTCTCCTTCCCTTTGATGCCTTTGTTGTGGTTACTAGTTCCTGGAACTCTGTCTCAAGTCTTACTGCAGGCAGAGCCTTCCCGCTTCCTTGGCAGGAGGTGTAACGGCCCGAGGGCACTTGTTTGTCAAGCTTCTTTGCAGCCAGGATTCAGTCCTGTGAGCCCTGTGCCATCAACCAGATGTACCAGCCTGTGCGGGAGTTGCGCTGGTAGGACTAGGTAGTGGCTGCTGGGACCAGAGGTAGCAGTGGGGCAGGGGATGGGGGCGGTTCTAGTGACCAGACTAGACTAACACCAGGGGTGCCCAGTGGTGGTGACAGTTATGTCTTCAGTGGTGTTTTCAGCATGGTCTTGGATAGTGTTCCTGTTTGCTGAGCTTCCAAGTCCAATCTGAGGCGCCCCTGGAGAGTCTGGGAGCTCCCCTATATCCTCAGAGGCAGGGGTTTCCAACAGTGGCACTATTTACATTTAGGGCCAGATAATTCTTTGTTGTGTATATAAGGATGGCTGTTCTGTGTGTTGTAGGATATCAGCCGCATTCTTAGCTTCTGCCCACCAGATGCTCGTAGCAGTCTCCAGACGTTACTAGATGACCCCAGGGGCAAAATCTCCCTGGTCCACAGCCCTTGTCCCTCCTTATCCCAGCCCCACATCTTCCTCTCCTGTCCCATCACTGCCCCCAGAGAAATGTTGTTGGAAGCTCTCTGAGATGATCCTTGCAGGCTTCTGGGCTGCTTTGTTGTCCTGGTTCTCTGTCCTCAGTCTGAGTCAGCTCTGTCTCTTCCTGATTCCTCCTCTTTCCTCACCTGCCCCTTAAACGAAGCATTTTTTTTTTTTTAAGATTTTATTTATTTGAGAGAGAGCACAAGAGCATGGGCAGAGGGAGAAGCAGACTCCCTGCTGAGCACTCCACCATGTGTGGAGTGGGGGGGGTCGGAGGACAGGGGGGCAATCCCAGGACCCTGAGATGAGATCATGACCTGAGCTTAAGGCAGACGCTTAACTGACTGAGCCACCCAGGTGCCCCCGAAGCTTTTTTTTTTTTTTTAAGCCTAGTCTCTCCTCTCTGCTCTTTTCTTCTTGGCAGCTGCATCCTCTGAGATCCCAAAGCCAATGGCACCTGCCCTCTTGCCACTGATAACCCTCAGTACTTACGTTTCAGCTTATCCAAAAGCAAACTTGTTTCCCATCGCCAAGCTTAATCTCTGTGTCAAACCGTGGGGTACACCTTCTTGCCTAATCCTGGAGGAAGTGACAAATCCTACAAGATTGGGGGGGGGGAGAAGGTGACAGGCACTGTGAGCAGAGGCCTAAAAAGGGAGGCATCAAAGGTAGTAAATGAAAAAGCATATTCAAAGCTCACTTCTCTGACCTGTAGTAATTGCCCAATCTGTGGTAGATCTCTGGATATGTGGTTGTCTGTCCCTCCCTTTCCAGGTGAAGAACCCAGGTCCTGAGCAGTGACTTGGCTAAGGCTGCTCCAGCCATGAGAGCCAGTCTCTGTTCTCCCAGCCAGGGCAAGGTGCCAGTTGGAAGAGATGTTCAATGAGTTGGGATCCAGGGCCATAGGGAGAATGCCAGTGTTTTGCTGAGGCTCGGTGTGGTGCAGCTAGCTTTCTTCTGCAGTTTCTACTGAGCCTTCATTTGTGCCCCCTTGGGCCACTTCGTTAGCACCACAGCCTCTGGGCAGGTCCAGAGGGGAGTTGTGGGGACAGCGCAGAGTGAGAGGTGCTGTGCCCACTTACCTGACCTGCTGCTCAGGCAGCCCTCTGCAGGGGGTTACTGAGGCTCTGGGTTGGGAGAGCACTGGACCAAAGTGAGTTATGGTAGGCCAGCAGTCACCCCTCAGTGTGGGGAGCCCTGTGAGAGGCACAGTCGAAGGTGGCACTGCCCAAGTCAATGCCTGGTTCCAAGCAGAGCAGCAGGGTTTGGTTTTGTTTCAGGGTGAGACTAGTGGGTGTAGTCTGCATGTAAACAACGAAACATTCTTGTCCTTTTTCCCCAAAAAATAAGTCACTGTTTTTTCTTATGTTATACATGTTCATTATAAGAAGTAATTTAGGGGCGCCTGGGTGGCTCAGTTGGTTAAGCGACTGCCTTCGGCTCAGGTCATGATCCTGGAGTCCCGGGATCGAGTCCCGCATCGGGCTCCCTGCTCGGCAAGGAGTCTGCTTCTCCCTCTGACCCTCCTCCCTCTCATGCTCTCTGTCACTCATTCTCTCTGTCTCAAATAAATAAAATCTTAAAAAAAAAAAAAAGTAATTTAAACAATACTGAAATACCAAGAAGAAAATAAAATTCACCCTAAATCCAACCACTCCGTAATCATGACTGACACTCAGCTGTTGGGCCTTCCAGCCTTTTAGCCCTTAATGTGAACACACAGATCCCTGTTTTTTCAGTTACCATAGCTATCGTGTATGGACACATCCTGTATGTCAGGCCTTATGCCAAGTGCTGGCTGGCAGCAGCTCCTCCTGCCTCAGGGCCTTTGTCCATGTCATCTGTTCCCCTGCCAACACCAGACATGATTCTTAAGAATTTTAGGTTTCATCTTAAATGTCTCAATTCCTTTGTTAGTTGCATCACACCCAGTACTTTCCCTTGATTACTTGTACCGTTGTCTGCTTTTTACCTTTGTTTAATGTCTGTTCTTTTCACTACTGGAAGCTCAGAGGGCAGGAATTGCCTCTTTTTTGCCTGTCAGAGATGTTCAATAAATACTTCAAATGAATGTGCAAATGATTTCATTTAATCTTCAAAACTCTGAGAGGGCATTATTTTCCCTGCATTTTAGAGATTTTAAAACAGGTTTAGAGCAGTTACTCAGGCAGCCGGAGGTCACACTGCGTAAGTGGATCCATGTCTGGCTCCATGTGGCCTGTGTGCTCTCTCTTAGGAAACATACTTTCCCTTTTTAACAATATATTGTGAAAGTCGTTGTCAATAGACAGACATTTATGTACCTAATCTTTAATGATGCCATGGCATCACATTGTGTGTATGGTAATTTGTCATTCCACTCCTTTATTGGGCTTCCCAATTTGTCCCAGTTACGGAGGACTTTGTGGTGAACGTCTCTGAACTTCCATATTTGTGCACTTGTTCGAGCGCTCATACTTTTATTCTATAGGATAAATTCCTATTAGTCTGCACATTTGTTTACATCGTGACCAGTTGCAAGATGGGGCAAGGAGGTGCTTGAAGGAGTGGGTATCTGCGGGCGGGATGCGCGTCAGAATCATTGTGGCACTGTGAAAATGCTCCTGCCCGGGTCACACACACCCCAGGAGGCCTGTGGTGGTCTCGGGCACTAGCATTGCTTTTAAAAAGTGCAGGCTGTTCTGAGGTACCCTGGGTGAGGACCGTCGGAGTTGGCGCGTGGTTGCGACAGGTGCAAAGGCGGAGAGGTTGTAAAATGCACTCCGCCCTCGGGACAGTTCGCGGCCCGCGCCGAGCCTCCATTTCTGCCTTTGTAAGGGGCTTGCAAGGAACGCGACTTGAATGATCCAGATTCCTCCGGGCCCCAGTGTTGGGGGGCCAGGTTTGATTCTACCCGCTCTCCCAGGCAGGCCAGGCGGGGGAGCAGCTGGGAAGATGACGTAATGTGCTCACAGCTCGCTCCGGGGGCGACCAGCAAGCGGGGGCGGAGAGTGTTAACCCTTCAACCCCCAGCCGGTGGATGGAATAGCTTGGAGAGGCCGACCCAACGGAAAAAGGAGCGGCGCCTTTAAGCCTGGGGAGGAAGGTTGGGCTGAGGACCCGGAGGCCTCTCTTCGCATTCGCTAAGAGCCCGCAAGGGGTGGGGCCTCGATATGCAAATCCAAGCTGCTGATCGATGACGCGCCATCACCCCACGCGCCGCTTCGCGCGCTGATTGGCCACGAAGAGCCTGGTCCCATTGACAACAAACAAGGGGGCGCGCGGCCTGAGGGCGGGGCCGCCGGGGGCGCGGGTTGGGGCGGGGGAATCCCGCCCCGCCCCTCCCGCGCGGCGCAAACATGGCGGAAGCTGGCACCGGCCGGTGAGGCGGTACCGGGAGGAGGCTGTCGGGTGTCATGGGCGGTGGCGGCGGCACCGCCCCCGCGTCTCCCTGAGCGGGACGGTAGGGGGGCCTTCGCGCCGAGCCGGGCGATGGACGAGAGCGGCGAGCTGGGCGGTCTGGAGACCATGGAGACCCTCACAGAGCTGGGCGACGAGCTGACCCTGGGGGACATCGATGGTGAGTGGTGGGTGGGTGGGTGGGAGTGCGGGGGCGCGCGGGGAGGAAGGGGTTACGGCAGCGCGCGGGTGCGCGTGCGCCCACCCCCCGCAGCCCTGGTTAGCGCGGGAAGAATCAGCACGCGCGGTCGGCCCCGCGGAACCCATCCCTTTAAGCGCTGCGGTTCTGCGGCGCCGCGTGTCCGGAAGCGGAGCGGGGGTCCCGGGGCCGGAGCGCGGAGCCGGGGGCGTCGCAAGTGTCCTGCGGGAGCGGCCGCCGCCTGCCTCGCGCGCCTACACGAGCCGCCCGGGTCCCGCTCTCGCGTCGCTCACGGCTCCGCATCGCACCTGTCACTCCCCGCCCGGCTGCGGAGGCGGCTTTGGGGTCACCGAAACGGGGTCCCCAGGCTCTGCGCTCTCATATCTGGTCTTCCCGGGGTTGACCGGCGGCCGGGTCTCCCGGCGCCCAGGGAAACTTTGGGCAGGGAGCGGCTGCAGAAGCAAGTTGCTGATGAAGCGAGCGGTGGCGGCGGAGTGTGGACGCTTCTCTCGGGAATGGAGACCCGGGCGCTCCTGCTGTCGCGTTGCAAAGGGATTTGAGCAGCGAGAATTTTGAGTTGTGGCCCTTCGGGGACAGGCTGGGGAGCGGGTAGCCTTTGTTCCGGCGACCTTAACAGCGGAGTGGAAGAGCTGGTAGGAGCCCAGGGATTCTGTCTTGCAGTGTTCTCATTTTGTGACCATGGGAATCCCAAGTTTGGAGAGGGTCAGCCCCTTGCCCAAGGTCAACCAGCTGGTTACAGAGCCCATTTCCTGGGCTAGTGTTTGTGTCACTATATCAGGCTTTCACCTGACCCTTGGGGGTGAGGAGTCCAATGAACAGGTTAATAACCATAATAGTAACTCTCAGGAGTTGGGCTCTTCTGATGTTCTAGTCCCCAAATTCTTTACATTGTTTCACTTACTTCTCACTACAGTCCCATGGGAGACGGAGGCCAGATGTTTGCTTGTTTAAGGTCACTCACCTTAAATGGCCCAGAACCCATGCTCTTAAGCACTAATTCAAGTGCATTGTGCTCTTGAGTTTATAAAGTGCAATCATGTCCAGGCTTTCATTACGGTCTTGTAGGCAGAAAGGGCGGCTCCATCCCCATTGTACAGATGAAGACACTGAGGCAGCAGAAGATTCTCTTCTAGAGGAAAAGATAAGTGGCAGCAGCTAATTGAAAAGGATCTCTTTCTCATTTTGCTTCTGTGACGTTTAACCCCTTGGCTTGTCCTTGCCTTCTGTTTTTGGTCATCCTGGCAGTGAGCTAAGACCCTTAATTGAAGCCCCAGGTCTAACCACAGATTTTCCACTAAGTGCTCCTAAATACAGAGATGTGTTAACAAATGGAGAAGAAAGGTTCCTGGAACTTAACAAGGGCAGCTAACATGTTTTGAGCATTTATGTGGCAGGCACCGTGTTAAGCACTCATACACATTAATGTTCTCAATCCTTAACCACAGTTTCATCAAGTAGATAACGTCTGTTATACTACTCTCATCTCCGTTTGTAGATCCTGAAACAGAGGTTCAAGGTGGTTCATTAACTTACCCAAGGTTACCTAGCCAGTAAGAAGTAAGTCTGAGGCTGCCTATCAGCCAGCTCACAAGAAGAAATTCATGTGCATTTTGCCTTCTCATTCCATAACTGATTCTTATTTATCTTAATTTGTAATGTGTTAAATTTCCTACTGGTTAAGTATTAGCCTTTCCCCTGTAGATTTCTGAGTAAAATATACATTCTGGAAACTACCATAGTGGTTTAATGGCTTCACAGGTCCCCATACCAGATTTGGGAAAAAATAACTCCCTGTCTTCAGTTGGTCAACAAGCATTTAAGTGCCAGCTCTGGTTTCTGAGCTGTAGGGAACATGAAAGATAGGAAAGAGAATTCTTGGCCTCATGGAACTTAAGATGAATAACAATAAAACTGTAATGCTGAGTACAGAATAGCTTAGAATAGGACAACAGAGCATCCTGGAGTGGAACAAGGCCCTGGAGATCAACTAACACAACAGGTTTCTTTGTTGGCCTTACAGTATGTTTCTTTTAAAAAACAAACAAAAAACACTTTGAGCCAACTTTTAAAAATGTGGCTATTTCACGTAAAAATCCTGACTTGGGCATCCCTTGAAAAAGAAACACGGGTCTCACTTCCAGGAGGCCTCCCTTGCCTACCCAGTCTAAATTAGTCTGGAGCTATTTTATTTTCTTAGTTGCTCAGTTGTTTTATTTAATAGCTGCTCAGAGTAGTAAGTGAAAGTCAAAATTGAAGGAGCTTGGTAAAGCCTGCCATACCAGGAAGACCACTCCAAGGAGGCAGCCTTTGACCGGGATCTTGGAGCACAAGAAGGGTTGGGTAGGCTGAAGGCAAGTGGTCTGCAGTTACAAACATCCCTGTATCCTCACACGTCCATTCCCCCTCCAGAATGTCAGCTCCATGAGGGCCAGGTCCTTTTCTTTCCTTCATGCTGTATTTCTTGCACTTAGAACTAAATATTTGTGGAATGCCTGAATGAATCCAGTGACCTTGGGCTGGGCAGGATTCTAAGTTGTAATAGACACAGCCCCTAGGGTTGGGTTAGATCAGTTGCTTCTAGGAGCCAGTAAGGTAAGGAAGAAGAGACGGAGTGTGCATACATATACTTACTTTGTGTGTGTGATGGGGGCTGGTACTTGCAACCTGGAGCTCTCATGCCTGCCTCCAGGAAGTCTAGGTGGGCAAGAATGCTTCACTGGGCAGTATCATTCTTGCTATAATCCATGAGTGCCCTTCGAGGATGTGAGTCCAAGGAGGCCACATCCATCCATTTATTCAGCACATCTTAGGTGGCTTCTCAGTACCCCTATGATGGACAGAGTACGGAGGATAGCTTTGAACAAGACATACACAGCAAACAGAAGCTGAACAAATAACTGAAATGAACACTTCTGGCAGGACACATGAAGAAAATAAAATGGACCCATGTTATATTTTAAAGATTTTATTTATTTATTTATTTATTTGACAGAGAAAGACACAGCGAGAGAGGGAACACAAACGGGGAGTGGGAGAGGGAGAAGCAGACTCCCTGCCGAGCAGGGAGCCCGATGCGGGACTCGATCCTGGGACTCCAGGATCATGACCTGAGCCGAAGGCAGTCGCTTAACCAACTGAGCCACCCAGGCGCCCTGGACCCATGTTATAGAGAATGACCAGGGCAGACTAATTTAGACTGGGTAGGCAAGGGAGGCCTCTTGGAAGTGAGATCTGTTGTCTCTTTTTCAAGGGATGCCCAAGTCAGGATTTTTACGTGAAATAGCCACATTTTTAAATGTTGCTTCAAAGTGGTTTTTGTTTGTTTTTTTTTTTAAAGAAACATACTGTAAGGCCAACAAAGAAACCTGTTGTGTTAGTTGATCTCCAGAGCCTTGTTCCACTCCAGGATGCTCTTTTGTCCCAGGCCCCCAGGCCCCTGATGATAGAATGTTTAGAGCACTTTCTTTTGTGGCAGATAGCTGTGTTATGAAAAAGTGCCTCATGTATTGTGATAAACCAGGTCTTCTGGAAAGGCAGAAAGGTGAGATATTTTTCCACTGGGATCAGGAAAGGCGCAGGGACGGAGGTGTCCTTCTCATGAGACCCAGAAGGGTGGGTGGCAGAATCAGCATGACAAGCACATGGCAGAGGAGGATCAAGCTGCCTTGGAGATAAAAGATTACTAATGAGTTCTTGGACTCTATGGTGTGTGTGTGAGGAAACGTTAGAAGATAAGGTCTGAAAGGTGAGTTGGAGCCAAACTGGAAAGTCTTCATACCTAATGCACATGTTTTGTGGAATGTAGAGGGAACTGCTGAGGATTTTTAAGTAGAGTGATGGCACGTTAGTCACAGATTTTAAGAAAATTTAAGTGTGGTGATGGGCAAGGAAGATTGGAGTCAGGGAGCCCAGTTAGGAGGGAACTGTGGGCATCATCCGGGTGTGGGATGATGATACTAAGAGGGTGATGGGGTTGGGATAGGAAGTGGCCATCGTGCAAGATGGTGGACATAACAGGATGGGGCCTCAGCGGAAGGCCTCACCCTGAAGGCAGAGCAGAGGTGGAATTCTAAGATCCCATCATAGCTTTGATCCTGGGGCACTGGGCAAGTTCAGAAGCCAGCAGGAAGAGCTGGTTTGGGGGGATGATAAACATTTGTCTTCAACTGGGCAGAAATTGAGGTGCTGGTGGCTGTGGGGGGAGGGGTGTCATTCACTAGGAAATCAGAGGCCAGTACTGGGGAGAAGGTCAAAACTGGGGATGGAGATTGAGGAGTAGTCACTGGAGTTGAGGCTAGAAGTGAGAGAAGATAGAACTGGGAGGTCAGATCATTTGAGGAAAGTGTAATAAAAACTAAGGGAAGGAGAGCTTTTTAAAGAGTGGGTTGGTGGATGATGGGAATAGTGGTGCAGAGGACAGCAAGGATGACAAGGCCATGAAACGAGTCATGGGATTTGGCAATTAGGAGGTCGACATTTGACAGAGCAGTCAGATGAAGGGGTCCAAGTCTAGATAAGCCAGAAAGAAGTCAGGACTGAGTGGGTGATGGCAAGTAGAAGCAGCTGTTTTCTTTGGAGAAGGTTGAAGAAACTTTTCAGTGAGCTCATTTACTTTCTGTTACAAATTCTGTGGATTTGCCCTATTCTGAACACTTCACCTAAATGGAATCATACAATATGTGCTTCCTTCACTTAGCATAGTGTTGAGGTTCATCTGTGTTGTAGCATAGTGTTTCCTTGTGTGGAGACATCATGTTTTATTTATCCATGAATCGGTTGATAGACATCTAGGTTGTTTCCACTTCTTGGCTGTTATAAATGAAGCAGCCAAGAACATTTGTGTACAAGCTTTTGTTTGGGTGGAGGTTTTCATTTCTCTGGGGTTTGTATTTTTCCTCGGACTTATAATAGCACCAGTTATTCACTTGCTTACTTTCCATGTTCTGGCAATGAATTCAGCCCTAATTCTTGTCACAGAAACTCTCAATAGGGTGGTAGTTGCTTTTATCCGCCTTGTTGCCATCTCTTCTGAAGCCCTCCCTCTTTTTGCCCCATCTGCTGTTTGTCTAGCTCTGCTGTCCCACACTTGTGGGATTACTTTAGCCATTACACTGGGGGGGGGGGTGATGTTGAAGCCCCTGTTCCCTAGTTTTTGTTTTTTTTACTCCCTAGTTTTGATGGAGCACATCCTCTGGTAGCTTCCTGAGAAAGAGTACATTAGAGGTAAATTTAGGGTGGGGGGGCCTTGTCTGTCTTAAAATATCTTTATTCTAACCTCATGCCAATTTGATAGTTTGGGTGAGTTTAGAATTTTAGGTTGGACATAATTTTATATCAGAAGTTTGAAGGCATTGCCCAATTGTCTTCTAGCTTCTGGTAGTTGAGAAATGAGGTATCATTTGATTCCTGATCCTTTTGTGCCACCTGTTTGCACTTCTGGAAGTTTGTAGGCTCTTTATCCTTGGTGTTCTGAATTCCATGGTGATATACACTGATGTGACCGAACTGTCAGTCACTGTACCTACTTGGGGGGCTCTGGAGGGCTCACTCTGTCAGACACCTGCATTCATGCACTCCTCCTGCTGGTAGCCCACCCCAAGCCCCAGCCTGCGGAGGAACTTCCAAGTTCCTGAGCCTTTGGGTAGCACTGCCTGGTCCTCTGCTGTCTTTCTCCCTGCAGTCAGCTCCGTCTTTGGCAGAGACCACAACACTACCTAGCACTGAAGAGGTTCTCTGTAAAGGTGTGTCTGACAAGGATAGCACTTCAGGGTCAGGGTGTTGTGTGGGCCCACGGCCAGGTGTCCACATCCATGGGGAGTTTGGAGTGGCCAACCTGATGAGCCAGGGTTGAGTGTTGGGAGGGTGTGGCCAGCACACCACTGGGAGGCTGAGGTGCGGAGAGGGGTGGAAACCGACTACACGTTTCTCCAGTGAGTCATGTTGGGGAAACTGCTCAGTGAGGTGAAGCACAGACTTTTTACCCATGTGTAGATCTTTTTCAAGACATAAACTTTGTTTTGACACTTGAATATATATCACTGTTGCTAATGTTTGGGTAGAATGAGCTACTGTTGCTCACAGCTTATTTATTTTCTACCTGATTTTAGCTCCTGATCTCATCTAGTTCCATTTCCTAGGACATAAAGTTTTCTGGGATTGCTCAGACCACTGAACCAGTCTCCTTGGGTTTCTCCTCCTCCCCAGATCTGTTTGGCTCTGCCCTTGACAAACACTGTTCTGCATTCACACCTAGGCCTTTGGTCTAATGTTATTGAACAGTCTTTTCTGTCGTTCTCCTACTCAGCTCATGTATTGGCATTTAAAAAAATATACTTTGTGTGTTTGTCTCCACTGGATCTTTTCTTTCCTCCAATTCATAATTTAAAAAGTTCTTAACTTGATTCAAAAAGGGGTTTCTGACTATCAAATTATCTGTATCCTCTGGATTCTGTCTGAACTTTATTATTAATGTGTGCACAAATTGTTACATTTTCACATACCGGTTGCTAGGTGTTTAATAACCCGGGGTAATCCACCCGAATAGGCAGGCCCTTACATATCCATGTCCCGTGGAACATTTGCATCATTTGCAGCTTTTCGTAAACATAAATACTCTTGTTCTGAACACGTAGGAGCAAGTCACTTTGGAGTCAGTTGCTTGGTGTGTGTTTCCCAAAGAGGACTCTACATCACGAGGTGGGTTACAGCTCCTTCACACTACCAGCCGTGGCCCTTCCAGTTTGGAAACTCTCGAATGCTCTACATTACTCTAATTACTGTGCTGATTGGAAAATATTTGTATTTCTTCAAAAAGGCAATGTGTTCATATGGCGAAATAAAAACATGTGAGAGGGGACTGTGAAAAGTTGTGCTCTCAGCCCTGCCCCCATCTGCTTAGCACCCACCAGCTCCGCCTCCTCGCAAGTAATTCATTCTGTAGTTTATTTTACCTTCTTCAAAACTTCCTTAATGCAAATATAAGCAGATAGGTGTGGATTTTAATATTTGCTCCCCTTTTTATCTCCGCACAAATAGGTAGCATGCGACAAGCTTTGTTCTTCTGCACCCTGCATTTGTTTTTTTTTTACTTAACTGTGTATTAGAGATCTTTCCACTCTTCATTGCTGCATGGTTTTCCATTGCATGGATGCACGGTAACACATTCATCCGGTCCCTTTTGATGGACATTTGAGGGTGTTTCCAGTCCTGCTATTAAAGACAATGCCGGGGGCGTCTGGGTGGCTCAGTCGTTGAGCATCTGCCTTTGGCTCAGGTCATGATCCCAGGATCCTGGGATCAAGCCCCACGTTGGGCTCCCTGTTCCGCGGGAAGCCTCCTTCTCCCTCTCGCACTCCCCCTGCTTGTGTTCCCTCTCTTGCTGTGTCTCTCTCTGTCAAATAGATAAATAAAATCTTTAAAAAAAAAAAAGACCATGCGGGGCACCTGGGTGGCTCTGTTGGTTAAGCATCATTTCTTGAGGTCACAGGTCTTGATCTCAGGGTTTTGAGTTCAAGCTCCTAGTTGGGCTCCACGCTAGGTGTGGAGCCTACTTAAAAAAAGAAAAATCAAAAAACCCAAAACAATACTAGCTTTGTAAATTCATAATTTCACACACGTGCAGGTGTTGAGTGTGGGATAAATGATCAGAAGTGGGATGGCTGGGTCCACGTGGGGATGGGGAGACCTCATAGATGCCACAGAATCAAGTGATGTAAAACATAAAAGGAAGGGGCAGGAACTACCATTCTGTTCTGGCCCTGTGCATTTGCGGTTTTGAGAAATCCTAGGAAACTGCTGTCCACAGTGGATGTACCAATTTACACCACCACCAGTGTGTAGAAGAGGGCCTGTTTCCCCTCGGTGTCCCTGCAGAGTCCAGAACTCTGGTCCCTTTATTCTGCTTGTCTTTGCCACATGTGTGCCATTTCAGAGCTCACGCCACTCCCTCAGCCCCTGGCAATACACACATGTACTGATCCCTCTGTCTGGGCCTCCCAGTGACTCGTTGACTTTTCTGTATTCGAGACCCCTGGACAGTCCATGGCTAGTGACCAGCTTTCTGAATGATCCCCTCCCGTGCCTCAGATGTTCCCTTTGCTGGCCCAGGACCCTCGTGCTTCTGACCTCTGCCACTTTAGGTTTAATAACCCGGGGTAATCCACCCGAATAGGCAGGCTCACGCCACTTTGCTGGCCCAGGACCCTCGTATTTATGTTTACGAAAGCTGCAAATGACGCAAATGTTCCACGGGACATGGATATGTAAGGGCCTGCCTATTCGGGTGGATTACCCCGGGTTATTAAACCTAAAGTGGCAGAGGTCAGAAGCACGAGGGTCCTGGGCCAGCAAAGGGAACATCTGAGGCACTTAGGTTTCTTGGAGTGATCCTTCATCTGGTTCGCTTGCTCTCTTTACGTTTAAAATTGCTCCTTGGGGCACCTGGGTGGCTCAGGCTGTTGAGTGTCCGACTCTTGGTCTCAGCTCGGGTCTTGATCTCAGGGTTGTAGATTTGGGCTCCCAGCATGGGAGCCTACTTAAAAAAATGCTCCTTAATGTACAGCAGTTCCTTATTTTCAGCTCTGGGGACTTGAAAAATGATTTCTTGTTTTACATTGTTTTGTCTGGACTCTCTTTCATGTAGCTTCATGGTGGCAGCCCTTGCTGCCCTGAAATTTCAGTGTGTCCTCTTAGAGAAAAATTGGGGGGCTTTCCATCACTATAAATGGTGTTCTGGAAGTTGCTTCCTTTCACTGTAATTCTCTTAAGATTACTTTTCACCAAAATCGGCGGACATTTTAGGGAGTACCCTTTGTTATGAATAGCTCAGTTCTCACAATACCTACCTTTGAACTTTATTATTTTTTTTCCAAGATTTTATTTTATTTATTTGACAGAGAGAGAGCGAGAGAGGGAATACAAGCAGGGGGAGTGGGAGAGGGAGAAGCAGGCTTCTGCAGAGCAGGGAGCCCCATGCGGGGCTCGATTCCAGGACCCTGGGATCATGATCTGAGCCGAAGGCAGACGCTTAACAACTGAGCCACCCAGGCGCCCCTACCTTTGAACTTTAAAAGTCACTGGTGTTCTCTAGGAGAATGTGACTTGTCTTTTTCTTTGTTAGTTATTGACTGTCCCTGCAGTCGCCTCTACTTTTCTATCCTTCACTAGGTTTTGCAATCATTGTGGCTAGGCAGGCCTGCAGTTGAGACCTTAACATAGGGCCTGTGTTGTGCTGGGCTCTGGGTACAGCGCTGGCCAGGTAAGCAAGGACCCTGCCCTCCTGCAGTGTATATGGCCCTTTACATATGTTGTCTCCTGATGTGTTTTTGCTTTTAATCCTTCCTCCCAATTCTGTGGTACGCTACAGACAAGAAACTGAGGCCTAGATCACACAACTACTAAGTGGTAGAATGATGACCTCACTCCCAGGCATGTCTAAATCCAAACCCGTGTACTTTTCCTGTGTCTTGTGCTACATCTCTGTCTGATGTAAGTGAGCTTCCAGGTTGCAAACACAAGCTGGTGTGGTGGGCGAAGGCCAGAGAGACCCTGGATCCTCTGCTCAGGTACACACTTAGGGACATGTGTTTATCAAGAGGGGTCTGCTCTGTGCTTGTGATGAAGTTTTAGAATATAAGTGAGGTTCAGTGGGGTGGAGTCCGGAGCTGATGACTAAGAAAGAATTCTTGAGACATCTTTGGTGCAAAATGGTGGTTTATTAAAGCACAGGGACAGGACCCATGGGCAGAAAGAGCTGCTGCACCAGGGTTGTGAGGGGTAGCTGATTATATACTAGCGGTTGGGAAGAGTAAGGATTATATACTATGTATTACTACATAAAGGTAAGGATTATATACTATGTATTACTATTGTATATACTATGTATATACATAGTATTATATACTATGGGTTGGGAAAGGTAAGGAAAGGGAGGTTTCAGAAGGATTTTTGTATGTTAAAGAAGACTCACAGGATACCGGAGGCCTTGCCATTGTCAAGTTAAGGTTGTTTACCCCTCTAGTAAGGCGTTAACATTAAGATAGTTAGGAACTTCCTGGAAGAATGTCGCACGTCCCACCCAGGAGTGGGAGGTGGGGGGAGGTTGCAGGGTGTTGGCTTATGCTTTGTCTCCAGCCAGCCTTCTGTTCCCTCATCATTCCCCCTTGAACAATTTTGACCCTTAAATCTTTAAGGTTGTTGAAGGTGGAAGGTCTCATCTTCTGTAATGTCTTCCTGCTGAACAGGGGAATAGAGATGTCCCTACCTATGGGTCAGTATGGGTCAGTTGGCGAATGTTTAGAGGAGTTACAAAAGAGGGAGGCAGCTGAATCCAACACAGTCAACATACGTGAACTTCCCTGAGTAGAAAGGATCATCTGTTAGCTGGAAGTTATGGCAGTGAAGGAGTCTTTCGACGCTAGGCACGGAGACACCAGAAATGACAACATAAGGTTAATATTATAATGAGAAAGAGGAGTCTGAATAAAAGATCTTTGATAGTTGACCTTTGATAATTTTCTTGCAGTCCAGGAGTTTAAAGCAATCACTAAAGGAAAGAGATCATTTAAAGGACCAATTTGAGTATGAGAGACACAGTGAGAGAGGGAATACAAGCAGGGGGAGTGGGAGAGGGAGAAACAGGCTTCCCGCTGAGCAGGGAGCCCGATGCGGGGCTCGATCCCAGGACCTGGAATCATGACCTGAGCTGAAGGCAGACGCTTAATGACTGAGCCACCCAGGCGCCCCTACCCAGCTTTTCTTACTCCTTTTTCCATGAAACTGTTGTCATCAGTAAATCAGCTGTCATTTGCAATTTTAATAGAGGCGTCTTAAATCTGGTCAACTCAATAACCTCTGAACAGTTATGCCCTATAAAAGTACAACGGTCAGGTCCAGGCATAAGGGTAGCTGGGTTTAAGGTCTGACAGGTTTTAAGTGTTATTTCAGGCATATCTATAAGCATGGCCTGATACTTAGTAAGTCGGCCTCCCATCATCTATTGGTGGCCTTTGGTCTCTAAGACATTCTGAATCTGATGTGGAAGTCATTCCAGTCAGGGACTGTCCCAAAGTGAGCTTGGAGGCTCCTTTTACCAGGAGCACTGTTGGATGCTTAGCTAAAGCCTTTGTTTGCAATTGTACATCCATAGAGGTGGCTTCTAGGATAAATAGGACTATGAGAGACAAAACCAAGAAGCCCTTTTTATTTGAGGTAAATCATTAATATCCTAATTACAAGGAACCACTGGCAAGTGGGATTAGACTTGTCAAGAGATAAGGGCATCCCCAGGTGCATCATCCAATCCAGTCATAAAGAAAGTGGGGTCATCCATTATCTCCACAAGTCTATAGTTAACCCTATGGAGTGGGATATGCTCTGGCTTTTAGGGGATGATTTTATCATCCCAGCCACATAGAATTGGTCAAGGTGCTAGTGGAGTTATACAATTGTTGGGGATTGATCCCATTTTCCAGTTGTTCAAATAATCATATGCCCATGGGGTCCTTTATTATCCCCCAGAATAAAAAGCACAAAGATTGTCTATATGAGCTATTGAGGTAAACTTCAGAGAAATTGCCACAAGTTGTCTAACTTAAGCAAACATTTAAGGATAATCAAAACTAGGATTTAACATCTGCAGGGGTGGGTTATTGAAACATAATTTTTCTCTCTAAAATAATCCTTATTTCCAGATATAGCCAAATCAGGACTAATTTGAAAAACAAGTCCAGTTTTAACAAACTTGGCCTAATCATTTACATAAGCTCAGCAAGAATAGTGATTGATCATATAGATCTTTTTAGAATCTGCTTTGCTGGAACTTTTATAAGGAATCTCTAGGTTGAACTTTCAGTAGCCTCTCCCGGTCAGAAGCCAAGCCAAGTACTTGCCATCAGACATGCCTGCAATACCTGTAGATTTGGGCGAATTCCTCTTCACGGAGATCCCCAAAGTGTCCTGAGGTTCCCTGCACCTGCCAGGAAGTGACATTCTTTACTCACTTGGTGAGGCTGCTGGGAACTCTGTAAGCAAGGTATCAGGCCAGCAGTTCCAAGGGGCTTTATGGCTCCAGGTTTGATAAAGTCAACCTTAGTTCCTTAAAGCTGTTTGGTCACATCTGAGTCTATGCATGTCTCTCAAATAGGACATTCCAGTCAAAACCTTGGTAAAATAACCAGTGTTTCCAATGGTGTCCTGTTAGAAGGATAACAGATTCTTATATGAACTTATGCAAATGACTATGATTGCTGTGGATGAAAGAATACTTACTGAGACCTTTTTAATTTTAGAGGGTTCAGGTAGAGAGAAAAGTTAAGTGCTTTGGTTTGTTTACAAATGAGTATTTTATCACATTTCTGTAAGTCATTGATATCTTAAAAGAAAGTCTCCTTAGTCTGGAAGAGTAAACATTAGAGATCCAGCAATGTTTCAAGCAAGAGTCACAAAACTATAATCATCTTTTTAGTTCATTTAGTCCCATGTTTCTATTTGTTGTTTAATTTGAATGCAGCTTTAGTCTGGAAATTCTTACCCATTTTAGTTTTAGGATTTTAAAGATATTGAATATCTACCTGTATTTGTCCTAAAAGTCCTTTTTATGAATCTCCTTAAAGATGAAACTCATTTTGCAAGAGAGTAAGAACAATTATAAATGACAAAAAATCAGATTAGACATGGTTAAAGATCTGATGAGATGAGAGTTTACAATATAGCTGGCAAGGAAATCAGGTTATTTCATAACACTTCAATAGCCAGAATATTGAGTGATGATGCTTATTTTTTTTTTTAAGATTTTATTTATTTATTTGAGAGAGAGAGAATGAGAGACAGAGAGCATGAGAGGGAGGAGGGTCAGAGGGAGAAGCAGACTCCCTGCCGAGCAGGGAGCCTGATGTGGGACTCGATCCCGGGACTCCAGGATCATGACCTGAGCCGAAGGCAGTCGCTTAACCAACTGAGCCACCCAGGCGCCCCAATGATGCTTATATTAAAACATTAAAACTTGGGGTGGCTCAGTCGTTAGGCGTCCGCCTTCGGCTCAGGTCATGATCCCAGGGTCTTGGGATCGAGCCCCGCATCAGGCTCCCTGCTCAGAGGGAAGCCTGCTTCTCCCTCTCCCACTCCCCCTGCTTGTTTTCCCTCTCTCGCTGTGTCTCTCTCTGTCAAATAAATAAATAAAATCTTAAAAAAAAAACATGAAAACTTTAGGAATTGCATATAACCTCTAGAATAGTTACAGCATTTACCCAAATGTTACCTAAGGCTTATCATTTGTTTAACAGTACTTCCGGAGTGACTTAGCATACCAAATAAAAGGCCTAATGAGTTAAAGAGACTTCATTTACAATTTAAATCTTGGGAAGTTTGTTAAAACCTTAGAAAGTTAAAGCACATGCCTGAATAGGATTACAGATCATTACAAAACAAATATTTTTATTTAACCAAGATGACAATAAGAGATTTGAAGGGCAAATAAATATGTAGGGTTCTATAGTTGTTAGCAAAACTTAGCTCCTTTAATATTGAGAAGTTTTAACCAAGTGATTGAAGATGTGATGACAAAACATATAGAAACTGGTTTTCTGGACAGACAAGAGAAAATTACCTTCGTTTACATTTTCTTATCCAGAGCAGATGAACAATTCAAGAAACCTTGTCTTTTGAACAGAAGAGAATTTCAGTCTTACACCAGTGTACCTTTAAAATAAAAATAAATAAAAATAAAATAAAATCCATTCATTTCAATCTTAGTCCATCCTGACCACACCTAAAATTCCTTTCCAAAGATTTTCCATCATTCTTAATTACATTTAGCAGAATTTTGCACTCTTAGAAACCTTAGTCTCCAGTGAAGACTAAGTAGAACCAATTGTGAACTGTTACACCAGAATTCTTTTAGACGGCAAATTTGTGAATCAGTTAAGCACAAGCATGTTTACCAACAGATTTAAGTATCTTTAGTTTCTTTGCAATAAGAAGTGAAAAGGCACAACCCCTATGTCCAGTAATCAGTGATTTAGCATTTTATCCTATTTGGAAAAGTCCTAGATGTCCAACGAATTAATCCCATTTATTCAAGCAAACTTTAAAGTATCAGGTTACCAAAGACTTTGAAAGCTATCTTAACTTCTATGAAAACTTTGATGAGACAGACAGTTAAACATCATTTTAGTCATCTTTTTGCTAACAACTTGCAACAGAAATAACGAGTTTGTTTGACCTTCAGTAAACCTCTATAGAATAAGTTTCACATTTAGTGCTGATAACTTTAAAGACATGTCTATCTTAATTAAACCAACAAACTTAACTTAGTTTAAATACTGAATTATGTTCCACCTGGATCCTCCTCATTGTTAATTTTTACCTGAGACACTGGTGGGTGGTGTTAGGTCCAGGGCGTGCTCTTCATGCTCCTTGACAGTGAAGGGAAAAGGAGCCCTGGTGCCTGAGGCACCGAGGATGGTACAGAAACCAGTCATGCAGGCCGCCCCCAAGGTGGTGAGAAAACAGAAGGGGGAGGAGGAGACAGAAGAGGCAAAGTGCTGCCGGAAGATGGAGAAAGAGCTCCCGGTTTTAGAGCTCATCAGCTCCAATAGAGGCGCAGATGCCCTGTTTTCCCCGCCAACAAGGGGGAGGGGTTAGGCAGTCCCTGTCGGGCCAGAGAAGACAGGGAGTTTCCCCGAAACAAAGGGAGTTTTGGCAGCTGCTACGGAATATTCCTTAAAGTCCCCCTCCCGAAGGAGACTAACCACATTTGGCTCCAGTTACAGCCATTAACCCGGGAAGTGAGTGAGGAGAAGTCCCCACATCTATTAGGAGGAACAGAGAGAGAGTCAGAGTCCCCTTTGCTAGGAATGGCCTGTGTTTCCTCTGGCAACCTGGGTTTGGTCGGAGGAGGCCTATTTAGATAATTATCATCCAATATGTCACGAGTGGGTTTACTAGCGGACACATCAGTCAATCACATTCTGCAAAAGGCCCCTTAGGTTGGGGTCCTGATGTAGAACAATGAAGGCCTAGGTACGAGCAATGAAGTTACCCTAGGTCCATGTGCCCTATTTCCTGCAGAGATCTAACGGATAGATCCCACAGAGGCCATGCAGTGTTACAGGAGCTTAGTCCTTTCCTAAGTTTTGTAAACCAAATTGTTGCTAGTGGGTTAAAAGGCACCCCAAAGGAGAGTCCTTGGGAACCAAAGAAGCCTGCTAAGGCCATGCTCCCAGAAAAGTAAAGAAGGTCCGTTACCAAAATCCCTCCCCCTCCCCCTGATTCCCGGGTGGCATCCCGCGCAGGATAGGTCAGAGGTTCCAGGTGTCAAAAGCGACTGGAGGTGTCCCTCAACAAAAATCACTATTGATCACCATCCTGCCTTTCCGTGAAGGCATTCCTGCTGTAAAAGGCCCGTATGAGGGATGCCGGCGTCCCTCCCCTTCCCCATCGCATCCTAGGCTGCTGATGGGTGCCTGGTGAATGGACTAAGATACTGTGCCGTCCTATACCCTGAAAGTTGTGTTATTGCCCTGCCACTTTTAACCCATGGAAAACGCTAGAAAAGTTTTACAAGGAAAATTACCCAATTTAGTTAGTAGGGGAACACTGACAGAAAACAGTAAAGATTGAAATCCAGCATGGTCTAAGTGACATTCCAACACATGTAGTCTTTACAGCCAACTTCCCTAGGAAACAGTCCCTGGTTGGGTTTTAGTTCAGTCGGGTACTGGTTTCAGCCGGCTCCCAGTGGCGGTCCCTGCGGCCAGAAGTGGCTAGACCAGGGATGTGAAGGGGATCACATTAGATCAATCCGGAGGAAACCTCACAAGGGAGTCTTAAGATTGGCAGCCGTCCTGGTGACTTAGGTGGCTGCCCCATGCCCAAGACAGACAACTTTGTATAAGGACAGGAATAAAGAAAGGGCATCAAGTTTCTGGATCTTATTACCATCCCAGCCAGGTACCAACTTCCAGCCAAAAGGCAGGCTTTCTCCTCCCCATGGAGTAGCCACGGCTAGAGGATTGCAGCCTGAGCAATTGGCATGAAAGTGTTCCAGTAAGACCATACTCCTTGAAGAACCCCGGAAATGGGAGTAAAGTAAGAGAGAAAGTACTCACGAATTTTGCACCGAAGCTCAGAGTGCAGATGTAAAGACTCAAAGCCCCATGTTCGGGCGCCATATGATGAAGTTTTAGAATATTAGTGAGGTTCAGTGGGGTGGAGTCCGGAGCTGACTCAAGAATTCTTGAGACATCTTTGGTGCAAAATGGTGGTTTATTAAAGCACAGGGACAGGACCCGTGGGCAGAAAGAGCTGCTGCACTGGGGTTGTGAGGGGTGGCTGATTATATACTAGGGGTTGGGAAAGGTAAGGAAAAGGGAAAGGTAAGGAAAAGGGAAAGGATTTTCGCATGTTAAAGAAGACTCACAGGATACTGGAGGCCTCGCCATTGTCAAGTTAAGGTTGTTTACCCCTCTAGTAAGGCGTTAACATTAAGATAGTTGGGAACTTCCTGGAAGAATGTCGCACGTCCCACCCAGGAGTGGGAGGTGAGGGGAGGTTGCAGGGTGTTGGCTTATGCTTTGTCTCCAGCCAGCCTTCTGTTCCCTCATCACTTGCACTTCCAGTGACTTCCCCTGCAGCGCCTCTCTGAGCCTTAGTTTCTGCTGTAAGGTGGGGGCTGGGCAGGTGTATGTCACAGGTGCTGCAAGAAGTGAACCAAAGCACATAAAAGGAAGAAGACAGGAATTGACATTCTCTTTTGACTGTATCTGAGAATAAAAGAGGAACTTCACTTTGCAAGTTGACTCTTAGGACCAAAGGGCCTTCTTTATAATACCGTTTTGGAATGTTTATTTCTTCCTTTTGAAAGGGCTTTTGTAGGTGTGGTGGGCGGGACCAAAGGAGTAGTCACAGAGTGCAGGGTAAAATGTTCCATTTTCGGACCACAGGATTCAAGGGTTAAAGTTGGTTGACACGGTGGAGTTTTTTTAGAGTAGGAGGATCCCAGAGGCTGGGCTCCAGGTAAGGCTCCCTGGGGAAACTAATCCTAAACCATTGACCGACTTGGAAACTGAAAAAGCAGGGCTCTTTCTGCATTACTTAGGCCCTTTGGAATTGCTAATGAATATGTGTCAAAATGACCCTTATAATCTGGCTTCTGCATCTGGCCAGTGGAACTGGTCTGTTGGGTTCAGAATCTGGTTTGGACCAGTGGTAAATTCCTGTCTGCGAACCAGATGTAGAGCTGCCTTGTTAAACTGGTGTCTGCTCAGCTCAGGCCTTCACCATCCCACAGCAACGGCGAGATAATGCTCCTTGCTAAGTGTGACATTTATGGTGAAGCCTTGTACTTTTCAGAAGTTCTTCTGAGACGTTTGCTTTCCTGACAGTGCTGTGAGGTAGATGCTTGACTTTTATTCCCATTTTGCAGATGAGACACTGAGAGATAAAATGAATTGCCCAAGGTTTCCCATGCTGGTGGAGTCAGGAGTTGAATTTGTTCCTTCTAACGTGGGTTGCCATACTCTTTCCTACCCTGTGCGAATGAGGTGGGAGGTGTCCTTGACTCAGGAAGCCTGTCTAGGAGCCCCTGCTCTGGTCAGAAGTTATTTTTTAAATTTTTATTTTTTTTAATTTTTTATTGTTATGTTAATCACCATACATTACATCATTAGTTTTTGATATAATGTTCCATGATTCATTGTTTGTGCATAACACCCAGTGCTCCATGCAGAACGTGCCCTCTTTAATACCCATCACCAGGCTAACCCATCCTCTCACCCCCTCCCCTATTTTTAAAATTTTTAATATAATTTTTAAAATTTGTTCAAATCAATTCAGTATGAATGAGTATTCACTATATTCGCAGCACAGTGTTAGACTCTTTGGGGTATTAGAGATGAGTGAAACAGTCCTTTCAGGGAGCTGACCTCCTAACAACCAGATCTAATACAAAGCGAAATGCAACAGGGGCCATAACAGAGGGACAAACTCCAAGGAAGGGAATTAGCAATATCTTCACAGGGACTTTGGCATTTGAGCCAAGATGTGAAGGATGAGTGAATAGAACTTTAAAAAGGAGAAGTGTCAGGGTGTTCATTTTTGACAGAATTGGGACCAGAGTTGGGAATAATTTGGCGTGTTATGGGAACATGGGATTCAGTGTGGCCAGAGTACAGTATAGGACTGAGGTTCTCAAACTGCAAAGTGCCTAAGAACCCCCAGGTCTGGGATGGCATCCAGGAGGGGCACCTAAGGAGTGGAGGGGTGGGATCAGAGGTTTCTTGTGGAGGTACCTTGGAAGCTGAGGTCTTAAAGCTAAAGGGGCAGGAGAGAGGAGTCAGTCATGTTCTAGGCTGAGGGAACAGCCCTTTTGAAAGGCACTTGATGTGTGGGATATGCAGACTACAATCCTGGTAACTATTGTTACCTTTCTCAAACACAGTTTTGATCTGGTGCCTCCCTCCGCTGCTTCCATGTGCTTCTGTATTAGTCAGGAGTTTTGGCGATAAGCCATGGAAACTGCCTCTGGCTAGCCTGAACAGAAGAGTTTATTGGAAGGACAGTGGCGCACAGACTGACCAGAAAAGCTGCAGAGCCAAACTTGGAAAATGGGCCAGAACCAAGGGAGGCTCAGCAGCAGAGTTCAGCTAAGGATAGCCCAGGGGCAACTGGGTGAGGACCCCACTGCCTTCCTGGGTCACTTCCGCAAGAGCCACGCTCCTGGTTGGGGGTCTGCATGAATCTGGGCTGACAGACAGGAAGCCTTACCTCCCACTGAGACCATCCAGTGGGGGTTCTCCACAAGGAATATCGGTGCCAGTGGGAGGCTCGGTCAGATGATGGACAAACAACAAAAGTGGCAAATGTCCACTACATTTTCTGTGCCTCTCCTTGCCTCCAAAATAAGAGCCAAATGCTTAGGGTGCCATTAAGGCCTTTCACAACTTAATTATAAGCAGCTGCATCTCTCCACTCTGTTCCATGCTCTCTCCATTTCAGCTGCTTGCAGGGCATTTCCTGGTGCTGTGGTTTTGTTTAGCCTGTTTCCTTTGCCTGCAATAACCTTCCTTTTCTCTGACTCCTAAAACTTCATCCACTGCCATCCAGCATGGATCAGTCCTGTCTCCACTCCCAGACAGGCCCTTTCTTTGGGAGGCACTTGGCTATTCTTGCCGTTATCACAGTGGGTGGGAATTGCTTGGCTTTCTTTGTCTTCCCTGTGAGATGGGGAGGGGGAGGGTAACCAACCCTTTGGAGCCCTGGAGCTCTGGGCTGGGTCCCCTGCTAGGTGCTCAGCATCCTCCAGCTCCCAACACCATAGCACACAGTATATGCAGGCGCTGGGTGGATTTGTAGCACTACTTAAAAACCTGCTTTGCGGGTATTTGTTTTGTCCTTAGTCTTAGGGAGGTTTGAGGGTGGTAGAGTGGAAGGATGGGATGGTGGGTTGTTGGGGTCTTTCACCATTGCCTGGCTGGTTTTAGGACTGAACAAGTTTGAGATCCCCCGCTATGGAGACTGCCCCCAGGAGAGTCAGGAGGGTGGTTCAGCTTGCACCTGATTTTGTTGACACTTGGTTACCTGGCACTGTGAAGTGTGATGCCCTTGTCTTCCAGAACAGGACCGTGCAGGATCGGTTCCTGGGAGTTCCTCACTCTGCATCTTGCTCACCTTTCAGTCTCTTTCCAGGAGAGTGAAAGCAGTACGGTGCAGGGCGGAGCAGGTGAAGAGCCAGAAATACGGGAAGACCAGAGATGATAGTCCTTCCCTTTTTTAGTGGGGGATTTTGGCTCTCATTTGTGAGTGAGGCACTTAACGAGCATCTGCCTGGTGCCAGGGTCTGTTTGGTGACGTCCATTCAGTAATAGAACGAATGCATCTGTACAGTGTGGTGGCCGAGAGCTTGACCTCAAATTCCAGCTCCACCACCTGCTGACTGGGCGACGTTGGACAAGTTACTTAACCTCTCTGTGCCTCATTTTCCTTGTCTGTGAAGTGGAGGTGATAATGGTGTCTCCTTCAAAGTGTTATGGAGATTAAATGAGGAAATCTATGCAAAGTGCTTAACACAGTCGCTGACAAATAGCAAGAGCTTAGTAACTGTTAACAGTTCTATACTATTTTTATTATTGTTACTACTCATTGGCTCAGATATTTTCTTCTTAGTTGTTGTTCAAAGTCTCTTCTTAACCTCTTTCTCAGAGCAGGCATTTCAAAGTAATAAGTAGAAGAAGAGGAACAGCCTTTCAAAAGTGGGGTGCCAACTATCTGATGCCCCTACTTTGGTGTTAGGTAAGGATTGGCTGGGACCCAGGGTGGTGCCATGTTTGGTTATTGACTGCAGCATTCTGAGCCCGGCCCATGAGGCAGGGCATCCGCCAGGAGGGACTTCCGGAGAGGAAGTCCCACAGTATGGTTGTTGGGGCGACTCCTGGGGCAGGGTGCTTGCGAAAAGAGCACAGGCTTGGGAAGAGGAAGGGGAGACTGCCGCTCGCTTAGCCACCTGCCTACGACCGTGTGCAGGTCACCCCCTCTTTGGACTTGGACTTGTTTCTTCCTGTGTCACCACCACCACTTTTCAAGAACTTTTGTGTCGGCGTGTTGGCACTGTTCTGCGTGTTTTACATGTACTAACTCTTTTTTCAAAGAGTACTTAAACAGCTACCTCACGGGGTGATTTGAAGATTATATACCACAGTATGTGTGAACGTGCCAGCAAGGTGTTAAAAGCAAAAACAACTGGGTGGCAATGCTAATGAGGTGCTTTTCCAGTAAAAAAAAAAAAAAAAAAAAAAATCATGTTTAAACTTTGCGTATAAATATATACTTACACAGAAACAGATAAATAGCAGTAAAAATCAACAACAAAAGCTTTTTTTTTTTAAGATTTTTTTATTTATTCATTTAAGACACAGATACAGAGAGAGAGAGAGAACGTAGGGAGAGAAGCAGGCGCCCCCAACAAAAGCTTTTTAAGTAACATACACTACAGGTTCTTCCCGCGTTGTGTACCTCTTTTTATCGCAACACTTGGCACCTGGCCGAGGCAGATGTTTGTAACAGGGTTTTGCCATCAGAACATGTACCTCTTGAAGGCATTTAATTTTGTTCTGGCACATAGCAAACTCAGTTAATGTTTGTTGAATGCATGTCTTAACGGGCGTGTCTTTACTGATTTGTATTTTTCAAAAGAGAGAGAGACTTCTAGAAAGAGCATCTTATCAAGGCAGCAGGAGTCTCATTTGGAGAATAAATGGAATCATTTGAATAGGAAGATATGCTCACAAAATACAAATAGCCAGGCAAAAATATCTCCCCTCTATTCCCCCAGTGAATCAGTTACATGCATGCTTACCTTGAGATTAATCTTCCATTAGCACTGAACTTAATATTGGAATTAATGAGATGGATTACATAACCACCCCTCTCCACACACACCCCTAAATTCTCCTTACTTTATTGTCACTTCAGGTCTCTCTTGCATCTCTCTTCCAAGTTGTGATGAGCATAAATGTAAAATCCAAGAAATGTTTGTTTTATAGGGGAAAATAGTATGCATAGAGGAGAGATTCAGATAAACCTAAATCTGATCTCAATTCAAATCTTGGTTCAGCCAGTTTCTATCTTATGAGGGGGACTCGGGCAAGTAATTTAATTTCTTTGAATCTTATTTTCTTCGTTTATTAAGCAAAAGAATAATACTGGGCTTAGGGTTTGCATAAAGTACTAAGTAGGTATCAGTGATAGCTATTATTATGTTGTCCACCTAGAATCAACATGAAATTAATTTTAGTCATAACCACCTCCGTACTTTTAAATAAAATATAAATGTGATCTCTAATTAGAAAATAAGTTTATTAGCATCGTCACTGAGTTATTTTTGCTTTTAAACATCAATAGTGTGGGACGCGTGGGTGGCGCAGTCCGACTCTTGGTTTCAGCTCAGGTCATGATCTCAGGGTCATTAGATCGAGCCCCACGTCAGGTTCTGTGCTCAAGATGGAGTCTGCTTAAGTTTCTCTCTCCCTCTGGCCCTCCCGCTTGTGCTCTCTCTCTTTCTCAAATAAATAAATCTTAAAAAAAAAAAAAATCAGTAGTGTGACCACTGGCTTTTAATCAAGGGTTAAATTAGAATCTAACCTGGAGATGATGCCCTTTCATATTTGTTACGTTAAAAAAAAAAAAAACCTGAAAGAATCAAATACTTTTTTAATGTTCTGGACGTATTCATATATATGGACATGAATATATATAAAATGTATATATGTGTGTGTATATTTGTATACACATACCCGTGTGTGTATGTGATATATATACATATATCAGAGTTTGGATTGTTCCCATATCTACAAGAAACTGAGTCTCGGAGAGTTCTTTTCCAAAGGCAGCATGGCACTTGCATTGCTAATCTGATAGCCAGGTTTTCTTCAGCCAGTTCCCTTTGAATTTATACTTGGGAATCCCCTTTCTGTTTGGCCTTCTAGTTAGTTCTTGGTTTAGCTTTTTGACATCCTGCTTTTCTCCCTTATTATGATTCTTTGCCACACTTCCTTCACATAGTCCTTGGAGGTGGCCTGTTTCCAGTGTGGGCCATTTTCTAGAACCTCATATATAACTAGAACTTTTCTTGAATCAGTTTTCAGATTCTTTTCATCAGTTGGTGAAGTTATCCAAGTTTTTGTTTCAGCTATTCTGATATTATCCTCTCAAGTCAGACTTCAGTCTTAAGTTTGTGCTCAGAATGATACTTAATGCATTCATGATGTCATGGGGTTCTGGGGAGGCCAGCGGCCCCACTGTACAACCAGCATGAGCAACCACTGAGCCAGAGAGGCGCCCCTTCCTAGAGCATTGTTGGATGACTTGCTATGGCGTTTTCTTCTTTAATAAGGAGAAAGACCCAAGTTCATCAGCATGAGCTATAGAACCTGACATGATTTGACCCTGACTACCTGCCCAGCCTGGTGCCCTACCAGTTGCCCATTCTCTTCAGCAGTGCTAGTTCTCTGCCTCCAAGCCTTGGCTCGTGAGATTCCCTGGGCCGAGAATTTACTTTGGGTGCCCATCAGCCTTCAGTCCAGCTCCCTCAGGAAGCTCTTCCACCTGCACCTTCCCTGTGTCCTCCTTGCTGCTGTGATTATGTCACTGCACTAACTCATTGAGGTCAAGGCGGATTTTTTTATCATCTCTCTAGGCCAGCACACAGTGGGTGCTCAACACATTTAAATCCTTTTGCATTTACATACCCACTTCACCAAAAGTAGATGCTTTACAGAAATTGCAGATTTGTCCAGATTTTCCAGGATAACCTGGATTTCAAAAATATCTTGTCCCATTGTGAGGTGATATGTCCCTTCCAGTTTTGGTTCAGAAAGCATAACTGCCGTTTTTACAGATTGCATGAAAGTTGCTTTGGGGAGCATTTCAGTGAATTGATGCCAGTTTTTTAAACTGCCAGAATGATTAGTGCTTGGAGAGGTACAGGGGAGTAGAAGATTTTGTCCATGCACTTTGTGAAGCATAAAATATATATTTTTAAAGCCTTTAAAAATATAACTTATGTAGTGTGACAAAATGAAATTTTTAAGTGTTAAAAACCTACTCTTACACTAATATATCATCAGCGCATATCAGGGATTTATTAACATTATTAATGAGAAAACCATCAAGATGACAAAGCTGGATCAAAGGAGAGTGTAAGAAACTGGTATTTATGTAGTTTTAAAAAAGGATGCAGGAGTAAGATTGCAAATTTAGATGCAAAACTGGCTAATGTCCTACAGGGCAATAAAAATAAAGCCTTTGAGTTTGTTTTTAAATCATTTGCAGCTTATCAATTTTTTATAAGTGAACATCTAACTTTACAGAATGTGGGCCCAATCTGTGGTAAATAGAAAGTCAAACAAATTTATGTTTCCACAGAGCATCAGATGACCTTTATGTAGTCATGGTAGACATGACTACCTCTAGTACGACTCTGAAAGGACACTTTTTTTTTTTGCCTTATTTTCAAGTTTCAGATAATTTTCCTTTTTTTTTTTTTCTTTTTAGAGAGTGTGTGCAAGTGGGGGTTGGGCGGGCGGCAGAGGGAGAGAGAATCAGAAACAGGCTCCACGCCCAGTGCAGAGCCCGGGCTCAAACTCACCACCCTGAGACCCGAGCTGAAATCAAGAGTCAGATGCTTAACCAACTGAGCCATCTCTTAACAAATAAATCACAAGTGGGTTCAAGAGCTCAAAGACAGCTGGATCTGAGGTAGAGAAGAGTCCTGGTTGAGAGTAATTGTAAGTGGTTTTGAAATGGAATTGTGAAATTGGGACAGGAAGAGGGTGGTAAAGAGCAGAAAGGGTGAGGTATGGCCGTCACAGAGAGGGCTTCCCTCCCCTCCCTATCCCAGCCAGAGGCATGTGCAGAAAAAGGTGTGGGTATTTTCCCCAGGTGGATGATGAGCTAAGGTGGGTGGGAAGTGAAATCCCTCGGAGTAGGAGGGAGCAATTAGTAGGAAGCTTTGAAGCTTGTGTTTAAAAGATTTGATTTGATTTAAAAGACTGTTGGACCAACAAGATACTCAAAGAAGACAATTGTCACTAGGTAGGAGGTTGCAGTTGAAATCAAGGCAGAGTATGGAAGTTAAGCAAGGAGAACCCTGGTACCATGAAAGGAGACCTGCCAGAAGTTCATAGTAAACTTCTGGCAGAGGAAAGAAACAGAAAGAGCAATTGAAGGTGGTGCTGAAGATCATTCTCCTGATTGAAAGAGAGCTGCTCTGGGGCCCTGTGTTGGACAGAGAAGTCAGAACTGGCCAGCCCAGCTGGGACTCTCTGAGGCTGCCCCCAGCTGGGCAGGCAGGGAGAGAGGGCCAAACAGAGCAGACCAGAAGACCATTTGAGAATGAGTTTTGCTTCCCTTTGTGCTTGCTTTTTCTTTTAATTTTCAACTGTTTTATTTCATTATGTAATATCTGATCTATGCAGTAATACATTTGTGTGTGTTATGTAACACAAGTGTTTGAGAACCCCCACATCCCTGTCCAGTTTTCCTTTGTGGTTTCTTTGCCAGTAAAAAGAGTTTAGTCATCCATCGCCTAAAATATAGGATGCCTGAGTCACTAGTTTGCCATCCTGTGTCATTCAGCCCTCCTCCAGACTCCCTGTCCCCCAAGAAGGTGACCCAGAATTCCCTTGAAGTATGTGATGCTGTCCCTGTGCTATGAGCTTCTTAGCAGATGTGCCCCCTGGTGTTTGGAGTGATTTTAGGCACCAATTTGCCTGTTATAATTGTCCCTATGTTCCTTACATTCTTTGCATTTCAGCTTCTGAACTGCTCTTCTGGGTGACCTGAATGGGGGTAATAATGTTTCAGGTCCTGAGAAAGCAGTGGTGATTACAGATAGCAAAATGGTGGAGAAAGGAAAAGTTACCTCACTACTGACCCTCAGGTTTGATACTAGTCTACATTTGATTTTTTTTTTCTTAATTATTAGAAAAAAAACATCCTAGGAGGGAAGATAGGATCATCAGCTTGAAAGCAGGATACTTGTTTCTTAAGAAGCGTACTTGTTGGGAATTAACTCTTTTGTGTTTACCTCCCTCTCGCTCACTGGCTGTGGTCCATCTGATTCCCAGCAGCCTACAAACATCACATACCACACTTATTCCGTGTTCTTACGTTGTTTGGGCAGATCTAATGTGCAAGATTAAATGAACAACACTAAATGAAGAAAGTTTAGGTGAATATCCTTATAATCTTGGGGATGAGGGACCTTTTCAGTGTAACACAAAAACCATGTAATTTCATTACACGGTATTAGCACTTGTATACAGTCCTTTCTGCTGTAATGCAACATATCCATTCCTAAAAATCACTGCACTGAGCAAAATCATGTAATGCAAACCGTAGGGCTTATGGGGGAAATGGGATTTGGGTCACAACACTCGAAATCTTCAGAGGTGACAAAAAAAGAGAAAATGAGAAGACTAAAAGTTAAGAACCCAATAAAACAGCTCAGTTTTACAGATATTCAGTGGGTAAGAAATACAGAAATACCACAACAAATAGGACCCCTTACCTTAAAAAGACCTGAGGTTTGCTTGTGGAAGTGGATGTTAGAAGTTACAGCTTCTGAGTTTCTGTGAGGTGATGGATGGAGGGCAGTCTGTAGTCCGATAGAAAGTTCTGATCCAGATGTGGATGGTTATGGTTCATAACACATGCACTGACCTGACGAAGCTGGTGGATGTTTGAGGGATGCAACTGTGCTCATTTTGTGTGGCTCATTTCACTTGGGTATGTTTTTGCATTTCCTAGTGTTTCTCTCATGCATAAGTAAACACGAAATTCATGATATGCCCAAATTGTTCCCTAATAAAGCCAAATGCATTGGAACAAATTCAAATTTTCAAAACAAGAGTCCAAGCAAAACTGTCAAAAAGAGCTGTCACGAATAACGTGCACTAGGCTACTACCGAGTGCCAGGCACTGTGCTTTAGATTCCATGCAAACTCTCTCTCAGCATCCCCATTTTATAGATGAGAAAACTATGGCCCAGAGAAGTAAAACTTACCCCAAGTTATAGTGCTAGGGCGTGATAACTTAATCACTATGCCATTCTTTTTTCTCAACAAATTTGTTTTTTTAAAGATTTTATTTATTTATTTGAGAGAGATAAGAGAGCACACAGGAGCAGGGGGGAAGGGGGGCAGGGAAAGAGAGAGGAACAGAAGGAGAGGGAGGAGCAGACTCCCCACTGAGCAGGGAGCCTGATTTTTGGGGGGGGGTGGCATGGCTCCATCCCAGGACCCTGAGATCATGACTTGAGCCTGAAGGCAGGCATTTAACTGACTGAGCCACCCAGGTGCCCCTCTTTTTTCTCAACAAATTAAAAGAAAAATAAAGTGGATTGTATATCAACCGTACTTCAATAAAAAAAAAAAAAACAGTGCGGCAGATATTTGCACATATATAAGAAGGAGGAAATACCCGTAGTATATGAAATTTTTTCAAATCAGTAAAATGATACAAATAGCCCAAGAGAAAAATGCACAAAGGTCAAGAGCAATTTACAAAGGAAGAAATACAAATGGCCAATAAAATTGGCAGGGAGACATCCAACCTCATTTAGCGCTCATCCATGCAAGCCCAAACAGTTTGATGTCATTCTTTCCCCACTGTCTGAATGACAGAAACAGATGTGGGGAAGCATAGATTGTTATAGCCTCCCCAAAGCACACATACCTGTCCTTTGACCCAGCCATCAACTTCTAGAAGTTTATCCCAAATCAGATCAGTGGGAAAAGATTTTTGTAAGAGTTCTTCACTCTGGGGCACCTGGGTGGCACAATCGGTTAAGTGTCCAACTCTTGCTTTTGGCTTAGGTCGTGATCTCAGGGTTGTGAGATCGAGCCTCCACATCGGGCTCTGTGCTGAGCTGAGAGCCCACTTGAGATTCTCCTTTCCTCACCCTCTGCCCCTCCCACTAGTGCTCTCTCTCCTAAATAAAGAAATCTTAAAAAAAAAAAAAAAAAGAGTTGTTCATGCTAAAAAATTGAACACAGCCACTTGTCATCACCAAGTGGTTAAATTCTAGGGTGTCAATACAATATGCTACGATACAGTACTGTGGGACTCTCAAAGGTTGCCGTCATATCCATAATGGTTGACACTGACTACTTCTCATGTGTTGCTAAATAAAGGGAGCAGGGTACAAAATAGCATCTTCAGTGCGATCCCACTTTTGTGACTGTTCTCACAGACACACACACGTGCTTGTGTGTGCAAGCAAGCCTTGCTCTTAGGAAGGACACATCAAAACATTGACAATAGATGTCTCAGGGGGGTGGAATTGCTGGATTTCTTTTTTTCATTTAACTTTTTTCTAAACTTTTTCTATAGTGAGTGTGACTTTTATGATTTTGAAAAAGTTTTTTTATTTTATTTTTTTATTTTATTTTTTTATTTGACAGAGAGAGACACAGCGAGAGAGGGAACACAAGCAGGGGGAGTGGGAGGGGGAGAAGCAGGGTTCCCGCGGAGCAGGGAGCCCGATGCGGGGCTCGATGCGGGGCTCGATCCCAGGACCCCTGGGATCACGACCTGAGCCGAAGGCAGACGCCCAACGACTGAGCCACCCAGGCGCCCCTTGAAAAAGTTATTTTAAAACATTATCTAACACAAAGTGATAATAAATACAAAATATAAGAAGAATAAATGACCTTTGTAAAATGGTTCTCTTAGCACCTACCTGGGCTAGGTAGCAAATGCCTGCTGAAGAATTGTTGGCTCACTGACTATGTGGTTTGAAGACAGTGTGTTACCTCAGCTGGGGCATTCAACTCTATATTCCTGACCAAAAGTAATCTGCCCAGATTTTGGGTCACCTTACTCTCAGGCAGATGCTGCTGGCTGGGCCAGGCAGATGCTGCTGGCTGGGCCAGGCAGAGTGTTTGATGTTTCCTCCAGGTTGCATGCTCCATGAAGTGCACGTGAACTTGGGGTCTCTGGAGGAGGCTCTGGACTGATTGCAATACACAGGTGACAGTCACAGCCTCTGATTCTGATTATGAGCTTTTAAAGAGACCAAAACCCAGGGGTAGTTTCTTGGGGCCCAGCTTACTTTATTAAGCAAACTTATCCCTTACTTTAAGAAGCAGCTAAAAAATGGGACTGTGGCTTGTTTGCAGAAGGTAACCGCCAGGAGCACCCCTGCCAGGTAAGCTAGGGTTTGCAGGCCTAGGGGTGGCCCGCCTAGCTCCCAGGAGGCCTAAGTCTGGCCTTCCGCTCTAGGGACCACAGCTCATGGTGCAGGATCTGGAACTTCATTTTCAAAGCCCCATAAAACCTGTGCCTTCTTCCGGGCCTGTCTTTTCTGGGTTTCATGGCTCTCGGCGGAAATGAAAGCTGGTGTAATTGTGACACTCCAGTGATTGGAGCAGCGAACACGAGACATTAGGATGCTCCCACAGGGTGTAGCATGGAGCTTTAGAGAAAAACTGCACTCAGGGTGGGCTTTCGGTGCCTTGGTTCTCCAGGCCTCGTTCCAGCTGGTGGGGCCTCTCCCCTTCTCTGTCACTGCAGACCAGATGGGGTCCCAGGAAGACCCCGCATGCCTTGCTGGAGCGGGGGCTCAAAGAGCCTCTTCCCATTACTTCTTCCTTCAAATGCTTGGTCTTAAGGGGTCCCTCTGCGCCACTCAGCCCAGTGCCTGTCCGCCTGGCTGCAGATAACACCACTGGAGCTTGTCGTGTGTGGGTTGAAAAGGATTTTTTTTTTTTTAAATTTAAGCCTTCACATCCCATCTGCTTACACACTCTTAACCTGCTTTGTGAACAAGCTTTGTGACCTCTGCAGGTTACTTCGCTGTGCCAGCTCATGTCTTTCTCCATGAAAGGTTTTGGAGAACACTCAACCAGATGAGATAAGTGGAGTCAAGTGCCCAGGCGCTAGGTGCTCTGGAATTACCACTAACAGGGACCAGGGTCTGCCTCTCGCCAAACACTCTGCACAAATTGTTTTATCCATCCTTACAACAAAGAAGCCAAGTATTCTTTTTTTTTTTTTAAAGATTTTATTTATTTATTTGAGACAGAGAGAATGAGAGAGAGAGAGAGCACATGAGAGGGGGGAGGGTCAGAGGGAGAAGCAGGCTCCCTGCCGAGCAGGGAGCCGGATGCGGGACTCGATCCAGGGACTCCAGGATCATGACCTGAGCCGAAAGCAGTCGCTTAACCAACTGAGCCACCCACGCGCCCAAGAAGCCAAGTATTCTTAAGGCAGCCTTTTGTGGGGAGGAAACCAGGATGTAGAGAGGTGGCTTGCCCACGTTCACACAGCTGGGTAGGCGGCGTCTTGAGACCCAGCTAGTACCGAAGCCCGTGCCCATCTTCCAGGCCTCTGGCCTCTGTTCCCTTATGTGCTCCTTAGCGTTCCATGGATTAAAACAGTCAGTCAGTGAGTGATGTTCTGATTCCCCAGAGTAAGAATTTTATGGGAATTCTGGAAAGCTCAGCAGATTATTAGCTTTCTCTTAAAGCTTTTCCTTAAACCGTTTTATAAATCTTGTGTTGTACTTGGACTGTGTCAGCAATAAAGTGTGTTTTGTTTGAATTTTGTGCTGATTTTAAGGACATTTCTTAGTTTAATCACGTACAAGGAATTGGAATTGGTTGGTACCAGTTACAATATCTGTGGCAATGTGCCCATTTCTCCTTCCCACACACAGCCGGCTGAGTGTCGAGGGGACACAGCAGAGTGTTGAGGTGTTGGTAAATAATACCACTACACAGTGTAATCTTTGATCTTACAAGATGCTGTTTTGCCAGTAGGTTGAACTGATGGAATACTGGAAGTACTGAACTGCTAAGCTTCAGTCGCCCTGTATGGTTACCCTAGAAACCCCCAGTGGCTTTCTGCTTGCCCAACATAAGACTTCATAGCCCAGACCCACTACTGGCATGTGTGTATGTGCATGCATGTGCATGCATGTGCACGCACATACACACACACACGTCTGTTAGAGACCTGGGAGTGTGGGAGGGACTTGCTGGTGGAGGTTCGGGGGAATGAAAAGAGGTGGTGTTTTTTGTTTTTGGTTTGTTTTTGGTTTGGGGTATTTTGGTGGCTAAATCAGAGCATCGTGTGGCCTTGAATGTTTAGAGAGAAGGGTGTACCGTTCAGGAACAAGCAGTAGCTTCTTGGGAATGTGTTGGAGAGGAAAGGGGAGGGAATGGAAGCAACATGAAGAACTGTAGGTCTGAAAATAGCTGCGACAAAGCTGAGGTCCCAGACTTCTAATGGGGATCAGCCCTGTGGGGAGGCAGGAGTTATAAGAGATGAGTTTTAGTTATGGAATAAGTTGGGTTTTGGTAAATTTCAGGGAGGATGAACTTGGGGAAGAAGCCCTGGGGGCAGGCTTAAGGCCCTTTGGGCTGGGAACTTAGGGGTCCCAGGTACTTGGAACATAATCTAGAAGGGGGCCATGGTCTCCAGGTGGACACATCCCCCGGGTCCCACAGACTCCTTGCCCAAAGGGGCCCAGCCCTCTAGAGCGCGGAGTCCAGGGCTGGGGTTGCTCTGGCCCAGCCTTCTGGCAGTGAGTGTACTGTGGTGCAGAGGAAGAACATGAAGCTGGGCGTTCTAATCCTCACTGTGCCCTGATGAGCTGCAGGACCTTGGCCAAGTTATTTCCCTGTTCTGGACTTTGATTATGATCTTTCCATCCGCTCCATCCCTAAAGTTCCATGACTCGGAGGCCATCAACTTCATCATCCCTGAATGTTCCTGAGGGTACCAACAGTGCCCAGGGCTATGTCCTTTTCGGAGAGAAGGCCCAGGGCCTGCCTGTGGTGAGGAGGGAAGGCTGCCTGGGGTGAGAGCCGATTAGGGTCTGGCACAACTTCGCAGCCAGACCCTCCTGACTCCCACACTCCTGCTCTGTCCGGGGGAGCAGTGCTGAGATTGGAGGTGGCTTCACACCTGAGGCTACTGGGCTCAGAAGCCTTAGGACAGCGACTCCCCACTTTCCACCCCAGGGTCTCCAATTGTAAAATGAGACCAGCAGTAATCTCCAAAAGCAATACTCAACCTAGCACAGAGGTGGCTCCTGTTCAGCCTGATATAATCAGGAAAGTTGGTAGAAAGGGCCTGGAGGTAGGGTGTGGAGAGAGAACATCAAAGACGTGAAGTCCTCTCACCTGTCCCTTGGTTGGCCGTCTGAGCCCAGGTGGTTCTCCTCCTGAGAGGTTGGTGAGGGTCTCCTGACCCATTTCTGCTGTGGTCGTGGGAAAGCCTTTTGATTTGCATGCCTCCGTTTCTTAAGCAAATTTGAAAGTTAATGGATATTTTGGATGGCAATAAAATTACTCCTTTTTGTGTATTCACAGAGATGCTGCAGTTTGTCAGCAATCAAGTTGGAGAGTTCCCGGACTTGTTTCCAGAGCAGCTGTGTAGCTCCTTCCCCGGTGGCGGCGGGGGCAGCGGCAGTGGCAGCGGCGGGGGCGGCAGCAATGGGGGAGGCGGAGCCGGGGACCCCTCGATGCAGCAGCGGTCCTTCAGCCAGGTCCCTTTACCTGCCTTCTCTCCCTCGGCCGCTTCCCCCCAGGCTCCAGCCCTGCAGGTCAAGGCTCCCCCCAGCACGGTGCCCACCCCGCCGCGGGCAACTCCTGTTCTTCAGCCCCGCCCCCAGCCCCAGCCCCAGGCCCAGCTGCCCCAGCAGACGGTGATGATCACCCCGACGTTCAGCACCGCTCCGCAGACGAGGATCATCCAGCAGCCTTTGATATACCAGAATGCGGCGACCAGCTTTCAAGGTGATTCAGAAGTCAGACAGGATAGTGATTCGTTTGCTCAAAAGGTTCTGTGCCAGTTTGCAGACACTTGTGGGGTAGACGGTTCTGCCCTCTTTGGGGATGACAGAGTCTTAGGAGTTTGGGGGTCACTGGCAGCAAGGACGGTGGTACAGGAACAGCTCACACTCTGGCTCCTCAGACACCCTAGGATCTGTTGTGCCTGCTTCGAGGATACTTGGTCAAAGAACCGAATAAGCAGAGTAGACACAGGGCCGTGCTGGTAACTAGGGGTAGAGGCTTGAGTAAAATGGGCCCGGAGACTTACCCAGAACCAGCCAGATCCCACAGGTTGAGAGCCATTCATTCGGCAGACGTCTCCTGAGCAGCCACCACAGACTATGGTCTAGAGCAGGTGCTCCGGCTCCATGCAGCAGGCCTTGCAGCGGGCCCTCCGTGTGTGCTGAGTGAGTGAGTGACTTCCCGTGTCGTTAACACCCCGTGCCTGTGCGGCCGGGAGCCTCTCAAGCTCAAAGGATCTGACGGTTCTTCGGTGGGCTTCTGAGGGTTTAGAGGTGCAGAGAGGCAGTAAAGCAAGAAGCTGAGACAGTCATCCCAGAGTGCACTCTCTGTTCCTTCCACGAGAAGAAATGAAGCCCGGTGGAATTGTTGGTTCCTTGTGTCTCTGACTTCCCTTGCTGGGTGCAGTCACGTGCCGATTAGCTCCCCTCACCTCCACCCCAGCACCCAGAATAATAAAATAATCTGTTCTCATTCCCTCAGAAATTGATGCAGCCCTCATGGAATGTTCTTGTTATCTAGACCAGCCTGTAAGTGGCTGTGCACATCTTCTTCAGCAGCAGGTGGGGAGTCGGGATTGTCCTGAGGCACCCCATCCTCGGTTGGTACTGCAGCTACAATGACAGAATGCATTCCTCATCTGTGTGACTTTTCCCTCCTCTTCTCCCAAGTCCTTCAGCCTCAAGTCCAAAGCCTAGTGACATCCTCCCAGGTGCAGCCAGTCACCATCCAGCAGCAGGTGCAGACGGTGCAGGCCCAGCGGGTGCTGACGCAGACCGCCAATGGCACGCTGCAGACCCTTGCCCCGGCCACGGTGCAGACAGTCGCCGCCCCCCAGGTGCAGCAGGTCCCGGTAGGTGGCTGCTGAGGAGCCGGGGAGGCACTGGTGGGGGCTGGGGGCTGGTCTTTGGTTGAAGCTGTGGTCTACATACTAGAAGGACCAGCAGCGTGTAAAGGAGCAGTGTTTGAGGTGCCTGGGCCTTGCGAGACACCCATGAGCTGGGTGTGGAGACCTGGCTGAGATGGTCTCTGTGGATGTGCACGGGCCCTCATGCAGACTCAGTCAGTGTAGGTGGATTATTCGATTTACACATAGAATGGGCATAAAACTGGAGATATGCCAAAATGTTTTTAAATCACGTATTATAGTGGACTGTAGTTTCTCACTAACAAGGTCATTTATCTTTGAAAAAAAAACATCCAGGTGTTTCCTTTCTGTTTCTCAGCCATGTTCCTGGCTTTCCTGAGTTTTATCCAAAATCAGATCTCCTTCCTGTCCTCTGTCCCCCCACTCTGCCCCTGTCAGGCCCTGGCATTGGTCTTCTCAAAGCCCTCCAACCTTAAAATGCAAGACCCTTTAGCTATACTCTTTCTCCCTCTCAATGCCGTCATCAAGTTGTGTTCTCGGTTTTAGGAAAATGTTATTTTTTCATTCTTTCCTGGAGGAAGTCTGTGTAGTAAGAAGCTAAGGCAAAATAGAAAAATAATACTGCCTTCCTTTTTACTTTTCTTCATTCTCCATCCAGGTCCTGGTACAGCCTCAGATCATCAAGACAGATTCCCTTGTTTTGACCACACTAAAGACAGATGGCAGCCCTGTCATGGCCGCAGTCCAGAACCCAGCCCTCACCGCCCTCACCACCCCCATCCAGACAGCTGCCCTTCAAGTACCAGTAAGAGCTGTCTTCCTCTCTGCCCTCCTCCCTCCACCCTCTCCTTTCTTGGAGGTGTTAGGCCCCTGAGATGTTAAAATCTCTACAGAGTGGGTCGGTGTAGAACTTCTATGGAATGTGTCAGATTGCAAATATCATCCCCATTTAGGGTTTTTTTTTTCCCCCCTTGAGAAGTACCATCAATGCATGTTATGTGGGAGTACTGGGGACTATGAGGGAGGAGAGAGGAATAGCAGAGGATCCCCTGGTTCCTAGGCAGTGGCTCCACACAGGGCTGTCTGCCTCTAGGTCCTGCTGATGGAGGTTTGGCTTCTGAAGGACTCTAGGCCCACCAGGTAGGGAGGGGCTACAAGGTGGGGGACATGGAAGGCCCCATACTTGGGCTGCAGGGTCACAGCCGCTTCAGCATCTTACGGCAAGAGAGTCTGATAGAGTAAAAGGTGATCAGAATTTGAAAGTAAGCTTTATTCATAAGAGCCAAGAACTGGGAAACAACCCACATGTCCAAAAAGAACTGTTGATATATGTAACTGCTGAACCTCAAAAATAGTATGTTTGCATACTAGCAAAAGATGCCTATCACAAAAGAGTTAATGCTGAGGATGCCATTTATATGAAGTTCAAGAAGAGGCAAAACTAAGCTATGGTGATAGAGGTCAGAGCAGTGATCACAAGAGGGGGAGGGGGCAGGCAGAACTGGGAAGAGGCACAAGAGAACTTTCTAAGGGGATAGAAATGGTCTGTATCTTGGTTTGGGTTATCTTGGTTACACACATGATATCCATACGTAAAAATGCATCAAGCTGTACATTTAAAATGTGTGCTTTTTATTATGTGAGAATTATTTCTTAATGGTTAATGATGTTCATTGGCCATTTATTGAAGAAAATAAAACTAAAATTAGTAAAAATAGAAACAGGGGGAAGCAGAGTTGAGGAGAAAAGGGGGAGCCTCTACAGTTGGTCTGTTTATCTAATAGAATGGCTCTATCTGTTCTTCCCTTGTGCTTTTTGATGGCCAAATTATATAAGGAAATGCAGCAAGTGACTTCACTGTCACGTGAGAGGAAAAGATGTATCCTGCACCAGGAGGAAGCTCTCCTTGGGGCCAGAATGATATGGTACATTGTATGCGAGCTCAGAGGTGGCTAATGATTTGCCAGCAAAGCAGAAGTCCTATGACTTGTTTCGGGTACCCTTAGATCAAAGGTTAAAACCTATTTACCCACGTTAATCCCATTGTGGTGTGATTTGTTGACAGTGGTTCTGAAGGGGAACTCAGATACCGTGGCTCCTGAGGCCTCGTGGGGCCTGACTTGATTGAGCCACGAAGGGTGTCAGCGGAGCAATGCTGCATGGCCAGGGCCAGCAGGTTTGTGTTCTGGGATTGCTTTACTCAGACTAACCACGGGGTAATTCTGCCCTGTGTCTCTGCCTGTTCTAGACTCTGGTGGGCAGCAATGGGACCATTTTGACCACAATGCCTGTGATGATGGGGCAAGAGAAAGTGCCCATTAAGCAGGTACCTGGGGGAGTCAAGCAGCTGGAGCCCCCCAAAGAAGGAGAAAGGCGGACTACACACAACATCATTGAGAAGCGGTATCGCTCCTCTATCAATGACAAAATCATCGAGTTGAAGGACCTGGTCATGGGGACAGATGCCAAGGTGGGAGCCCAGCAACGTGGTATTTCACGTGCCACCATCTCCCCTCTACCTGTCTTTGCTGTAGGAATTTAGGAAAACCCAGGTCCAAGTGAGTGAACATAAGGATGGTTAGAGGTGCTTTCTTTTTTTTTTTTTTTTAAAGATTTTATTTATTTATTTGAGAGAGAGAGAGAATGAGAGACAGAGAGCATGAGAGGGAGGAGGGTCAGAGAGAGAAGCAGACTCCCTGCCAAACAGGGAGCCCGATGTGGGACCCGATCCCAGGACTTCAGGATCATGACCTGAGCCGAAGGCAGTCGCCCAACCGAGCCACCCAGGCGCCCGAGGTGCTTTCTTATTTAAAGCATCTTGAGTTTGTTTTTGTTTTTTCAAGATTATAAAATATTAACCAACATTAGGGAACTAGTGGGGGTTGGTAATGCAGCGTCCTGCCTGGACCTTTGACTCTGCTCTGCGGTGATCACGGATCCCAGTAGCACAGGCAGAGGGATGCGTCCTGCTCACTGGCGGCCAGGTGCAGGACTGTGTGTACCCTGGAGTCGGCTGGTGGCGTTGCTGACATATGTTTAGTTGTGTTCATGGGTGGTTAGCAATATTTTTACCTTTTAGGGAAGAGAGAAAATAGAGATTGGGTCTTTAACCAACAGCAAATAGAGGAAATAGATTGTTCATTATTTCGGGTATTTCAGTGAATGTGTCTTCTGTCACATAGGTTTTTTTTTTTTTTAACCTGTTTTCTGTTTATCTTCATCATCTCTATTTTGGAAGAAAATTTTATTTTCCTTATAGCCTATAGACCTGAAACGTGCTAATAGAACTTTCCTTAAGATAGTTATCCAACAATGCTCTGGGTTTTTGTCATTTGCTTTCTGTAAAGTTTGTTTTGGTTCTAGGATTATTATAAGAAAGAGGAGTACTAGCTAATATTTATCGAGTGTCACTATGCACCAGACTGGGGCAGGGGGTGGCTACTCTGTGTATGTGTATTATTTCATTTTGTCCTCACTGCAACGCTGTGATCATATATCATCATCATCCCCATTTTAAGGACAAGGAATATGAGGTTCAGAGATTTTGAGTAACATGTCCTGGGTAGCACAGCTAGCCAGTGAGCAAGCCAGCCTCTCAGCCTGGAGCCATGCTTTCACCCCACAGGCTCTGGGCCTCAGCCCTCTCACTGAGCAGCCTGCAGTGATGCCCCTGTGTTTTCACCCGTCTTCCTTCCCAGATGCACAAGTCTGGCGTCCTGAGGAAGGCCATCGACTACATCAAATACTTGCAGCAGGTCAATCATAAACTACGCCAGGAGAACATGGTGCTGAAGCTGGCAAATCAGAAAAACAGTGAGTGTGCTCATTGAAAGAAGGGTTATCAGACCTTGTGGTTGTAGGAGTCCTGTGCTGGGCACTGGGGAGGGCCCACTGATGTGTCCAAGGTGCCTTCACGGGTGAAACAGGAGCAAGGACCGTGGGGCCCCTCCCCCAGCCCAGCCCTGGCCCAGGCACCCAGGTGGGGGCTCTGGAGAAACAGACCATTGGCCAGACGCAGTTTTCTTTGCAGAGCTCCTGAAGGGCATCGACCTGGGGAGCCTGGTGGACAATGATGTGGAGCTGAAGATCGATGACTTTAATCAGAATGTCCTTCTGATGTCCCCTCCGGCCTCCGACTCAGGCTCCCAGGCTGGCTTCTCCCCCTACTCCATCGACTCGGAGCCAGGAAGCCCTTTGCTGGATGATGCAAAGGTATGAGCTTTTGAAATCCTCTGACCCCTGGAATCTGTCCCATCTCTCCTAACTTAACTGTGGAGAAGCTGCCGATAGGGGGCCCAGCCAGGCCTTGAGAGGACCAAGGATGGAGAATAGGTCCTACTGCGTCCTCCACAAAATTCGCTTAACTGGTTCAGTGTAGTCCAATTTAACTGGTCCTTGCCGAAAGAGCCCATCTGAGAGGAATCCGGGCCGAATCCAGAACGGGAACACACAGCAGCTGTCATGCAGGTGCTAGGAGTTGCCGGAGGCGCCTCATTACATCCCTCACTCATAATGGGCCTGGCAAGACCATTTTTTGAGGTTGTTTAGTCGGTTTAGGGCAAGGCTGCCTCTGGGTCCTCTTCTGGAAATGATTGCAATTTGCAGTCTGACAAATAACATTCCAACCAAGGGCCTTTAATCGTCAAAGAAAGCCCCTGGCAATTATGGTTTAATGGAATTAGCCAAAAGAGGCTTGAGCCTAATGATCTAGCCCTGGGAATCCATGGAGGCTACTGGCAATTTCTGACTTCAAAAGCACAAACCTCCCTTCTAGCCTAAGTTTTTGATCAAACTTTGTGGTGTCATGTACTTAATTTTACTGAAGAAGCTCTATTTTTGAAATACTTTATAAATGTGATTCTGTTTGGGAACAGAAGGCCATATAATATATACATTGAATTAGCTAGGCATCTGTCATCATAAGAAATTTTCAGATGGCTTTAAAATATTGAAAAGGAGGGGCGCCTGGGTGGCTCAGTCAGTTAAGTGTCTGCCTTCGGCTCAGGTCATGATCTCGGAGTCCTGGGATTGAGCCCCACATCAGGCTCCCTGCTCAACAGGGAGTCTGCTTTTCTCTCTCTGCCCCTCCCCACTGCTCATTCTCTCTCTTCTCTCTCTCAAATAAATAAAATCTTTAAAAAAGAAAATACTGAAAAGGAGTGCTGTAGTATGTGGGCACTGGGAGTCGGGAGATCTGATCCCAGCCTTCCTCCCTGCTTCTCTGTGGCGGCATCCAGTCCTCCCTCTATAAGACGGGGAGGGGGAAAAAAGCAGTGTTACAGTTTTACAACAGGCAAACTCCTGTAAATAGATTCATACTGAAGTTGTATGGTCTTTTTTTTTTTTTAAGATTTTATTTATTTGAGCGAGAGCTCAGGTGGGGAAGGTGGAGAGAGGGGGGCAGAGGGAGAGGAAGAAGCAGACTCCCCACTGAGCAGGGAGCCCAATGCAGGGCTCCATCCCAGGACCCCGAGATCATGACCTGAGCCAAAGGCAGAAGCTTAACCAACTGAGCCACCCAGGCGCCCCAGTTGTATGGTCTGTAATCAGTTCTACTGATGTTTAATTTACATGAGATAAAACAGCTATTTTACAGTAGCATAAAGTACTAGCGTACAGTATGAGGAGTTTTAACAAGTGTATACACTCATGTAACTATCACTGTAATCAAGATACGGAACATTTCCATCACCCACAAAGCTCCTTCATACACCGTGGCAGGTAGTTCACATATCCCTCTCCAGCCTCAGACAACTACTGACCTGCTTTCTGTCACTTTAGATTAGATTAGCTTGCCTGTTGTGGAATTATACAGAATCATGGAGAATGTTCTCTTGTGTGCGCTATCTTATAAGCAGGACTCATCTACCTTTGGTCTTCAGAACATGTTCTTGTCCCAGGTGGCAAGAGGACGATATGCCAGTGTTTGAGAAGCAGCTGGAGAGCTGTGGGCTTCTTGCCTCCTGGCTCTCCTCCTATCTGACTTTGTAGTCTTGAATTTAAATCTCACAATCTGACTCCAACACATATAAAAGTAAAACGCTGTAGAAACGAAACCCACGCAGTATTCATTCTAACCTCTTGGCCCTGTTTTGAAGGTCAAGGATGAGCCGGACTCTCCTCCCGTAGCGCTGGGCATGGTGGACCGCTCTCGAATTCTGCTGTGTGTCCTCACCTTCCTCTGCCTCTCCTTTAACCCCCTGACTGCCCTGCTGCAGTGGGGAGGGGCCCACAGCTCTGACCAGCACCCATACTCGGGCTCCGGCCGCAGCATCCTGTCACTTGAGTCAGGTAGGTAGAGGGCCCGTCGAACCACCCACGCATGGGTGGCCTGCTGTGGTAGGAGACAGGCCCTATGTGTGCACACTGCTCGGCTTGTCCACCAGGTCCCAGAGGGCTTTTGTAGCAGGCCTGCTAGGAACTGGCATAAGTCACATTTTAGAAGTAACAGGGCAGGCCCGAGTTCAGTCAGTAAGGACAAAAGAAATCAGGAACCCACACTACTATTATTATAGGGGTTGGGGATATGGGGAGGAAAGGTGTACCTTTTTGAAGGAGGATGTGATATTTTTGCCCGAGTTGTGTAACTAATGGTCTCACCCCACCTTGACTAATAAAGATTTTTATTATCTTTGTTATCTAGCTATGGCACCTAGTTCCATAATGACAAAGACTACAGGGTTCCTATTTAGGCTACAGAACCGTCCCAAATTTGCCTATAGTGTGGATTAAGGTTATGTCTTATTCCTAGCTAAAGCATTTAGACATTGTTATTAAACGAAGCAATCTTGTTATCCACGCTTCTTCTGAAAATGAGGTAGAAGGCTTCTAACCTGTCAGATGCTGGGGGTCAGTCAGGTGGTTTGCAGTCCCCTAGGGCTGCTCCCGGAGGCCATTCCCCATGGGCTCAGCTGAGACGTCCCTCTTTAGGTTCTGGGGGCTGGTTTGACTGGATGATGCCAACGCTCCTCTTATGGCTGATAAATGGTGTGATTGTCCTGAGCGTCTTCGTGAAGCTGCTGGTCCACGGGGAGCCGGTGATCCGGCCACATTCACGCTCCTCAGTCACCTTCTGGAGACACCGGAAGCAGGCAGACCTGGACCTCGCCAGGGTAAGTTCTGCAGCCGATAACTCAGCAACTTCTATTGAATACCCCAGTGTATAAAATCCTGTGGTGGTGCTTGTGGGCAGCAAGAGCCAGAAGGGACCCTGCCCCTGACGGTCACAGGGCAGCAGAGGACACCTATATGTAAGTGAGTCCATGGACACGAGATAATCTGTAGTCTGTGTTATGACAGAGGAAGAGTAAAGTGCTACGGGAGTTGGGGCAGAAGGGACACGCTCTGGCCGAGGGAATCTGGGGCTTGAGCCAAGCAGTCAGGGGCAGGGAGGACCTTCCACGTGGAGAAGTCATGAATAGATGGGGTATTTGGGCACCAGCAGGTAGACAGGTACGTCTGGAGTGTAAGATACATTTGGGACAGATGAGGGCTAAAGCTGGTAATATATCTTGGGCCCAAATTGGAGAGGTCTTTGACTAGTAACTGATTTGGGGCTTTTTCCCCCAGTTCTCTGGAGAACCAGGAAGGTGTGGTTTTTTTAAAATTTTTTTTTATTTTTAAAGATTTTATTTATTTATTTGACAGAGAAAGACACAGCGAGAGAGGGAATACAAGTGAGGGAGCGGGAGAAGCAGGCTTCCCGCTGAGCAGGGAGCCCGATGTGGGGCTCGATCCCAGGACCCTGAGATCATGACCTGAGCCGAAGGCAGACGCTTAACGACTGAGCCACCCAGGCGCCCAAGAACCAGGAAGGTTTTTGAACAGGAAAATTAGCTGAAAGTTTATAGGAAGGGTTCTGGGGCAACTCACAGCATTGAAGTAAGAGTTCAAGGTCACATCTCAGAGGAACAAGAGCCGGAACAGTCCTCAGCTGCACTAAACTATGGGCCTACTCCCCTCCTGCGGGCTGCAGTGCCCACCAGAGAGAATCTGATTGAGCAGCCTGGAGCTGTCAGCCATGCTGAGGGCTGTGGCTCATGGAATATAGATGTGGTTGTTGGGGACCTAGCCCTTGAAGCAGGACCATTCCCAGAAAAAAAGCATTCCAAGATGTATATCCTAGAGGCAGGTTCAGGTCTGTGTTTCATGGTTGTCATTTTGGCAGCTGCAGGAAGGATGGGTTAGGAGGGGGCACAGAAGCAAGTTAGGGGCACCTGGAATAGACCGGATGAGAGGTGGCAGGAACCTGGAATTGAAAGGAAAGACTGATTCAGGAAATATTTGAGATACAAAGTGGAATGGAAGTGATGTGACATTGACTCCAGGGTGGGCGAGGCTGGAGCTGTGGTGGCCTCTGTCTGAGCCATGTTGCTTGGAAGTACAGTGAGAGGGCCCTGGGAGTGAGAAAGGGCCAGGAGGCAGGGCTGAGGAGCATCGGGACCAGAGTGTGTTGGAAGCTGCGCAGCAGCCGGGAGAGGGGTGCTCCCCTTGTACCGATCCACTCCCTGTAATGATGCCGGAAGGAAATACAGCTGTGCCCACTGCAGGACATTCGGAGAAGGGAGAGGACAGATTCCTTCTGTTTGCCAGTAATGAGAGAAAGAGATCTTCAGTACAGGGCCATAGACTCTCCATCAGACCCTCTCAGGTTGGCAAAGAGTAGTTTATCGAGATCCTTGGTTATAGTAGTTTAGCCAGGTGTTTGTCTTTTTAAAACAGTGGCTCTCAGACTTTAGCAGGCAACAGAATCACCTGGAAGGCCCCAACCCCAGAGGTTCTGATTCAGCAGGTGGGGGGAGGGTGGGGCTAGAGAACCAAGAATTTGCATTTCTAACAAGATCCCAGGGGCTGATGCTGCTGGTCTCCAGGAACCACACTTTGAGAACCTAAAAGCCTAAAAGAGCACATGAGCCTAAAAGATCATCATTTAAATCCATTTTATCATCTTACGTGTAAAACTACTGTGGGAAATTGTGAATAGTATTTGCTCAAAGATAGACCACAGTACAATCCCAATTTAGTAAAAAGGCGAGGAGAAAATACATGAAAATGTCAGCAATCATTCTTTCTGGGGGGGTAAGGTTACAGGTGATTGCTTTTTAACTTTTTCGTTGCTTTCTGAATTTTCCCAGATTCTTCAATGAGCATGTATTACTCTGATAATCTAGGGAGTGAAGGGAAAGTAAAAGTTTTTGTTAAAATGAAAAGGGGCGCCAGAGTGGCGCAGTCGATTGGGTGTCCGACTCTTGGTTTCGGCTCAGGTCATGGTCTCAGGGTCGTGGGATGGACCCTGCATCGAGCCCTGCCTCTCCGCCTTCAGCAGAGTCTGCTTAAGACTCTCACTCCCTCTGCCCCTATCCCCCTCTCTAAAATAAATAAGTAAATCATTAAAAAATTAAAAAATAAAGCAAAACAAAAAGGCCACAGCAAGGCCAGGGGATATTACATCTGTGCTGCTTTCTAGGGGGATTTTGCGGCGGCTGCGGCCAACCTCCAAACCTGCCTGTCGGTGTTGGGCCGGGCCCTGCCCACCTCCCGCCTGGACCTGGCCTGCAGCCTCTCCTGGAATGTGATTCGCTACAGCCTGCAGAAGCTGCGCCTGGTGCGTTGGCTGCTCAAGAAGGTCTTCCAGCGCCGGCGGGCCACCCCGGCCACTGCGGCAGGCTTTGAGGACGAAGCGAAGGCCAGCGCCCGGGACGCGGCCCTGGCCTATCACAGGCTGCACCAGCTGCACATCACAGGTGAGGGGTGGCCTCCACTGCCCGGCTGGCCTCCAGGTGCCCTGTGCCATCTCTCCACCCCGGCTTGGTTTGCCAGCTCTGCCCCGGCCGAAGCCCTTTTCACACTGCTCTCCTAGAATGGCTGGACAGACCTTCCATCCACATCCATGGCTGTAAACGTGGCTCATTACCACAGCTCATTAGTTTAAGGTGCACATGTTTTCACATTAACCTCCGTATGCTTGTGCTGTGTCCTTTACACAGCGGATGGTGTGGTTGAGTTGGCACTGTTTTTTCCTTAGTGGTACTTAATAGTAAACTTAAAATTGATGTCATATCGGATTCAGTGAAATATCATTTATTTCATGCAACAAACTCCTGCCCTAATAACAGGCAGGCACGTCAGCAAGTGAATTATGATTTCGTGTGGTAGAGGTAGCAGAAGGCTTGGGCTTCAGTTGCAGGGCAGGGTGTACTGTTGAGGAGGGTTTCAGGAAAGGCTTTCTGGGAAGTCTTGGCTTTGCGTGACAGGATGGGTAGAGTTGGCCAGCCGCGTGCAGGGGGGTGTGCCTTCCAGGCAGTGAGATGTTCCCAGGGAGGAGCCCCACCTGGGATGACTCTTGAGAAGATTTCAGTAGTCCTAGAGCCAACCGGGGGGGAGGGGGGTGACGGGAGCCAGGCAGTGAGGGGCATTCAGACAGTGATGACGCCATCAGATTCTGAAGTGAGCGGATTCGCTGTGATGGCAGGAAGAAGGTGGTTGGGGAGAGGATTAAGGCTGGCGTCAGGGAGTCCAGATAGGAGCAAATGTAGCTGGAGACAAGAGGGGTAGGAGAACAGGTGGAGAGAGAGCAGAAGCTGGGATTGACAGGGCTTGGGGGCCCATGGGTCGTGAGGGTCAGGAAAGGAGCGGTGAGGATGGTTCCCTGGTTTCTTACTTGAGAGCTTGGGGGAATGGTGTTGCTGCCAACAAAGGTGAGGGAAACAGGCTGAAGAGCAGTTTTCCAGGGAGAAGGTGAGGAGCTTTGTTTGGGACGCTTGCCTGTAAGACCTGGAGGGAAATGATGAGTGGCAGTGGACGTGCTGGATCCGCAGCCCAAGAAGGGGGCTTGGTCTTTGGCCTACAGTGAGGATGAAAGCTGAAGTTGCTGATGAGAGGCCTTTGGAAGGGGACCCTCCAGGGACCCAGAAAAACACCACATATTATGAGCAGGCCAAGGGCAGGAGTCAGGTGAATGCTGCCCGAGAGATTTGGTGTTGGGGGAGAGGGCCCGAGAAGGGAGGTTGCTATGGGGCTATTCGATGAAGGTCAGAAAGCCAACAGTGGGATGTGGTAATGGGAAGGTGATGTAAATGCCCTGGTGAAGGAGCTTCAGCTCAGAAATGGGGCCGTAGCAGGCCCCAGGCATGGAGTGAATGGAAGATGAGACCCGTGGGGCCAGCCATGGGGTTTTAACACCTGGGGTCATGGTAGAGTTCCGGCAGAGGGTCCCTGTCTGCAGACCCTGCTTCACTCTTCTCTGCCCTCTCAGTGTGCCCTCGGGGGATGGAACCAGCACCGTCCCAGGTCTCTCTGCTCAGGAGGCTGCATCCTCCCAGCTGTCATGTTCTGGAGAATTCCAGCTGGGGTAGTTCACATCACTCATTCCCTCCACGTTTGCTGAGCACTCTGTAGGCCTGGCTTTATTCAAGGCACTGAGAGAACAGGTGACTAAAACCTGATCCCCTCATTGCCCTCCACCCTCCCTCCCCTGAAGACAGAAAGCCAGATGGTGTCTCCTGGAGGAGAGTGACACCTGATGCCCAGGCAGAACAAAGTGTAGGGGCTGATAGAAAGATGGGGGAGGCAGGGTGGCCCCAGGGGAAGAATGTGGGGCTGATGAGGTCAGGAGGCCTGGCTCGGCCACTGCCTGGACCTTTGACATGGGGCCACCCCTGAAGCGCAGCCTCCCTTAGCAAAGCTGGCTTGCCCTGGCCCTGTAGCGAGGACCAAAGTAGCAACAGTGTGAAAGCCTCACGGCCTTGATGGGTCCTTGTGCCCGCACGAGGGCACTTCGGCCCCTGACTTCAGGGTCACACCACATGACTGCAGCCCTCACACGGGAGCATGTAGGAAGCCTTCCTAGCTTTCTACCTGCTAACCCAAGACATGTCCAATGTCAGTGCCATTTTGTGTTACCCTTCAAAAAGGGGTGTGCTTAGATATGCATTCTTTTACAATGAAAATAAATTCACATCAATTTTTATTCTTGTTGTTTTTCAATTTTTATTACCTCTCTCCATGTTGGGAGATGCAAGATGTTTCAGCAGAACACGGTTGTGTTTTGGAAAGTGTCACAGTGCCTACGTCGGAGTCCCGTACAACGACCTGCAATCATAATTGCTCCCGTTTCCACAGCCCATGGGCCACATGTCAGGGACTTGACATGCATTTTCTCTCGTCCCCAACAACCTGTGAGGTAGAAAGGAACACACGGCTACTCGGTCACAGAGCCTTGCATCCCAGCCAGGACCATCTGATGACAGAGTTCAAGTACTTTTCTCCAGTCCTTGTGCTCTTGCTCTGATCACACTAGAGAAAACAGAAAAAAGCTCGGTTTGGAGGAATCTGTCAATGTCAGCGTCTGTTTCTGCCTGCCACAGGGAAGCTTCCTGCAGGATCTGCCTGTTCCGATGTACACATGGCTTTGTGCGCCGTGAACTTGGCCGAATGTGCAGAAGAGAAAATCCCACCGAGCACGTTGGTTGAGATCCATCTGACTGCCGCCATGGGGCTCAAGACTCGGTGTGGGGGCAAGCTAGGCTTCCTGGCGGTGAGTACCCTGCAGCTCCCTTCTGCGGACTTGCAGAAGCGCCCTTCCCTGACCAGGAGCTAAGATGCAAAAACGGGTGTGGGCCCTGCCTTTGGGGGCCGACTACCTAGACGGGTAGATATTCAGTCAGTGGGTCGTTTCACAAATATTGAGGCACTAAACAAAGTAGATCAAAAAAACAACAAAACCCGTCCTGGCCCTTATGAGCATAAGCAGGACATTTTGGTGCCTGAAGTAAGAAGATTGATTCAGTGATACAGTGACCCATATTCAAGGGGTTAAATATATGACTCTTCTGCTCTTCAAGTGGTCATAAAAATTTTTGAGATTTTCTGGTTGTGTCTCCTGGTGTTTTTATTCACACAAAAGGTAGCTATTGCTTATCTTCTATTACTCTCAGTCCAGAAATGGAAAACAGTGCACATCTTCGAGGAGCTCAGGTCAGACCCGGGGCAGGAATGGCTATTATCAGGCGCCTGCATTGTGCCCGGCATGGGATCAGCCTTGGGAATTCACAGTCCTTGTTATCAACTAGTTCAGAGCATCTGCTGACCTCAGGCTTTCTCTTACTCCAGCAGAAAGAGACGTTTGATTCGGTGCCCGCTTTGAGTAGGCTGCTGAATACATCAGCTGTGTTCAGCACAGAGTGATCACATCTCCATTTGTTGCCATATCTCAGCCGTGGCACTGATGAGCTGATGAAAAGGAACGTGCCCTGTGGCGACACTGATGTTTCCTAAAGTGTGTCACCCCAGTCTAGGTGACAGAGGGCACGGGAAAACCCAGTGTATTTTCTGTGTCTCGCCCCTATTTCAGTGACCTTAGGTAAGACATTTATTCAGCAAATGTTACCGAGTCCCTGCTCTGGACCAGGCATTCCCTGGAGTGGAAATGCAATGGTGTGCAGAATATTTGCCCTGTCCTCAGGGAGCACACAATCTGGCAGGGAATCCAGAGGAGGAACAGGCCTTAATGGCAGTGGGTGGGTGCAAGGCTGGGGCTCATTCGGCTGCCCAGAGAGCATACTGCTCTTGACCCAGTCTTAGAGGAAGGCAAGGTGGCATTTCTGGGCAAGGCCCATCGAGGCTGAGAGCAGGATGCATAGGCTGGGCCACTTCCCTATCCCATTTGTTTGTCCTGGTGCTCTGGGCATACACTTGTCATACACTTGTAACTTCTCTGCCCCCAAAAAGTGTTTTGGAGACATTAATTTTATCGAAATACAATGCACACAGAAAAATGTGTACCTTTTAATTTACAACTTGTTGAATTTTCACAAAGTGAACCCACCCATGTAACAGCAACTGCCCAGATCAAGAAGTAGGACTTGCAGGGCCCCTGGCCAGTTTGGTCGGTGGAAGATGTGACTCTTGATCTCGGGGTTGTGAGTTCGAGCCCCATAGTGGGTATGGAGATACTTAAAATATTTTAGAAAGGAAGAAGTAGAACTTCCCTTCCCTATTTGCAGGCTTTCAAACTCACACTGCCCCCTACAGAGATAACCATTATTCTGAATTCTGGCACCATAATTTAATCTGCTTCTTATTTGTTATTCTGTAAACTTTTTATTGAAGTATAATATGCATGTAGAAAAGTACACAAATCATAAATAACAGTTCAGTGACTTCACAGAGTGAATACACTCACACAGCCAGCAGACAGATCAAGAACAAAACATGACCAGGACCCCAGAAGCATTCCTTGGGCCTCCTTGCAGTCAGCGAATCCCCCTTCTCCCACGGCCTCCAGCCAGAGTAACCACCATCCTGCTCACCTCAGCTGTTGCTTCCCGTATTTGCAGTTACGGTGCTGCAGACAGGGTCATCTCACGCTCTCCTCACCCACTTGTACAAGTTTCTCCTGAGGTGAACTCTCTAGAAGTGCTGATGCTCGCTCAGAGGGCATCAATACCTGGAACACCAGTGGTATCACCATATTTGCATTTTCAGTAAGGTTGGGCCGAGGAGAGGAACTGATTTCTAGGAAAGTAACCGCCCCTTTCCTCTGTTGGCTTCTCTTGAGAGGGGCCAGACTAAGAGACCCAGACGGTACTTTCCTAAAGAGGAAGCAGATTTGAATCCAGTCGAATATATTTAGCTAGCAAATGAATCAGGCTTTGAGGGCAGAGGGCTGGCCTCTGTGAAAATGCTTTAGACCAGAGGTTCCCAGTCTTTCTCAGTTCATGGCACCCTTTGTGTCTCAGTAATTTTTTCATGGTTGCCCTGGGCTAACAGAAACACCTAACAGTTCTGTTTATTAATTAGTTAGGTACAGACATCTTGATACACATTTATGTCTTAATAATTTAGTAGCCGTTAAAGAAATATACACAAAATTGAAAGAAGAAATAGTATTTTTTTTTTCTTGATTATTACTGATTACTGAGGGCCACGTGCCTGTTGGGTGTTGCATACCTTCTCAAACTTTGAAATCAGAGTAACACCACCAACTTCTGATTTTCAGACAGCGCTTGCGTTTTATTACAATAGCCTCTAAAAACTCAGCTTTATGAAGATATGACATCTTCCAGAGGAAGGTCGTGCAGTCTCACATCGAGACTTCAAACTACCACCATTTAGTAGTTTACCTGGTGTCTGACTCATGTTGGGCATGGCTGTATTTACCTCAGAAATGTGAAATATCCTGTGGTGCTTTGGGGTGCCTTGGCACACAGTTTGAGAACCATCGGGTAAGCCTGGTGTGGGAGGACACAATGTAGAATTGGGACTCGCTAGGGACTGCAGGGTGGCTCCCAGGATCTAAGCGGTTCTGAGTCTCCTGCCACAGCTGCTCCATTTGGCAGTTAGCAGATGAGTTAGAGGGGAGGGGGCTCCCATGCTGGAGCTTGGGTGGATTCTGGTGTCTGTAAAATTTAGGAAAATTATCATAGGATGATAATGCCAAGAAAATTAAAAGAGCAACAGAAGTTATTCTTTCAGTTTGCCTTCTAGAAATTATACTGTGGATGATTATACCCCAGGATTTATATGTCTTATTAATTCAAACCACTAAACTCCAGCTCACGCACACACACACTGAGATGTCTTAGAACTGAGGTTTTTCTTCAGAATTAAGCTTAAAAATGGGGCACCTGGGTGGCTCAGTTGGTTAAGCGACTGCCTTCGGCTCAGGTCATGATCCTGGAGTCCCGGGATCGAGTCCCGCATCGGGCTCCCTGCTCGGCAGGGAGTCTGCTTCTCCTTCTGACCCTCCCCCCTCTCATGTGCTCTCTCTCATTCTCTCTGTCTCAAATAAATAAATAAAATCTTTAAAAAATAATAATAAAAAAATAAATCTTTAAAAAAAAAAAAAAAAAAAGAATTAAGCTTAAAAATGTATTTTAACTTAATGATTTTCTAGATCATTCTTTGGGTTCCCCTTGCAAAACCACCTAACCAGGCTTTGTTTCTGCTTTTCTTTTCTTTTTTTTTAAGATTTTATTTATTTATTTGACAGAGAGAGACACAGCGAGAGAGGGAACACAAGCAGGGGGAGTGGGAGAGGGAGAAGCAGGCTCCTGGCTGAGCAGGGAGCCCGATGCGGGGCTCGATCCCAGGACCCTGGGATCATGACCTGAGCCGAAGGCAGATGCCCAACGACTGAGCCACCCAGGCAGGCGCCCCTGTTTCTGCTTTTCTTGGTGACGTTTGGGCCTTTCTGAGGGACCAGTTGTTTTCAGTTTCCCCTGGAGCAGCATGGTGCTCCCTTCCTGATCAGTAACCGTGAGAAGGTTCTCTGACCTCAGAAGCCCTGGGATGGCCACCACCCCACCCCCAGCCTCTTGTCCCATTCAGGCTCCTCACTGCAGTTACAAGCTCAGATTCAGCAAGCACTTTGTTGAGGGTCAGGAGGAGGTCATGGGATTCCTCTGCATTTGTTCTCCAGTGTCCTGTCTCAAATACAGCGGTCAGCAGAGAGGAGGGAAGGTCCTTAGTGCTGCTGGTCCCGTGATGAGAGACTTCGGGGAAGTGTTGTGGCAGTATTAGAGATTCTGTAGAGCAGTTGGGCCAGGTCATTTTCTCGGATTCAGGCCGCACTCTCCATATCTCCACCACCCCCCGAGAGTCCATCATCTTAGTCTGTGTTCCCTGAGTGGCACTTTGGCCGTGCTATTTCTGACCCTGGCATTCAAGTCTTCTGAAGCCGTTACATTAGCTGATGGCTACTTAGAGCCCAGTAAAGGTCAGAACCGTCAGACTGAACCAGACGAGGAGGCACTGCCCTCATTGTGGAGGCAAGGGCGGAAGTGTGAAGGGTGAAGTCTGCGAGCCTGTCCCAGCGGCCCCTCTGGATTTTCTGAGCACTGGGTCTTGTGCTTCTACCTCCCTCCCTCCCATCCTTCTCGGCTCAGCTCCTCAATTCAGATTGTCTGCACTGGGTGTATGGGTTGGAAATCATGGATTTTAGAGTAAAAATATCCTCACTCCATAAATGACAGAATTTCTGAAAACTTGGATAGACGGCATGCCTGCAGTTCTTCCTGGAGGCCTGGAGTGATGTTACCCTGCAGGCAGAGGAGGGGCTTGGGAGATTAGGGCACTGGCTTTGAACGGCCCAGCAAAGAGGCTCTGAGTCTCTCTCGGTCTCCCCTCACAGGCTGGTGTTCACGTCAGGGGATCATCTGGGGATGGTGCGGAAGTCTCTTCAGGGGGCTAGATAAAGCCCTTGTAAGGCCAGCTTTGGGGGGAAAGACATCAGCCATACACACGCATGCCTGCCTGGGTCCTTGGACGAACCGTTGGCTACGCCATCCCTCCAGTGCTTTCCTGAGCGAGGGTGTTACAAATAACAGTTCCTAGCCACTTGCTTTGTGCTTCTCGACACTCTTAATACTCATAGCTAAAAGAGATGAAAAATTAGTCAAAGCAGAACACTCTTTTGCCTCAAAATATTCTAAAGGATAAGTAATTAAAATGACAGATAAGGAAAAGTCCCAGGATCCCAGGGGCCACCTGGCTTGGACACGGAGGCCCTCACAGGGCTGAGGGTGGACATGCAGCTGCGGAGCCTCCGTGACCTCTCCTCCACCTCACCTCTGCAGGTTCCATGCCAGCAGGGCCAGAGGGAGATTCCAGGAGGGTTAGGCCTACCGAGCAGGGCAGGGTGCAGCGGGGCCCCTGTTGGAGGTGGTACCTGGTCACCAAGTCCAGCCGGCTCCCCCAGAGCCACTTGCCCTGGTTCCAGCGGTGGAGTTTACTTCCACGGACGTGAGGGGCCCGGCCCTCCTGTTGGTCTTGCCCCAGCCTGTCTCCACCGTGGCGGTGCTTTCTGATAGCCCCACGGTGGCTGCAGCCAGCATTCTGCCGCCGTGGAATTACCCCTGGTCCTTGTCCTTCCACAGAGCTACTTCCTCAGCAGAGCCCAGAGCCTGTGTGGCCCCGAGCGCAGCGCGGTCCCCGACTCACTGCGTTGGCTGTGCCACCCCCTGGGCCAGAAGTTTTTCATGGAGCGGAGCTGGTCGGTGAAGTCGGCTGCCAGGGAGAGTCTCTATTGCGCTCAGAGGAACCCAGGTGAGAATCTTGCAGCCACTGGGGGTTGGAGAAAACCCCGAGAACCCCCCGGACTTCAGGGGGACTGTGCGCCAAACACACGGGGACTCGGCCCTGTTCTCACCCTTAGGTGAGAGGAGGATGAGTGGAGTTGCTGTTCGCTGGTCCCACTGGAAAGCAGAGAACAGTAGGCGGCAGGCAGTCGTCAAGTGCTCAGAGTGGTGACGGCGACAGGACTCCAGGCAGCAGCGGGGATGCTGACTTGCCGTCCCTGCTGTTTGACAGTGATCTGAGGCGACTCGCTCCGCTCTCAAACATGAGCGGCCGGCGGCTCTCTGCTCCTGGCGCGCTCTCCCCTCGCTAAAGTGCGCGCCTGGGGAGAGCGAGGCGTGTTGTGCAGGAGTGGCCGGGGCGTGAGCTTCCGCTGTCCTTTTTTTCAAAAATATCACTTACGGCTCAGTGTAAGAATGGTGCACGACACCAAAAAGAAAGGATACAAGTGAAAGCCTCCTAAATCTCAGCTCCATCCCCGCGGTCTGCTTTGTCTACACTGCAGACTTCCACAGGCTTTCTCACCTCATGCAGGCTCTGTTTCTAGGCCTTGTTGCCCAGAGTGTGTTCCTAAGTGTCCCTGTCAGATGGTGGCCCCCATGTCTGCACATGGGACGGGAGGGAAGGGGCCGTTGCCACCCTGCTTTGGGCCTGCCAGTTGGGAACTTGGCCGTGACAGCTGTTGCAAGCATTACAGGCCACTTGTTTAATCAGCGCAGCCAGACCATCGCTGGCCACAAACGCCTGGAAAACAGGAGCAGGTCTTCCATGTCATGTCAAGGCGGCAGCCACCACTTTGTTCTCCTCGGCTGACTATCCACCTTCCCACGTTCTGTTTACTGATAAGGCTTGCAACCCCAACCTTGAATGGAGGTACTGAGTACTGTGCCAGGAGACACAGCACCGCTCCCCCACATCTCCCCCCACCTTCCAGCTATCGAGCAGGGTGCTTCTGGACTTTGGTGGAAAAGGGGGTTTGATCCCCATTCAGAGAGGAGAGCTGTTTCTCAGGTTCCTCTCCCCACCCTCTGTTTTCTCTGCAAAGACAAAATGGGCTCATGAGAAGACCATCTGACCCTTTTGGCCTTTCCCCTCTTCTTCAGCTGACCCCATTGCCCAGGTCCACCAGGCCTTCTGCAAGAACCTGCTGGAGCGAGCTGTGGAGTCACTGGTAAAGCCTCAGGCCAAGAAGAAGGCTGGAGACCAGGATGAAGAGAGCTGGTAATGTCCCCAGGATGGGCCCCTGCTTCCGGCATCTGCGAGGCCCACACACCGGGCAGGAAACAAGCCCTAGTGTAGGGTCTGCGGGGAAACCAAATGATTTCTTGGTGTTTATTTCTCAAAGCTGGCAGCCACACGAGAGTCCCATGGGAGCTCTGACCTGACCTCTTTACTTTAGCCCCAGACCGAGGCTGCTGCCTTCCCCATCCCTTCACCAAGTGGAGGCAGTTCTTAGATCAGAGATCTCACTGGGTTGCTTCGCTTTTTGGGGTGTGGAGGGGGTGAGGCCTGCCAAGGACAGAGGAGTGGAATGTGGTGGGCTGAGCAGAAGGCAGACATCTGGGGGACCCAGACCTTTATACACTGTGCCAAGCAATTTCTTATTCTTACAGAGCAGTGGAGCATAGTCTTTCCTCCTCAGAGTGAGACGTGCGGGGCAGACAGGTGCCAAAGTCATGGTCCTACAAAGCCCAGGTCCCAACTGGAGTGCACCTGAACAGGGAAGGGAGGCCAGTTCTGCCCCGTGACATTGACAGATGGGTGGGAGGAGAGGACATTTGAACTAGGCCTTGAGGGGAAGAGTCAGGTTTTGCTGGACAAGGGATGAAAGAGAAGGGCTGGCGCTTCAGGGGCAGCCCAGAGACACGTGAAGAAAGAAGGCCTGTGGAGACTGGGAACAGCGTTGGGGGCCGGGCTCAGGGTGCATCTGGCGTGATGCAGGGGAAGGGACCAAAATAGCCATTGGGTCTTAAACTGGAGCGTCAAAGCCAGGCATGAGGGGGGACCTTCTGTACGTTCTGATTGATAATACAGTGGGACCGTTTCTTTTCTTTCTAGTGAGTTCTCTAATGCTCTGGAGTACCTGAAATTACTTAATTCTTTTGTGGACTCTGTGGGGATTGTGACCCCACCCTTCTCCAGCAGCTCCGTGCTCAAGTCAGCCCTTGGTAAGCATTCTGCAGGGTGGCTCTGCGGGCCTCATGTTGCTTAATTCACTCCTTCACAGCCCGTTTGTCCTAGGGGGTCCGGGGCAGTTATGAGTGTGCACTTGGGAATCTTCTCTGGATCTGAGGTGTGTATCTGTGGCCTGCACGTAGCCCCAGCCCATAGGTACCCCCTGGTGGGTGGCATTCGGGGACAGGAAATCATGATTCTCCTAGAAGTGGGACGAGGAGCAGTGAATCTCTTTCCTGGGCCTTGGCCGAGTGAGGCAGGAACCTTCCCAAGCACCCAGACTGGGCAGCAAGTGGTCCAGACACCGGGGGCTGGTGGTGGCTCACTCTCAGATGCACAGTGGCCCCCAAGGCTGCTTTTGGGTCTGACACTCTCTGCTGAAGAGGCTTTTTCATCCGGTTATCTGTACTGCTCTGCAGCTCCCCATCGGCTGAGCCAGTGCAGCCTGCTGAACAGGACACTGGCCCCAGGACAGTCTTTGCTTCTGTCCCTAGACGGCCAGCAGGATGATGGTATAGCAGCTCTTTCTGGGGCTGCTGGGACAGGGGGGCTGTCAGGCTCCCTTCTGGCCATTCTCCCCAGGGAGGAAAAGATTCCAGAAAAGCAGCCACCCCTGACCTCTGACCCTGTGGACTGTCTTGGGAAAAGCACAGGCTCTTCTTCCGCCTTTTATCTTACATTTCCGCCCCCCACCCCTGGCATGGCAAGACCGCTAGCACCATCATTCTGCAGCTGAGAAAACTGAGCCTCTGAGAGGGAAAGACAAGACTCTAACAAGAGCCTCTTACTGCAAACACTTGGGAAGCCCCATTTTTCATGACTGCTGGAGATTCAGGTTGTTTCCAGCATTTTACTTAAAAATTACACTAAAGGGGCGCCTGGGAGGCACAGTCGGTTGAGTGTCCAACTCTTGATTTTGGCTCAGGTCATGATTTCAGGGTGGTGAGATCGCTCAGCGGGGAGCCTGCTTAAGATTCTCTCCCTCTGCCCCTCCTCCCTGCTCATGTGCATGCATGTGCGCGCATTCTCTTGCACTCTCTCTCAAATAAATAAATTTTTTTATTTTATTTTATTTATTTATTTGAGAGAGAGAGAATGAGAGACAGAGAGCACGAGAGGAAAGAGGGCAGAGGGAGAAGCAGACCCCCCGCCGAGCAGGGAGCCCGATGTGGGACTCGATCCCGGGACTCCAGGATCATGACCTGAGCCGAAGGCAGTCGCTTAACCAACTGAGCCACCCAGGCGCCTCAAATAAATCTTTTTTTAAAAGTTACACTATAGTGAACATCTTTGTTATTCTTTTTTTTCTCTGTTTAGGCCAATTTTTTGATGATAGGTTGCCCAAAATGGGATTACTAGATTAATAGGAGTGAGCATCTTTAAGGCTCTTGATACAGGTTGCCAAACACTTTCCAGAAGATAGTGCTGGCTCATGTCCCACCAGAATTGTATCAGGGGGCAACCCAAAGGTCCCCAGCCCATCTGCAGAAGGTAATGATGGCTCGTGCACACAGGAACTGGGCGCACGCAGCCGGGCTGAGCGCTGTCAATCTGCGGGTGCTGGAGTCGTGTTTCGTACTGTTCCTTTCTAGGCCCAGATGTCATCTGTCGGTGGTGGACATCGGCCATCACTGTGGCCATCAGCTGGCTCCAGGGAGACGATGCAGCTGTACGCGCTCATTTTACTGAAGTAGAGCGTGTCCCCAAAGCCCTGGAAGTGACAGAGTGCGTAAGCCCCCTTGACCACTTACCTCCGGGGGGGGGGGATCCCAGAGGCCAGGCGTGCCAGGCTCCCTTCTCCATGTTAGCAGGAGCGAGCAGGTCTGAGTGGTCACTGAGGTGAAAGGTCAGGCAGCCTGGGGACTACATGGTAGATGGAGAGAGAAAGCGAGAGGGAGGAGGAGGGTAGCACGGAGAAATGGAGCTTGGCGAGGACCCCGTCTGTGCGTCTGTTGTCCCAGCAGCTGTCACTGCTAGTTCCGGGGCCTCCTCCCCCATCCCCCACGGAACCCCAGGCTGGAGGGAGAGCAGTGTGGCTGCTGGTGTCTTCGGAGGCTCCTGGAGAAGCCAGGCAGTGTGGTGATGGCTCACGGCCAGCTCAGGGCTTGGGAGGGCCCGAGGACCTTCTCTCGTGGGCCAGCATGGTCTCCAGTTTTCTTCCAGCTGCCTTTTAGCCCCCCATCAGCCCTGTCACTAAAAGGGCCTTGGGCCTGTAGCCCGAGGCCTAACCAGAGAGCTTTTGACCTTCCTCTTGGGGGACTCACGCCTGCCTCTTGGGAGTATTTGGCCCATAGTGACGCTCCACCCTGCCTGCTGACACGGGCTGTTTCTGCCTGAGTGTCCCTAACATCTTCTGCAACTCCAGAGAAGTAGTAGAATGCTCCAAGACAGAAAAGCCCCACCAGGTCCGGTCCTCAGAGGCAAGGCTGAAACATTTCCTATCAAGCAGAGCATTAACCAGGAGAGCAGAAAGGAGCTGAGAAAAGTAGGTCTAGGCAGGTTCTCTGAGGTAGGTCTGACACCCCAGTTTCATTTAAGTAACCTGTTTTTTAAGCACCCTGACCAGTCAGCACCCACCTTGCACTCCACCCTGTGTGTGCTGTCTCCCAGCCAGTGTGCCTGAGGACATGGCAGGTCAATCGTCCAGAGTCCCCTCGTGTAAGCAGCGGAGCCCTGGCATCCGCTAAGACCCTCAGCAGACATTCCTCCCCCTGAATTCAGTCCCTCTGGGGTCCCTTTGCTCTTCAGGGATAACGATGCCGTGGGACCCCTCTCCCATCCCCAGCCTCCCCAGGCCTCTCCCCGACCTGCTGTATGAGAAGAAGCTCCGTTTCTCTAGGGAGTTGAACACCCAGCTTTCTGAGGGAATGGCCCCTCAGAGAGCAGGTGCAAATAATGGAGTCAATACTTCATGCCACCATAGGTGGCAGCAAGTGGGATTGTGGCCACTTAACAGAAGAGGAAACTGAGGCACAGGTAGATTGTTTGAATGTCAGGTGGCTCTTTAGTGGCAGTCCTGCTGGTTGAGCCTGGGTCTCTGATCCTTTCCTCTCCATCACATGCCCTTTCCCCAGGTCTCCCACACCCCTTCCTGGCTCCATGGTTTATTGAGTGGATGCTTAACTGAGGCCCTCTTGGTGGCAGCTGCGTTCTGAGTTCTGAGAGGCCCCAGTGCACACGAGAGCTGGTCGCAGCCCCGAGCGGATCGCTAGTGGCTGGGCCTGTGCGGGCACTTGTCCTGTGGGCAGCTGGTGCGATTGCCTTCACCAGGCCAGTCGTGGCTTCTGTGAGGCAGCCAGCGCGCCTCTTCACGGCGAGGGGTTCTGGGCCAGTGGGAGGGAGGCCCGGCAACCACAGGTCGGTGTCAGGGGGACCAGAGGTAGGTACAAAGGGCCTGGCCCAGGGGGCAGGACAGGAGAAGGCAGCCCAGGGGGCACAGCAGATGGACTAAGCCTCAGGAGGCGAGTTGGCGAGAGGGGGCACTGCCCTGCGACCCCGTCCGCAGAGGCGCAGAAGTGGGAAAGGAAAAGGAGATGAGCTCCGGGGGCCTGCGTCCTGGAGCAGCCGGAAGCAGATTGGGGATCGGGGCCGTGGCTCGGCTGCGAAGGGCCTGCCCTCCCTCTGCTCCCCTTGTTTCCTTCCCTCCAGCCACGCCGGCCCCTGGATATTCTCCATGCATCAGGGAGGACTCAGGGCCTTTGCACTTGTTGCCCCTCTGCCTGGAATCCTCCCTAGCCACACGGCTCACTCCTGTCTCCTCAGGTCTCTCTTTTCCAGAGAGGACATCCTTGACCACCATGCCTCATAAGATGCCACCTTCTTCCTCTGCTTGACTTTCTTTCATGGCGCGTACATCTCAGTGTTCAGTGCGTGTTCTCTCTGACTCCTGCACTAGAAAGTGGGTGCCCGCAGGCAGGGAGCTGGGTTGTTGGCTGCTGCATCGCCAGGCCTGGGGCTCTGCCACCACTCCCTGAATGAAGGAGCTGCTGCGGGGGGAGCCCCACCCTCATTCAGGGCTGGCACTTCGGATCTGGAGCGATTATGGCGGCATTTGAGTGGACAGACCCACATGTCACCAGCTCAGGCCCCTCTTGCTGCCCAGGTGACACTCGCTGACCTCTTGCCTCTCCCCCCCACTGCCCAGGAGCCCCCTGGTGAAGGCCGTCTTCCACACCTGCAGAGCTATGCACACCTCACTCTCTGGGAAGGCGGACGGGCAGCAGAGTGCCTTCTGCCACTGTGAGAGGGCCAGCGGCCACCTCTGGAGCAGCCTCAACGTGAGCGGGGCCACCTGCGACCTCACCCTCAACCACGTGAGTGCGAGCTTGCCTGGCGCCTCGGGGAGGAGCTCAGCTGTGGTGGGGGAGAACACGCCGACCCACCTGGAGCTTACCCGGCCGTGGGGCTGTCCAGAAGGCAAACCAGGCCAGCGGTTCTGGCCCAGTTGGGGTCCCTTTTAGTCCTTCGGGCAAGTATGTTTCCACCTGCACTTTTGCTGGGTTCCCTGAGTCCTGGATCCTGCTGGCCAGGGCTCTGCGTTTGCTCCAGGCAGCTTGCACAACTTCCCCCGGTCGCTGCAGGCCAGCCTTCGACTGGGCGCCTGCACGCTCCCGCACACGCCCCGGGCGCCTCCGTGGCCAGATGCACGTGTCCTTGCGGGCAGCTGCGGTGCATTGTAGTTGCATTGCATGTTCTGGTCGTACCCATGCAATGTTTCCACAGTGCATCACAGAGGCCTGCCTGGCCCTCGAGACTCTCCCTCCCCAGGCCTTGTTAGAGGGCACTGCGGTCACTGTTGGATCCCAAGGCCTGGCCGTCCCGGCGGAGGGGAGGGCAGGAGTGCCCACAACTAAAAGCTCACTCAGGAGCATGGTTTCCCTCCACAAAGGGAGGGATGAGCTGTGACCTCGAGGGTTAGACTCTGAGACCTTCACTGAGGTTTGGTCCCCAGTGGCTAGCGGGGCACTTCCGGCTAAGAGGTGCTCAGGGGCCTCAGATCCTGGGGTGAGCCCAAAAAGCGTGCCAGCCCTACAGGACAAGCCATGTGCAGGGAGGGCCCAAGAGTAAAGGCCCGTGGAGGAGCCCCCTCTCACTTGGTGCCTCTCCGCTGCTGGTCTCCTGTAGAGTTTGTCTTCGTGAGAGAACCAAAGAGTCTCAGCTGAGTTTGGGGAACGTGAGAGAGGCCGCGGCACCCTTAGGGCATTTTCTTTTTTTTTTTTTTTAAAGATTTTATTTATTTATTTGAGAGAGAGAGAGAGAGAGAGAGAGCACATGAGAGGGGGGAGGGTCAGAGGGAGAAGCAGACTCCCTGCTGAGCAGGGAGCCCGATGCGGGACTCGATCCAGGGACTCCAGGATCATGACCTGAGCCGAAGGCAGTCGCCCAACCAACTGAGCCACCCAGTCGCCCAACCCTTAGGGCATTTTCTATGGGAAAATGGGCCGAGAAGAAGGAGACCCCATGGAGCCAGGCATCTCTCAAAGGACATAATCCAGCCCCAGGCTGCTACCCCCATCCACAGGTGCTCCCTGTAACGCTCACCTCTTAGAAGTGTCAGCTTTGTTTGAAGAGGAAGGCCTCATCCGTGTCCCCCTGAGGCTATCATCAGCCAGAAAACACAGTGGCAAAGGGACAGGACGCTGGGCAGGCACGAGGCAGGGTCCAGGTTGGGTCCAGTGCCCTGGCGAAGGGGCAAGAAGGGGAATATCCTCAGGAAGCCCATCTGAACTGGAGGGCCACGTGTGACCCCTCTCAAAAAGGACTGGGCTGCCTCCTTACCCTCACTGCTCCCTGGTGCTGACGGGAGCCAGGCAGGCGGCCCAGCCTCGTGGGCCCCCACTCGTGCGGCATCCAGGCTTGCAGCGGCTGGCATTGACTGCTTCCCAAGGCCGGGCGCGGGACACACACACAGTGCTCTCATGTACCACAACAGCCTTGTGGTGCCCTTTTCATGGATGAGGAGACTGAGACTGGGAGGTTTAGTCGTGTGCTGGTCGGTGGCAAAACCACAATTGATTTAGGTCTGTGGGGCTAAACCAAGCATTCAACTGCTCCGTGGTTCCACCTGCTTTCACTCCTGTTTCCCCAACCCTAGGGACCACTCGGGCCGAGCCTTGGCTGCCTTCTCTTGACGTGAGCCTCTCCTTCTCCTCCCCCATCTCCTGGCTATGCTTCCATTTCAGGCCCTTCGATCCTACTTGAGGGGCAAGGGCCGTGGCGCCTTTTGGGTATCTCGGCCTCCAGGCCAGCCGCGGGGGTGCTCCTGTGAGGTGGGAGGAACCTCTGCCTTCTGTCAGAGCCCTGACACAAGCTGTGCCCCTCTCTGGGCCTCACTTCCTCCCCTACAGAATGGGAAGAACAGATCTCCCACCTGCGGCCACGGAAAGGACCAGATGCCATGAGCCCGAGTTCACCCTTGAGCTGTTCTCTTGCTCCCTGTGGCGTGTCTCCCAGGCTGCTGCCCTTCTGGGACTCTCCACTCCTCCTGGCGCTGCTGAGTGTCGGGCTGGGGAGCACCTGAGAGTTGCGGGGATCCCTGTCCCAGCAATAGGCCAGTCACCTGTCTCCTCCCTCGTGGCTCTCGACAGGTGGTCCAGCTGCTGACCTGTGACCTGCTACTGTCGCTGAGGACAGCACTCTGGCAGAAGCAGGCGGGAGCCAGCCAGGCCCTGGGCGAGCCGTACCACGCATCGGGTGTTGAACTGGCCGGCTTCCAGCGGGACCTGGGCAGCCTGCGCCGGCTGGCACACAGCTTCCGCCCAGCGTACCGCAAGGTGAGGCCCGGCCGGCAGGGAAGGGCCGGGGGAGGGGGGGCGGGCCCTGGAACCCAGTGGGGCGCCAGTGTGGGGTATAGAGTCGGTCCTCTGAGGTCTGCCAGCTAGTCTGTCCAGCGCTGGGCCGGGGGCTGGGTCTCCCCTTCTTCTTTTTTTTTTTTTTTAAGATTTTATTTATTTGAGAGAGAGAGAATGGGAGAGAGAGTACATGAGGGTGGGGAGGGTCAGAGGGAGAAGCAGACTCCCCGCTGAGCAGGGAGCCCAATGCGGGACTCGATCCTGGGACGCCAGGATCATGACCTGAGCCGAAGGCAGTTGCTTTAACCAACTGAGCCACCCAGGCACCCCTGGGTCTCCCCTTCTGCATGTGTTAGTGGGGTACCTGCTGTGTGCCCGGGCCTGGGGCGTGGCAGCGAGCAGGCCGCGTGGCCCATAGGCAGGATGCCCCTCACCTGCGCGCAGAGTGCCCCTCACCTGCGGAACCTGTGGAGCGCGAGGGTGGCAGGAGCTCTGGCCCTGGGATGGCTGGGAAGGGCACGGAGAGAGCTCTGCTCTGGTTTTTCTAACTGGTGTAAGAGTGACAGAATCTCCCTAGAACTTCATTTCATTCCTTTTCTGAGCCACTGGGGGCTTTGATTCTGCTGCCTGACTGCCCGTCACATCCCCGTGGTGACGGCCACAGGATCTGAGAAGTCCCTGAGGACAGTTGTATAATTGGGCTTATTGGACCCAAATAATTTCCTTGTTTTATTTTTATTGCTAATTAGAGTAATGTACTCACCATGGTTTTGCCTGAATTACTTTTGAAAATCTCAAGTGAGAAGGGCAGAAGTGTCAGTGAGGGTGGGGGAAGGGACAAAAGAGCAAGGCTGCCTGCTCCTTGGGCCCTCACAGGGTCACACTGTGGCTCCCGTGTGCAGTGAGCCAGGACAGACAGTGGACAAAACACACATAATCACCGGGGACCCACCCTCCGCTGGGGAAAAGAGGAGTGTGCCCTAGGGTTCGGGGCCCTGTGGTCTGTTCGGGGCGCGGTTGGCATCAAAGGCCTTCTCCTGAGACACCATTTCCATCCTGCTTGCCCGCTGCTGACACTCTTTAGTGCTCCCCCCGTAGCCTTCCCACAGATGGAGATACGAAGGTATAAAGGAGCCTTGAGATTTTAAGGAATCCTAGATCTAGGCCTGGCCTCCCATTCCCCAGTGACTCGTATTCACAGAAGAGCTGCACTTTCACCTGGAAACCTTCTGGCCTCGCTTTCTGAAGCAACTGAAGGAAACAGGACCAAGCCTCCCTGGTGCCCGCCCAGCTAGCCCCCCTCCTGCTGCCCCTACCTCACCTCGGCCGGGTCTCGAGCTGGAGGCAGCCCCCCAGGGCTTGAGGCTGCACCCAGGCCTCTTGTCTTCCAACCCAGGGGGCGTGTCCGTGCTCTCTCTCTGTCCAGGAGAGGGGAGCAGTCCTCTTCGTCTTTCTTGGCTCAGGCTCACGGCTGCCCCCCCCCCCCCAGCCTGCCTGTGCCGTGCTCCCCGCTCCTGGCTGGGACTGGAAGGCCCGGTGAGCACAGAGGTTGCTTCCACGGGGAGAGCAGGGCAGGGTCGTGTGGGCGGAAGGGCTGCCGTCGGGGCGGCCACTGAGGTGCCGGGAGAGGCACCCGCTGGGGTCCGAACGGCCGTGTCCCCCCGCGCCTCCCCAGGTGTTCCTGCACGAAGCCACCGTGCGCCTGATGGCGGGAGCCAGCCCCACCCGCACCCACCAGCTGCTGGAGCACAGTCTGCGCCGGCGTGCCGCGCAGAGCGCCAAGCACGGTGAGCCGGCCGGCGCCCCGGCTCTGGGCCTGCTGGGGCCCCTGCCTGAGCCCCAGCGGGCAGCCCCACCTGCAGTGCTCTCGGGGGGCGCGCGAGAACAGGAGCAGCCCGAGGCTTGGTTTGGCGGGGGCTGCTGGGGAGGAGCCGGGAACGCCGGAAGGCTGCGGTTTGGTCGAGGTGTGGGTCTAGCCTCAGGAGCGGGGAGATGATGTCCCAGCACTGGGGGGGGCGGGGGTGTCCCCGGAGCCACACTGCATGGGGGGGCGCGTCTCAACCCCACCGCCGAGTACTAGCTGCAGGGTACTAGCCGCGATCCTCCGCGGCCGTCCGTGGCCCGGGGCGGGCACCGGAACCCACCCCACTGGGTGCCTGAGGTCCAATAAACGCGCCCACAGCAAGCCCTTGGAACAGCCCCTGCGTCCTGGAGGGCTCTCGGTGACTGGTCCCTCCACGTATCTCGCCCTTCCCGCAGGAGAGGTGGACGCCTGGCCCGGCCAGCGAGAGCGGGCCACCGCCATCCTGCTGGCCTGCCGCCACCTTCCGCTGTCCTTCCTCTCCTCCCCGGGCCAGCGGGCGGTGCTGCTGGCTGAGGCGGCCCGCACCCTGGAGAAGGCGGGTGACCGGCGCTCGTGCAACGACTGCCAGCAGATGATTGTCAAGTTGGGGGGTGGCACGGCCATCGCCGCCTCCTGACCCCTGGGCTCTGCCCACCTCAGCCCGCTGCCTCCCTCGCCCTCCTCCCTCTGTCTCTCGGTCTCTCGCCCTGCTCCCTCTGGGAGTTGTGGGATGAGCCTTGTCTCCGGAGCTGTCGCCTGCTGAGGCTGGTGGACCACCTCAGCCTGGTAGGCCCCTGGGCCGAGCCCCCCAGAGCTGCTGTGGAGAGCTGCCCGTGGTCCCTGGGCCCGCGGGGCTGGCAGAAGAAAGCCAGGGCAGGGCAGGCATTGAGGAGCTGCCTGACTTGAAAGCAGTGGGGGGCTCCCAACCTGCTTGGCCCCTGCCTCCAGCCCTCAACCCTTCCCAGCTCTTCTCTCCCTGAACAGCCCCCTTTCCTGCTTCCTGGTTTTTTATCAGGCTTTCCCCGTGGGGGACATAGGTCTCTGGGCACCAGAGCGCTTCACCCTTGGCACTGTGCCCAGCTTGCCCCTTTCCCCCTTTTTATACAGATGTTTTTATATCCGTGTGCTTGGGTTTGCCGTGATGCAGGGCTGAGTTGCTGTGGCATCTTTATTTCTCTCCTTGGGTCTGTGTCCCCTCCCCTGTGCCTGACAAAGCCAGTTCATTGTTTTCTCTTTATTACACAGGACAGCCAAGGAAGGAGGGGAGCCCAGCCCTGGGGAGGCAAGTGGGAGGCAGGGGGCAGGCCTGGGGTTGGATGAAATAATGTCGGCATTATTTTTTAATTTTTTAAAAAATAAATGGTATCTTATTTAATTGTTCTGTTCCTTCCCACTCCCCCCGCCCCCTGGGATGCCAGCCCAAGCTCAGGGTAGGCCCAGGGGGCTGGGAGACATGAAGCCACCCAGCGGGACTGAGGACCAGGGGCCTTCAGTGTGGGTTCTCAATTCCCTCCCACCCCAACTCCTTCCTCCAACTCCACCTCCAGTCTATTTTTATCCCTAATTCTGGACCTGAAAATAAGCCAGGGTGGCAGGGACCAACCCCCAATCCCTCCCCATCCCTTTTTGGGGTGGACACTAGGAATAAGGCCCCCTGCCTTGACGGGGGTCCTGGGAGGAAAAGTCCCACTTTTCTGGATCCCCCCACCCGGGTTGATTCCTCCCCTGAGGCCATTTCTAGCAGGACCCGAGGACTGCCTGAGACCCCAGAGCCTGCTGTGAGGCTGAGAGGGGCTGCCTTTCCTCCCCGTCTGTGCAGGGGCCCCAGCACAGACTGGGGGGGTGCATGCAGCGGGGGCTCCCCCTGATGCCGAGTGCAGGCTGGAATGGCTCGGCTTGGACCTTACCCCCTTTCTGTCTCTGCTGCCCCTCCCCACACACAGTCATTTGTGGTCCCCGCCCTACCCCCCCGCCATGAGCCAGCCCTTGTGTCAGTGTATATACCGTGCCTTTTCTCATTATTGTTTAGGGGTGGGAGGGGGTGGTTTTTCACGGAAAAGGGGCTACACCTATGGCTTCCTTGATATGGAATCATTCACTGTGTCCTGGATGTAGGTTACTCAATAAACACAGATTGGTACCACCCAGCAGGAGGCGTGTGAGGGTCTGTAGTGTGACCGCTGTCATGACTAGGTGGCTGCATGGCTTGGCTTCTGGGGGCTCAGGGACTGAGGACAGCCCCTCCCCCTCTGCTGAGAGGCCCCTGGAAGGTTTCAGTCGGAAGGACCTTCCTCCCCCACCCACACTGTCCCCTTCCTTCCGACGCCGCTGCCGGGTCGGAGCCTGGGTTAGAAGGGCAGCCCCAGGCGCTGCTGGAGGCCGAGGTCCCTGTACCAGGACACAGCTGGCCGCTCACAGCAGCAGGGGTTTGGGATTTGGGGTGCTAAGCCTGTGTGTGCTCACCCCTCAAAGATAAATCTCCCCCCTACTGGGTGGGCTGCCCCTTAGTTTCCCTTCCTGGTCCGCCAGTCACATCCAAGTCCAGCTCCCGTACTTCCCAGCTGGGTCACCTGGGGCAGGACCTCACCTCTGCTCCACTTCCAGCTGTGCGCGACAGGGATGACAGTCCCCACCTTTGACCAAGTCCCCGTAGACCTGTTGGCGGGTTTCAGTGATATGACACACACACACGAAGTACCGGTTTATAGTTAAGTGCCTTGTGCAGCAGCTGAGGGCAAGACCACAGGCAGCAGTGGGCAGGAAGAGGAGGAGTCCGAAGTGACCTGGGGAGGAGTCTGGGGCGGGGAGAGCAAGGTCTGTGACCTGGCCTGGCTGAGAAATGAGTCACAGCAGGCCACACGGTCCCGAGGGCCAGAGCAGCCAGGAGGGGCCCAGCTGTAGCATTTCCGGTGGCGGCCCTGCCCGTAGCCTCAGCCTGGCCCCCCTGGGATGGAGATCTAGGGTCCTTGGGACTGAAAATGAACAGGGGTTGCACCCACCTGTCAGGGCCTGTGTCACCAGGGTGGGTAGCTGTGGCCGTTGTGCCCAGGAACCTGATCCTTCTGTGAGTCTCTGCAGGCTCCATGACTCAGCACCCACCCTCCTCCCCCGGCTCTCTACGCAGCTGCAGGATAGGCCCGGGACAGCCCGCCCCCAGTTGAGGGTGTGAGGACTGTCTCCCCTACCAGCCATAGGGGTCCTCACTGCAGGCAGGACCACAGACTCCTGGCTCTGTTCTGTCCTGCGGCTTCTGGGCCTTGGATTCCTCAAAAGCCAGAAGAGTGAGATGGGCCCTCCTCCAGGTGAAGAGCTGGGGGCTGGGGGGCCTCAGGGCAGCCCTGCCAGGAGGAAGATCTGAGACTGCCTGTTCCTGGGGAGCAGCACCGCCCCACCCCACTCCTGCCAGCACACACATTCAGACCTCCCTTCGTTGCCAGACTGCCCTGCCTGCCATTCATCAGATTCACAGTTGCAGAAGACAGAAGAGTCCTAAACTAATCAGCTGGGTGACCTTGGCAAGTTACTTAGGTCTCAAAACCTCAATTTCCTCATCTATAAAGGCACACACCCATGGAGCTTTTGTAAGGACTAAATAAAAGAAGCAGCAACAGATGGTAACCATTGTTATTAAAACAGCACACGATGCCTAGGGTACACAGGAGGGAAACTGAGGCCCAACTGGGCGGCTTTGTTGATGTCCCACAGTGAGGGGCATAACCCAGACCTCAACCTCCCCAACCATCCCTGGTACAACAAAACTCATACACCCAGGCTGCTGGCAATGCCCTGAGACACGGCTAGGTACCCGGAGCCTGCCTGGCAGGAAGGGGAGAGCTGGCCCAGCCGAGCATGCGTGAGCTCCCCCCAGTGGGGGCACTGCCAAGGCTCGGCGTCCAGCATCCCCATTTGCTTTCCCCCCAGAGCAGCTACTGGGAGGAGGCTCCCCCATCCTGAGCACCAGCTGTCCGCTTGGCCCACTGCCCACGCCCATTAGGGGGGTGGCCCTGGACCAAGCTGGCCAAGTGGCCTGCAAGCCAGGTGCCGGCTCAGGGCCAGATTATGTCAATGAGGATCAGCCCGGCTCAACCAACTCAAGATGTGGAGTGAGTGACTGGCTGGAGGGGGCTCACCTCCAGTAAGGGGCATGGACCCTCCCGGGGGCCTCAGGCTCCCAGACAGCCCTCTCCCCTGTGCTCTGGAGCCTCGAGATGGCTGGGGCGCAACTGCCCGTCTCCCATGGCTCCCACTGGCGCGGACATTAAGCTTGGCATTCAACCCTGACTACCCTCTCCAGCCACTTCTCCCTGGCTCCCAGAACACTTGCCGGCAGCTCTCAGGAGCAGTCCTTTGCTCTTGCACATGCTGTGCCCTCTGCCCGGACCGCCGTCTGTCCAGTCAATGACCAGTGCCTCCACCATCAGTGCCTCTCACAGCCAAGCCGGGGCTCCTTTATTGTCAGGGATGGGAGCCACAGAAAAGGCTTTATTTACATGAGGAACCCGGGCCCTAGGGCCCCGAGAACAGAACCACTGGCCTTCCCCAGTGGGCCCCTTCTTAGCCCTGCAGGCTCCAGGGCCCCAGTCCAGTTTGGGCAGGCATAAGGAAGGGCTGGCCTTCCACGGCCGGCGCCCCTCCTCCCCTGGAACCGGCCCAAGGCGCCCCCCAGACAGACGCGAGGGCTCGGGAGAACCAGCGGGCCGCGTCTTCACACGGTGACCTCGGCTTTGCTGTTGGTGCTCAGGTGCCGGGGTCCGCGGCCCGCGCTGCCGTAAAGGCCGGGGGGCTGCGGGCTGAAGGCCTCGGGCAGCTTCTCCACGCTGAACTGGCGCCGGGGCGCGTGGCCGGGCCGCCGGGGTGCGGGGGAGGCCTGAGCCGCCAGGTGGCCGCGGGGGGCGGGCCGGGCCTGGCGGCCGGCGATCCACGCCTTGTAGTGGCCGGACGGGGCGAGGCCCGCGGGGGCCGCGTAGCCCGGCGGGGCCCAGGGGCAGGCGTCGAGCAGCGCGGGCAAGTCCTCGCGGGGCCGCGGGGCCCGCGCCGGGAGGGTCCGCGGGGCAGGTTCGCTGGCAGGAAAACGCTGGTAGAAGTCCTGTGGTGTGGCTTCTGCGGGGACAGTGGGGGCGAGCCAGGGAACGAGGTCAGGCCCCGGGGGCGGGGCCCAGCGACTCGCGGGATCGGGTAGGGAGAGGCCAGGCCGCAGGGGCGGGGCCTCAGCTTCTTTGGGCCGAAAGGGGCGGGGTCAGGCCTCGGGGGCGGGGCCTCAGCGGCTCAGGGGCGGGGCAGGCCGAGGCCCCGCCGAGGGAGACGCGGGTCTCCACGCCCCGGGCTCTGGCTGCCGCTGTGGGGGACCCGCCGGGTGGCCCGGTGAGGCGACGGGAGGCCGAGGCGCGGGAGCCGATTCCCTGCGTAGGCGCGATACAGAAGCTGGCTGGAGCGCTGACCCGCAAGGCGGGGAACTGTGGAACTGGAACGGGGCCCCTGAGCCTTGTGATCTGGGAGCTTGGACACCCGGGGTGCAGCGCCCGGCGCCCCCCCCCACAGGGCTCCCCGGCCACTCACCTGCGGCCTTGAGCGCGGCTGCCTTGAGGGTGGCGTACTTGGTGTAGTCGGGCTGCAGCCGGGGGCCACGCAGGGGTCCCGGTGTTGCTGACCCCAGGGGCACGTTGTTGGGGCGCTTCTTGTCTGGAGCGGGGAAAGGGAAGGGGAGACCCGGCCTGCTGACTGGGGGACACTCTCCACCTGCACTAGCACTCTTCACTGTCCTCTCCCCAACTGCAGTTCAGCGAGAGCTCGTGGGGCGGCTACTTGAGGGAGACTGAGAGAGGAACCTAACTTGACAGAATCTCCCGGCCTGGAGCAGGGGCCCGGCTCCGGGTAACATGAATGACAGCAGGCTGCCCTGAGTGGGTGCCAGCCCAATGGACGACTCCCCAGCATGTCCAGCTTGGGCCAGGCACTGAGTCCCAGGACGTGCTTCTCAGGAGACGGAGCTAACGTTGGAGCATTAGAGCCCACCGAGGGGAGGGGAGGGGAGGGGGCTTGCTGTGAAGCCTGCCTCACCAGCAAGAGGCCAAGAGGGAGGCTCCAGCCTGGAGAAAAAGGCCCAGAGGCGTCCACAGGCTGGCGCCAGGCAGAACCCTCCCCCGACAACATCCCCCCCCGCCCCCCGCCTCCCGGCACGGAGCCAAGTCCTAGAACCACAGCCTGAGCCAGGGAGCCCTGAATCTGGAACCTTCCTCACAGAGTCCCTGTGACTGGAAGTTGCAGGACACATCAGCAGGTCTCCCTTCACCAGGGGAGCTGACCGGCTTGCCCAGCCCCCACTCGCACACCTGCAGAGGCCGGCAGCTCCTTCCAGCTGTGAGACAGTGAGCTAAGAGCCTCTTCCCCCCTCAGCACACACCTTCCCCTGCTCCCAGGCCCACATCAGACAAGGGAGTCCCTGTGCTGTAGGTCGACCTATGCCGGTCCCACAGCTTACACACCTGTGCTGTTGGGGGAGCCCCGGGGGAGGCCATCACCCATCTGCACCTGGACACAGCTACCCAGAGGTGGGCCCAGGGGTGGGGGCAGTGGCTCCTGGGGGTCCGGCTGCTTCAGAAGTTCTGTGAGTGTCCTGTGGGGAAAGAGGGATGAGAAGCAGCCCTCCCGACCTCCTGCTTCCCCACTGGCCAGGCCCTGGCCTATCTAAGGCCAGCAGCCACCACTCTGTCACTCTTTTGACCTCTCTGGGCCTCTGCCCTGCGGTTGATCTTACACATCTAGTTTCCACATCTGGTTTCCCCAACCTGGCCACTTCCAGAGCAGGTCAGGAAACTCTAATGGGGTCATGTGTGGCCAGGACTACCTTGTTTTTCAAAGACTCCCCCGCTCCCAGAGTCCATTCTCCAAGACCCATCCGAGTCGAACCTCCTCTCCCAGTGAAAGCTCTGCAAGTGTATCAGGCTCCTGGACTGGGCTTGTGCTGTACCCTGTGCCGACAACTTTCCTCCATCTCCTTCCACAAAACTCCTACTCATTCTTCAAACCCCACCAGAATCCCTCCTCTTCCAGGAAGCCTTCTTTACCTGCCAATGTAACTCCCTTCCTGCAGCAGGGGCTTCTGCTGGGTCCTGGGACAAAGCTGCCACACAGGCACGGAGGGGAGGACAGACAGGTAAGGGGAGGGAGGAGCCAGGAGATCCCACAGTGGCAGCCCAGCATCCAAGACTATGTGACCTTGGGCAGCCACCTCCCTGCTACCAGGACACCCAGCCCCACCCAGGTGTGACAGCTTCTGACTGAGCCTTCCCTGCAGACAGCCAGACCCAGCCTCCAGCCCAGCTGCCTTTGGTGCCCAGAATCCATGATTTTCTTCTGGCGCAGTCTGACCCTCCCTCCTGGGGCTGGGCCTCAAATGGCTGAAGCACCAAGAAGCGCCCTAGAGGTGGGCCCTCTGGGGTAGGTGCTGTTTGGCTGCAGTGTGGCAGGATGTGAATGCCCGCCTGAGCGGATCTTCATGCCCTGCCCGCTCCTCCGCTGCCCGGCCCGGTGGTCCCAGCTCTGCGTCAGGTCTCCCAAACACCTGAGTGATTTTCATGCCTCTGGGCCTCTGCACAAACTTTCTCTAGGGACAGACTCCAGCTCCTCTGAGCTTGGAGGGGAGCTGACCATCAACCTCAACACAGCGGAATTAAGGGTGAGACTCCGGGGGAGGGGGGCAGGGGTTCAGCACACACCCACACATGAGCTTAAGTTGGGCTCCTGACCTCCCCAGAGGAGAAAAAAGAGGGCACATGGGAGCTGAAGCCCAGACAGAGGAAGGGACTGGCCTAGGCCACACGGCACATCACGGGTGGGCCAGCCCGTCCTGGTGCATCACCAGGCCTGCTTCCCGCCCCCTGCGGGTGAAGTGGGCTCCAGGGGAAGGTGCCAGCTAGGTGGCCCAGCCTAGCGGTGTACACACCCTCACGGCCCTCAGCTCCAGCGGCTCCGCTCTAGGCAAGGACATGCCCTGACTTCTTGCCCAGCCCGAGGGACTCCAAGCTCAGGACCTGCCCCCAC